>NC_000084.6:63360000-63680000 GCF_000001635.26 Mus musculus | reverse complement strand
AGTTAGTTTCTGTAGTAGAAGGTTCTGTTAGATAAAGTATATGACAATAAAGCTTATGTATTATAGCTGTCTCCATAGCAACTCCCTTACAATAGGTCTGCTCTTTAAGAAGATTTTTTTTATTCGTTTGTTCATTTAATGTGAATGGGTATTTTGCTTTCATTCGTGACTGCTTACCACATGAGCTCCTGGGTTCTGCAGAGGCCAGAAGAGGATATTGGATCACTTGGAACTATAGTCATATAGGTGGTTGCGAGCTGCTTTGTGGGTGCTAGAAACTGAACTTGGGTCCTCTGGAAGAACTGCCAGTGCTTTTAACCACTGATCCTAGTTGCTCTCTTAAATAACAATTAGGAATACATTATTTTATTTTTCTGGTTAGGACTTGTGATATTTTCATTTGCTTAAGGCTGTAGAATGAAAAATAGTATAAGATTTGTTTTAATTTTTAATGCTTTAATTTGCTGATTCTAGGGAACAGCTGCCACCAACAACATATCAGCAACACCTACGTTTTTGTTTTTTCGAAACAAAGTGAGAATCGATCAGTATCAAGGAGCAGATGCTGTGGGACTAGAAGAGAAAATCAAGCAGCACTTAGAAAATGATCCTGGAAGCAATGAGGACGCAGACATTCCAAAGGGCTATGTATGTCATCAGAGGCGTAAAGATAGTGGCTTAAATCTCATGTTACTTGGTTGGAATGAAACGTACTGATTTATTTCTTACTAATTCAAAATACTTTCAAATGAGCGTTTTTCGAACTAAATGGATTGAGTTTTGTCTGTTATAACCTTAAGTCTTTGTAAATCATTTTCCTCTAAATTTCTTCAGCTAAATTCCTTTATCACAATTGTTTTCTAAACTGTTAAATAACCATATTCTAATTCTTGCCCCCTCCTATGAGTGGAAAATATGGCATTGAAAAATATTTTTCTTTCTTTCTCTGTCTCTGTCTCTCCCTGTCTCTCTGTCTCCCCTCCTTTAACCTCCCACCTTAGAACAGAGTTTCTGTGTGTAGTCCCAGCTGTCCTGGAACTCATACTGTAGACCAGGCTGGCCTTGAACTTAGAGATTATCCTGCCTCTGCCCTCTCCCCCACCATGCTGGGATGAAAGGAGTGTACTGCCAGTGCCCAAGTAATATTTCTCATTTTTATAGTTATGTAAAATGACTTGAGTTTTAATGTACTGAATCCCCATATTGCTTAACTTCCTATAGTCTACTTTTGTTGAGTTTAATATCAAATGTAATTTTAGAAATGAGTGTATTTTAAGAGTATTTTTTTACATTAAGATGAAGACTGAAGAACTCAATAATATTTTGAAACTACATAGTATGCATAGTTCTAATGCAGTTGTGTGTGGTTTGAAATTATTCAGGAAGGAAGCTGAGTTCAGATGTAATACTTTATGGTGCTACAATTGTTTCTCAAGTTGCAGTCAATACATTAAAAAACTTACATTAGGTACAGTAAGGCAGATCAGTGTGTTCCTGTCTGTAAACCCTTTAAACTCAAGCTGAAAAACTAGTCAGGTAGACAGGAGAGCTTGCTTTGTGTGCATGGTTTGTGTGTGCATTGTTTGTGTGTGTGTGTGTATGTGTGTGTCTTTGTCTTTGTGTCTTAGTCATTGAGTATCTGTAACATAATAATGGCATTATTTCTTTTCTGTTAGTCTATACAGTTAGTTTTTATTTAAAATAACACCCAATCAGAAAATGTAAACCATATTTGGTTCAGGATGGATAATTTCTGAACCAGGTTGTTGTACCAATTATTGGTACAAAGTATGCCAATTATTGAAACAAGTTTTGCGAAAGAGAAAGTTTATTTACAAGTTTTCCAAGCATGAAGACCAGAAAACAAGTTTCTAATTTGTGTCCCCAAGGATATTATTTAGGAACACTTAAGGGATACGGGAGTACTAAAGCTTGATAGGCAATGGTTGGAGGAGAGAAGGTGAAGTAACTGGTGGTTTCTGCAGTGTGGTTACACTGTGATCGCATAGTGCACATGCTCAGCAGAAATGATGAGACAAAGATGTTCTGGGGACAGTTGTCTAGACTCAACTACAGTGTCACTGGTTCCAGCTGGTCTGACCTAAAGAAAAGCAGCCTCCAAATTAGGCAACTGTGCCTTTATGACCTATTGTTATCTATAGCTAAGCTACTGGGACCCTACTAATGTGGTAATTTCACAGCCAGCATCTTCACCTTGATGTTAGTCCTTGTAGTGCCTGGAACTGATTGCAGATTGTGTTGGTCTTAAGAACTTAGTTTCCCTAAGAAGGGGCTGAGCACTGCTGTTACTTAGATGTTATGAAGGGAGGAGGGAGCCCATGAAGTAAGGGTGCAGACTATTGCTTAGGGTGAATGAGGCTAGGCTGCTGATGCTTGTTAGCTTGCCATTCGTAGTTTCAGGTTTGCCCTCTCACAAAGTGTGTCACGGAGACAGGACTTACTCTTTTGATGATCATATTTGTGGTTAGTTTCCTTTTGGTTGGTTGGTTGGTTTGCTTGTTTGTTTGTTGCCTTGTTTGCGGGCTTGCTTGCTTTTGCTGTGTGTGGTTTGGTTCTGTTTGAGATGGGGTCTCATGTATACTTAGGGTTGGCCTCAGACTCTGTACTTCTTAAATCTATTTCCCAAGTTACAGGTGGAAATGTCCTGGATCCTTGAGAGGCTTCTGTATATACAGTGTTCTGTAGTAATGTGTACTGCATGTGTTCTTTGTAGTAAATGTCCTGGGGAATACCAAGGCCTGCAAGTTGGGTTTCTGATACCTTGCTATGTAGGATAAACCTAGATTTAGTTTTAATAATTAGTGACAGATTTCAGTCAGAAATTCAATTGAAAAGACAATTATAAAAATTTCAGTAACTATTTTAAAGCAAATATTTTCTTCAAAATTACCGATTTAAAGAGAAGCACAGGTTCAAGTGTATATTTTTTATGCTAAAGCCAAATGTTTTGTCTACATTCTTGATTTCTTTTGTTTCAGATGGATTTAATGCCTTTTATTAACAAAGCTGGTTGTGAATGTCTTAATGAAAGTGATGAGCACGGCTTTGACAACTGTTTACGAAAAGACATGTCCTTCTTGGAGTCTGACTGTGATGAGCAGGTAATTGAGTGCTTGTGTTAAGGCTGGTAGGGACTGTCACAATTTACATCTGCTCCTTCTCCTCAAAGCTGATGGCTCCTTACTTACTGCCTTTAGGCAGTCTTGCTGACCTGATCAGTTTCTAGCTTTCTCCTCTTGCCTGCTTTCTACCAGCATTTCAGCTTTTCACATGTCATGATTGCTGTGTTTTGAAACACAGTTACGAGTTAAGTATGAAAAGTGATGTAACCAGAGGAAATAGTGTTTTCTTATATCACAATATGATTTTGAAATAATAAGTGTAATCCTTTCCTTCTAGCTAGAATTGCCTTGTAACAGCTTCAGGACTATGGTTCAGATATCCCTGTGTATAGTTACCTAAAAACACGACAGTATAGATGGTGGTATTGTCTACTGCTTTGCTGAAATCTTCTGTTAAGGGAAGTCTTTCCTGCAGGGTAGGAGTATACCTCTGAACAACAAATATAGCTTTAAATGGACAGAAAATTAATGGATAACTTAAAGCTTCAGAGAGACTCCAGACAGCATTGGTGTCTTAGCTCCATGTGACCGTCTAGAGAAATTGAGAGTCAGGATTTGAAGGCCTTAGGGCCTTAGATCCAAGTGCCTCCCCTCCCTTTTGTCTCCCTCACTACTCAGAGCATTGTACACACACTGAGCCACAGTGCTGGCCCTGAGACTCCTGTTTTCTGAATTTTAGATCACAGTTGATGTGAGGATCAGTTGTTCTGCATAGTGGTGTATTGCCTTACAGTAGTCAAGCAGGGTGGCTAAGTACTTGATACACTAGAAAAGATGTGTATTGCATATTAAAAGTTAGAACTTATATATTTATTTTATTTGGGAATTTTGTTACTTGTCAGTTTGTAGGTCCTAAGTTTTTAGCTGCTTCTCCTTTTTTTGGTAATATTTATTTATTTTATGCATATGAGTGTTTTGTCTGCCTTTATGTCTGTGCATCACATGCATACCTGGTGCCCTTAGAGATGTGAGAAGAGGGTGTTGGATCCCTGGGACTGGAGTGCTGTGCTATAGATGACTGTGAACCACCATGTGGGTGCTGGGAATTATAGGTGGCGCCTCTGGAAGAGCAGCTGGTGCTCATCAGTGGCTTGCCATCTCTCCAGCCCCAGATCCTAAGTTCTTGCACATAATTTTAGTAAGTTTATTGCATTAATTTTTTCTGTATAAATAATTGGTGGTAGCAATCCTTAACTGACAAACCAATTTCGGCTTACAGAATCTATATTGCAGTGGTTTTGTTAGGTCAACTAGGTTTGTACCGCTCTTATTTTAGTCCCCTTAGCCATTTTGTATATTCCTTGTGTTAATAAAGCCTTTAATAATTAAACTATTTCCCTACAGCTCCTTATTACTGTGGCATTCAATCAGCCTGTTAAGCTTTATTCCATGAAGTTTCAAGGACCAGATAACGGTGAGTAAAGGGCAGTCAATTAAAATCTAACTTTCTGCTTTGTTAAACCTGTTGGCTTACATTTATTTTTACTTTATTTTTCAGATAGAGGTAGGTCTTCTGTGTTGTTCATGGAAGATTATAAATGTCCATGTAACGTGGAATTAAGATCTAAAGTAAAAATGTTTGTTTTCCCTCAATTTGCACAGTACTGATTCTTTCCTCCTATTTTTAAATTATTGGCAGGCATTTTTTAGAAACAAAATTGTTTTCAACCTGTTCTTATTCAGGGTGATAAAAATGAGGCTCCAAGTCCTACTTTTTGTTCATTATTAATAATGGACTGTCATGTCCGTAAATAGCAATGTGGCTTTACAGACTTGGGTTTATGTTTCATAAAATCATCTGTTCGTTCTTTCTCTCTCTCTCTCTCTCTCTCTCTCTCTCTCTCTCTCTCTCTCTCTCTCTCTTTCTTTCTTTCTTTCTTTCTTTCGCCACAACTCTTTTCCTCTGTTACTGCTGATGTTTTTGAGAGAGAAGGCAGTCAAGACTAAGGGGCTTCATTTGGTTCAGTTTTCTTTTTTAACTGATTGAAAGTAAAACTTAGTAATTTTTTGATTAATTTTTTTTTGGATAAGTCTTAATGCTAATAATGTTTTCCTCCTGGGTAACAAAATGTACAAGTTGCTGGTAACAAAAAGTTAGTATATTTATTTTATGAAAGGTTGTTCACCTGCATATGCTATCAGTATCCACTACTACCTTCTATATAGCTCTTCAAGTGATAGTGTTATATTTATTATAGGATAGCTTTTTTTTGTTTTAAAACAGAATATCACTATGTAGCCTTAGCTGGCTTGGAGTTTGCTATGCACATCTGCCTACCTATGCCTCCCAAGGTGTCCCCTCCACATCCAACTCATTGTATGTCTTTTGTCATTGAGAGTAGGAACTTGTGCATGCTTGTGTTTTCTTATTCCTAATGAAGACTGGAACTAGTCTAAAAAGATACCAGCAAGTAAATTTTGGGGGAAAAAGATTGATTGCCAATATTCAGATTAAATTTTACTGGAGGTTTTTGACGTTTGTTGGTATGTACCTGTGTGTGTGTGTGTGTGTGTGTGTGTGTGTGTGTGTGTGTGTGTAGGCCTACACAGGTTTCTGTGTAAGATACATTTGATGATAAAGTAAAAGTATATTACTGTGTTTTTAGTACTTCATTTTTTTTAAAACCATTTTCTAGGTCAGGGTCCTAAATATGTAAAAATTTTTATCAACCTACCCCGATCTATGGATTTTGAGGAGGCGGAAAGGAGTGAGCCAACTCAAGCTCTGGAACTGACAGAAGATGACATTAAAGAAGATGGCATTGTTCCTCTTCGTTATGTTAAATTTCAGAATGTCAACAGTGTAACTGTGAGTAACATTTCGTTAATTTATCTTCCTTTGGTTGGTGGGTAGGGCAGTATTGCTGAATTCTATGTCCCGGGTGATGCTAAATACTCTTTTTATTATTTAAATTTTTTTAATGATTTATTTATTTTTATTTTATGTTCATTTGTGTTTTGCTTGCATGTATGCCTGTGTAAGGATGTCAGATTCCCTGGACCTGGAGTTACAGACAGTTGTGAGCTGCTATGTTGGTGCTGGGGATTGAACCTGGAGCAGTGAGTGCTCTTAACCACTGAGTCATCTCTCCAGCCTCTCTGAATGATCTTTAAAGTAGTTTATCCAATAAAGTTGAGAAGTGGAGGTTGATTCATGGGGTTTGTCAGTTTGTTCTAGAACATTTACACAGAAACTGGAGGTATTTATACATGCTCTGGTGATGAGGGTTGGTACCTGTGTGAAAATCCTGTTTAATTTTCCAGACTATGGCACTAAGACTGGCTTTATTTTATTTTATTTTATTGATTGATTTTTGATCAATCATTGTAGCCCAGGTTGGCCTGTTATTTGCTGTATAGCCCAAACTGGCCTTGAACTCCCAACAGTTCTTCTGTCTCAACCTTCCAAGTGCTGGAATTCCAGGCGCTAGCTAATATACCCAGCTAAAAATGATTTTGAAAGAGATGACTTTATATTTTAAGAGTTAACTAAGGTTTATCTGAATATTGACTAGTGGCAGAGATGATTTTAAGTGATTCAACTATGAAAAGAATGGAGAAACCAGCCACCGAGCACTGAGTTCAAATCATGCCAAACTGATATACCATTGTATTGATAGATCATCAGAAGAACCCTCTAAGTTCTTATTTGGAAGGCTACAATGGACATATCTTGTGATCAATATGTGTGAACAAGCTGAGATTTAATTATCTGAAACATTTTATCTAAATAATGCTGAAGATAAAGGCTACGTTGTAGTAGAGCACTGTCACTCAAGACTCTATGCATTATATCTAGAAAATTAGGCAGTGACCTAAGTGAAGACACATAAGGCATACCTATCACTTTTATGATGATAAAGTAATAGTTTTGATCAGACTTTAATCAAAGGAAGATAACTTTTAAACATAAGTAAGCTGTGAACTGGTTTAATAGTATATTTATTATATTCTTTAAATTGATTAGATAAACTCTTTGAAAGGAGTTTCAATAATAAAAACAATAAAAATCAGTAAGATCTTAGAGCAACGTGAAGAGGAACAGCTTGTTTTCCTTTAATGAAAACAGGTTTTTTCTCATACACTAGATCCCGATTAGTCCCCTCCCTCTACTCCTCCCTGTTCTTCCCCACTTCCCCTCCCACCCAGATCCACTCCCTTTCTGTCTCTCATTAGGAAAGAACAGGCTTCTAAGAGATAACAACAAAGCATAACAGAATAAAAGATAACAAAAACTGTCGCATCTAACTTGGACAGGATAAACCAACAGAAGGAAAAGGGCCCAAGAGAAGAAAGCCTACGAATCAGAAACCTCCATGTTTACACGCTTTATAATATCTACACAGAGGACCTGGCGTAGACCAGTGCATGCCCTGTTCTGTGTGATAGGTTTTTTCTTTTTTTTTTTTTTTTTGAGACAGGGTTTCTCTGTGTAGCCCTGGCTGTCCTGGAGCTCACTCTGTAGACCAGGCTGACCTTGAACTCAGAAATTCTCCTGCCTCTGCCTCCCAAGTGCTGGGATTAAAGGCATTAGCCACCACTGCCCAGCTGAGATAATATTTTTAGGTAGAGAACATTTTTAGATTATCTAATTTTTTTAATAGAGGAATTTTTTTTCAAAATCCAATATAAGTAACATATAAGTAATTCTATTTCTTATGTACCGAGAGAAATTCTAAAACAGAGAGTTTAGAGTCAGGCCTTAAAACCAATCGAAGGGCATAACATAGTCTTAGCAGATTGCCAACATCATTTCTTTCTGTTATTCTAGGAAATAGAATGGGTGTGTGAGTATCAGAGAGAATACAGTTACAGAGATTTCCCATAGTTGAAAGACTGATTTTAGTAAAATTATTAATAGCAGTCTACCATGAGTTTCCCACTCTTTCATGTAGTCTGTAAAGAATTTACGTATGACTTCTCTGTACCCGTGTGCTACATTACCACGAGCTTGCAGATGTGGCCATCTTGCCAGGGCGTCCCTGGAACGTGAGACTTGCAGTGCAGACAGGGAACAGGCAGTCTTTTAGGAACACTGCTGTAAGTGTAAAGTAATTTTGTTTATTCTTAAAAAGAATAGAAGATGTTTTTATTAAGAAAGCAAATAGATTAAAGCATGGTCATGAAAAATAGACTAATTATAAATTATAAATGTGATTTTCTTTTTGTAGTTATTTGTTCAGTCTAATCAAGGAGAAGAAGAAACAACGAGAATTTCATATTTTACTTTCATTGGTACTCCAGTCCAGGCAACAAATATGAATGACTTCAAACGAGTAAGTTTGTTCAAATGATAATTAAGGAAAATACAAATACAATTTCAAAGGAAAATTTTCTTATATTTTAGTTGTTCTCCTTTTAACATAAAGATTCAAAACTGTGTCTCATGAAAGGGTAAATGAATGTACCATGTTGAGATATTAAACTAAAAGGAGTCTATAGTAAATATAACGCGTAACTGATAGAATAAAGATAGTGAATACACCTGAGTGAGGAGTAATGATAATAGAAGATGCTCAGGAATAAGGAAGAAAGTATAGTGAAATTATTACTTGGAAGGCATAGTAAGATTTTTAAGGACTTTGCTGATAATGAAAATGTATTTACAAAGATCTGAATGATTTTATTTTGAAAGAATAATCACAAATCTTACACATGGACATGTTTGACTTTCTAAGCACTGTCTGTGTTCTGAAAGGACACATTTCAGCAAATACTTTTAAAGTGGTTGTATAAGCTTTCTCCTATTTTATAAATATATGTCTGTCTTTTTGAAGGATACAACCCTAAGGCTTCCCTGGAGCCTACCGTGTATCAAGGACTTTGAGGAGTGAGGGTCAGCTTCTTCCCGTGCTTTCTGGGACACCTTGTTACTGGTAGCACTTGTGTGGGTAGCTTTTAAATACGCAGACCCAGCTCATAGAGGTGCCACTGAGAGCTTCCCTAGTTCCAAACCTGCGGTATCCTGGGAAACGTGACTGCACAGGACACATTGGCCACAGTGCTGCTCATGGCTGTGCCTCCCAATGGCCCAGGACCTCATTCCCAGCACACTTCATGCAGGGACTTGTTTTGTGGTGTCAGAACATCCTGAGAAGTCTTTCTCTTTTTGGTGATGTCTTAGACCTGATTCAGTTATAGAAAATTAAATTGCTTAACCGTAGATGGTTCAGTGAGGTACATGTTAGCTTTTTTAAAATAAATGGAAAACCTGGAAAATACATATTTTTGCTGGTTACTTTTCAGTCACTTCTTACTATCTCATAGCATAATTAAGTTTTGGGACTGTAGAAATAATTAAGTACTTGGCTCTGCCATGTATGTGTATAATACTTAGTCAGAAGAAGCAGGTATAAAGCAGCTTCATTTTTACCCTATGGGATGTGTTTTCCTGGAAAAATAACGTGAGCAACAAAGATGTTTTGGCTGTCTGCCTGTCTGGCTTGAATTAAATGCACTGGCCTGGCTCTAGCTGTTTGTTGTGTAGTTTGTCACTAGCATCGTTCTTCTGTAAGGTTTATACTGTATCCCACGTTAATATCTTTCTACTATTAAGTTTTGCTTCAGTGTCTTATTTGTTCCTTCAGCATATGCTATTTAACTTCTGTTTTTGATGCAAATAATATCTCTTCTGCATTTTTACCAGTCAGCTGTTCAGTTGTAATTTTTCTGGTTTGCCTTAATAACTGTCTTAAGTATTGATCTCACATCCATCTAGCTGTTTAGTCTTTTCTTATTGATTGCCAAAGCTGTTTTTGAGGCGTGTGCTTGCTTAAGAGTGTTTGATTTTTATTATTTCTTTACCCTTTTCGCCTTATTTAAATGATGGAAAAGTAGCAGTTCTTAAACTTTTTGGTTTCAGGTGTTATTTAAAACATGAAAGATGATTGAAGATCAAGAAGCATTTGTGTTGTTGGTTTTTTTGTTTTGTTTTGTTTTTGTTTGTTTGTTGGTTGGTTGGTTTTCGAGACAGGGTTTCTCTGTGTAGCCCTGGCTGTCCTGGAACTCACTTTGTAGACCAGGCTGGCCTCGAACTCAGAAATCTGCCTGCCTCTGCCTCCCAAGTTTTGGGATTTAAGGCAGGAGCCATCACCACCTGGCCAAATAGAGTTTTTATTAACATACTTATTTAGTAACAATTAAACAGGGAATCCAGGACTAGTGGCTCATACCTGTAATTTTCAGTACGTGGGAAGTTGAGATAGCTTTGCTACCTCTTTTGAGGCCTTCCTAGGTATCAGTGAGATTCAAAAAAGAATTAGTTGGAAAAATTTTAAATTACAATTAATAAACCCACTATATATTAGTAACTATGTTTTAATGGTTTTAATTAAAATAGAATTACATCACTTTCCCCCCTTGCCCTTTCCCCTCCAGCCTTTCCCATTTTTAAGTTGTTAGCAACTACACACCCTCTATCTCAAGTTGTTAGCCTCCTTTCTTTGGTTGTATTTATTACATACTCATATATTGTGTTGTATTTTTCAAAACCTCTTCAATCCATTTGTTGTTGTTATTTGCTTTCTTTCTTTTTGTGGTCATGGTCTCAAACCTGGCTCCGCATCAGAAAGCCATTTAAGAGGCACATCTCTGGGAGAGGACAATTTTTCTTCTCCCAGAAGTCAAAAGTTGCCTCTAGGTCTTTGCCTAGGTATATAATTTTAAGCAAATATAAGATATGGTTTCCTTGAGACTTTATCAAACCACCTTGGTGTTATTCATCCGTCTTCTGTATTGATCTCCCTCTTCCCCCTTTGTATCCACCCACTTCCATTTCTGTCACCTGTGTCCTGCTATTTTCCTCTTTCGGGCCTCATCTCCTGCCCTACAGTCCCTTCATACTTTTCTCATTTCTGTAGTTGCTCCATGTTCTTCTCCTCCACCCTCCACCCCTCTCTTCCCCCCTCCTCCCCTTTCCCTCCTCTACCCCCCTCTCCCTCTCCCTCTCTCTCCTTCTTCCTTTCTTAAGATTTATTTCATGTATATGAGTACACTGTCACTATCTTTAGACAAACCAGAAGAAGGCATCAGATCCCACTACAGATGGTTGTGAGCCACCATGTGGTTGCTGGGAATTGAACTCAGGACCTCTGGAAGAGCACCCAGTGCTCTTAACTGCTGAGCCATCTCTTCAGCCCCGGTTACTCCATGTTGCATATTTACATTTGAAGATTTGGTGTAGGAACCACAGATGAAAGAGAACATACAGCATAGCATTTGCCTTTCTAGATCTGAGTTACTCTTTTCTAGACCCACCCACTTACCTGCAGATTTGGATGAGGTAGGGTGATTGCTGCAAGTGTGAGGCCTTAACAAGAAAAGACTAAACTGGGAATAAAAAAACCCTATAATTAGTAAATGTATTATGCGCTAACAGTAATATTTTTAATAAAAAGCACTTTTTTTCAGGGCCTGGAAACATAGTTTAGTGGTTAAAAGCACTTGTTGCTCTCACAGAGAACCTGGGTTTGATGTGGTGGCTCACAGCAGTTTGGAACTCTGGTTTCAGAGGATCAGAACTCCTCTTCTGGTCTCTATGGATACCAGGCACATTCGCCATTCACACATAGGCATGTAGGCAAAATGCTTATGCACATAAAATAAAGTTTACAAAGTCTTAAATGGCCCACCTTTTCCAATAGAAAAACCACTTTAGTAAGAGTAACACTGCTTTATATTTTTATTAATTATTCACTAGCCTAATAGAGTTTTCATGATAGTATTGGTTTCTGTACTCAGCCTGTTATGTTATAGCATGTGCCATTTGTGCTGTATTTAAAGAGAATGAGAATTTAAAAGAAAATAACTATATTATTCTAAAGACAGGTTTGATTTCACAGACTTCCTCAAAGAGCAGTTTTATAATCCCTAGCAGTAGTGTTAGAACTGCTATAAGAAGGATTTAAAAACAGGATCCAGAACCCTTTGATTTCAAAATTGAAGTTTTAATTGGTTGAATGCTTTCTTAGGTGTATTAAAAATATTAATATTACATTGCTTTTGTAATTGCTTCTGGGTGAGATTTAGCTTGCAGTCACTATTTTTTTAAAGAGTTATTTTTTTATGTAAGAAATACTATCTTCAATATAGGAAGGCTTAAGAGGATTTATCTGAGATTGGCTGATTTGGACCTTTTATAGAGTTCCTTGTTAAAAACTCAGTGAGCTCTGGATTCCAGTAAAGGGGATAGTAATGTGCTTGGCTTTTCTGCTTCTGTATTACCATGCCGCAGCAACCGTTGTCCCTGTTTATACCAAGGCTGCGTTCTTACGCAGCACTATAAACACAACAGGCAGTTAAGTACTGCCATAGAGTTAAGTACTGCCATAGAGTTAAGTACTGCCATAGAGTTAAGTACTGCCATAGAGTTAAGTACTGCCATAGAGTTAAGTACTGCCATAGAGTCCCAGCACACTGAGCTGGTCTTCTCTCCAACCATCTCTAGGAGAGTAGGAGAAAGTGTGGATAAAGGGGCCTTGATCTGTTTTGAGTGTAGAATTTGGATAGAGGAGAGTACAGTGATTAGGTGCCCCGGATAGAACGGAGACATTGAGACACAGGCGTGAAAATACAAAGATGCACACGTCATCCAGTGACAAGGAGACTACACTGATCTTCCTTTACAGTGTAGTTGACCTGATATTGAAAGGATCTATGTTGTAATTTTTGAATTTTCAAAATATATTTGGTGTGTATCCTATATTAAGCGGAGACAGATTTGATAACAGTTTAATGGGTCATGAAGTAGTAAGTCTTAAGTATTTTCAGTGTACTTCTGTTCTTCTGTCATGTGAGTGTTTTGTAGATGACTTTAGTTTTCAGCATGTCACTGACCTCCCGCTTATGTCACTAAGTTGACAGAAGCTAAGGTAATACTGATAAATCTTGGTTGTGGATAGTTACCTTAGAAGCCTCTGCATGTTGTCCCAGCTTTATCAGTTCCCCTTAGATCTGCTAGAATAGAACACGCCTTCTGTTTTCTGTTTTGGCCTCAAAGGTGCCATGCGTACTTTGGCTATTTGCTGTAAATGCATTCTTGGTGGTATAGCATGAAAAGCTTGCAGTTTTAACTAAGAGTGGATATTTTCTTTGCTAAAATAGGCTTTCTACATAGATTGCTTTATATTAAAATGCAAGTGTGCAAACGTGAGAAAATTGGAGGCTTTTGCTTCTTAGGAAACAAGGCGCATGTGAAACATAGACCACGTTTTATCACTTTTTGTAAAAATAGACTTTTCTGAACTGGCCATTTACCACATACGCTATTTTTATAACACTTCTATTTGTTTATTTTTCAGCTTTTTTAATACAGCTCAGTGAACTAAAAGCAGAAGATTTTTTTAATGAAGTAATATACAGATAAACTCTGTCTCACTGTCCCCCCTTGCTTCATTGCTCGTCTCCCCCCACCCACTGCTCTCACCCTCCCCACTTCTCAGTTGTCCTCCAAGATCTCTTCAGCCTCAGCCTCCGTCCGGATCAGCTACTTATTACCTAGATTGCCTCAGCCATCTCCTCCTGCAGAGCCACCCCTCACGACTCAGTTGGCCCTTTATTTTGCTTGCAATTGTGCCTTAATTTTCTTACCACACTATGTTGCTCACAAGGCAGTTTTGTTTTTGTTTTTTTAACCTACTGCTGTTTTGTTCAATATTTTGAGAAATAATTTTGAAGTAAAACTTAAAATTTTACAATTGCTTTTAAATTTAATAAGTTGAGTAATATTTTTATCCATTTTAAAGTTTTATATTTTAGGAGCAGGAGAATTGTTTTGGAAAGTACAAGTTTTTCTTTTTTCTCTTTTCTTTCTTTTTTGGTTTTTGTTTTTAACTAGAGCTAGTGTTAAATACTTCTTAGGTTTTAGTTGCAAGTTGTGAGTTTTCATATTGGAACAATATCCTCAAAATATTTTTGTGGTGTATCCTCTCATGCTGAACTCAAGGCCAGTTGAAGGACATACGGACTAAACAACAGGCTGGGTTAAAACACTAATGCAGAAGACCAATGGATTCTTTACTGAATGAAAGCTTTTAACATCTAATTTTGATGTACCTAGACTTTGATTTGTCTGGGGTGTAATATAAAGAATTAAGACAGAATGAAAGAGCTTTATGTTTGGGGTAAGAGTCCGCATGGAGTGCTGAATTTCTTCTTTTTTTACAGAGAATACATATTGGCAAGTTGAGAGTTGTCAACCTGTGAAACAGTATGCAGACTTGCATCTTCTACTGTATCACATCCTCTAAAATTTTGTTTTACTATTAATTGTTTTCTTTTGCTTAATCTAATAGCTCCATGTTTTGCATTTCCTAAGTAATACAGTGATTAGTAATTTTGTGTAGTGTGTCAGCTAAAATTCATTTATGGCGTAGGCGGTCCCATCTCCCCTGCATTCTGGTGCACTTTAAAGCCCGTTTTCCTTACTCTTGTTCACTCTTTGGTTTTCTGGTGCTATTGTCCTTTTGACTTCTGAGCTTTTCTTCTATAGTTTGCATGGACTAAAGAGGAATTTCTTTAAAAGTTGTCCCTGACTCAAGTGAAAAACAAACTATACAAAAACTCAGAAACATCTTTTTGTGGTTAATAATTCTCAATGGAAGGTGTTTCTAAGTCTGTTCTCATGAATGACACTGACCCAGCTATTTTCTATTACACACATGTATTAATGACCTGTGGACACAAGTATTAAGAACAGAATCACTTTAAAGTAAGAAACTTATTACCAACAGACATGTAGTTCATTATAAAAGGGATTTCTTTTGAGACATTTATGCTGTGAGAATATATTATCTAATGACAAACTGTTTTAGATAAGTTACTCTAGAAAAGAGAACCAACAGAGAACCTGGTTTCATGACTTACTGGTAGATACCAGATCTGTCTCTGGTTTTTGTTTTGTTTTGTTTTGTTTTTTGTGCTATGGCATTCATAGGAACTAAGGTATTTTTTATAGACCTTCAGGACTAGATTTTTTTTTTTTTAAATTACTCAGATGCAAGCTCTAGTTTTTACATTTCTTATAGACCATGTCTAGCAACCAGGTTTTTGTTTTTTTAAAGTTAGAAAAGAGCTCAACATTCTTGATCTGCTTTCCTGTTGAAGGCGAGGTCTAGAAGACATGAGTTTAGCATATCGTTCTAAATACATTGACATTTAAAAACATTAGATTGACATTAGATTTCTAATTGCCTAAAACTAGTACACTAGGAATGGTTTACTCATGTAGCATCATCTTTTTTTTTTTATTAACGTCTCTAAACTGTCGACCTGGCTTGAAAAAGTTAAATTTCTTCTTAAGACAGAATGGGAAAACAAAAGTAGCTTGCATGTGTTTAATTCCTTGTGTCTAGGGGAGGGGGTGTTGCAGTTTGCTGCCACAATAAAAGCACATTGCATGCAGAAAAGATTCAAGGTTAAAAAGTAATACCAGGTAAAAAGGACTAAAGTCTTGAAATTGTTATGCTAGTATTTTTTTAAGCACATTTCTGAATCATTAAATTATACTTTTTTTATAATTTTTTCTAGGTGGTTGGCAAAAAAGGGGAAAGCCATTAGGGTACAAAGACACTGGAAGACTTACTGCAGTCAGACTTGCAGCTCCTGGATAATTGCTTGATTCTCTTCGGAAACTGTTAATCTTTTATTTGTTGCCAGTACCAATAAATCATTGCTTTTGTTCAGATGGCATCACTAGTGTTTGTAGTGTAATCGTGATACATGCAGTTGTAAATAAAAGTCACTACTTTTGCCAAGCTTAAGTCTTCGTCATTCTA
Source organism: Mus musculus (assembly GCF_000001635.26). Classification (NCBI taxonomy): domain Eukaryota; kingdom Metazoa; phylum Chordata; class Mammalia; order Rodentia; family Muridae; genus Mus; species Mus musculus. The sequence goes on along the minus strand of NC_000084.6, from coordinate 63,664,084 downwards.
TATAAATGCATTCTCTCTCTTTTTATTTGAAAATTTGCTAACCTCTTGTTTTAGGAGTTGTGTCTAGTATCACATTGACTAAAAGTTACTCTATCTCTAGAGGAACAGAACGCCACAGGGATTAGGAGTACTGTCTATACACATGGAGAGTTTAGACAGGATTTGAAACCTCCATGTATGTGTAATGTTTGGATGCATGGATTTGGAATGGTTAACCAAGTTCAAGTACATTCTGACTTATTTTATCAAAAAGCATTTGGGTATCTAGGCTTTACAAATTTGTTAAAAAACCCAATTTATAAACACCCAGTACTCTTACCTATCACTGGTAGTTAACAGATTTACAAATATTTTGGTTTTAGGTTAGCTTCACTGTTGATATCCTTGGGTACCTGCCTTCCAAATGGTGGGATTGTAGGCCTGTACCACTAAACCTGGTCTCATGCCAAGATTTTAACTTTCTGCATAAACCTAAACATTAGAGTCAACTATTTCCTTTAATAATGCAGGTATTAAAACTGAATTCAGAAAAATTTGGAAATTATAATACATGGAGATTATTTAATTTAAAAATTAAAAAATATGGAAAATTAGAATCAAATCTATTATCTAAATTCACCAAAACATTCACTCTATATAGATAGAGAACATGATTTAAGCTTAAAATGAGTTGTCCCAGCTGTTTGTTTGAAAGATCTTCCACAAAAGACTGGATAAGCAAATACTTGTTGTTCTAAGCTTTTAAAACATTTAATATTGGCAAATTTAATGTTTAAATACTTTATTTTGTTTTATGTTTATGTGTGTTTGGCTTCCATGTATGTGTATATTCGTGTGAGTGAGTGTGGTGCCCAGCAGAGGGGTGACAGCTGGTGGGAACTGCCATGTGGGTGATGGGAACTGAGCCCAGGCCTCTATAAGACTGCTGCTCCATCCCCACACATTAATCTTGTAATTCATTATTTTAAAAGCATATATAAGACTAATAACTTGTAATTCATTTAATACATTTGAGGGCATTCTTACCTATATAGTGCAGAGGTTTGCCTTTGGATACTAATGTACTTATACGTAATTATGAGAAAAAAAAAACCAAACTCTGGATGTTGTTGAAGTAGTGTTGAAATAGTCCTTTTCTGAAACTTGTGTCATTAAGTAATGTTTAGTTCATGTGTATGTGAGCTCAGTAACTGGTCTGTGATAATGTCTGTATTTTATGTATTTCACAGTTTGTTGACTTAAAGTGAAAGAAAGACAAAAAAAGTAAACGTTTATAATACCTGTAAACCATCCTGAAGTTGTTAATCACACCTGAAATGGAGAAGAAGATGAACATGAAAAGTTGTAGTTTATACTTAGCCTCTTTGGTAATCATTAAAGTGCCTCGTCTTGGCTGTAAATGGTCTCATCCTATTTGACTTGAAAAACGGAGTAAAAGTGGTTTCACATTTGCAAAGGACCAGACATCAAACTTTTTGTTGTTCATATGATTTCTGTAACTTTGTTGCAACATACAAACATCCCACATCATTCAAGTTATAAGTGGTGAATGCTAGTGGGAAGCTGACATGTGTCACAAGTTTTATTACAAAAAACCCAAATATGCATAGTTGAGATGTAAACCATCAAGCTAAAATGCTATTTTCTGTTAAAATAGTATATCAATATATATTTATAAATATAAATAAGTATATTTACATGTAACAATTTTCCTGAAAAGAACATGAAGAATATGTAGCCTTGGCTGTCTAATCATTAGCCATCCATTAATGCTTACTAGAAAACTAATATTTATTTTGTCAGCCATAAAAAAAACCAAGAATCTGTATGCATCTCGTATCTCACATCAGGTTGCCTAATTGAGACATACAGTGAAATGCTGTCAGCAGAAACACAGTATTGCTATAGGAAGTCTTTTCAGAGAAAGCCTAACAATAAGACTAGCACTTGTTACTTCACTCAGGTGTTCCTCTTGGTCCTTTATAAATGTATTTTGGCTATCTGCTGCCAAGTACCAAACTGCCCCATCTCAGTACATGAATGTATTGGATGGAGGTAGTCACCTAGCCTTCTGCCAACCATATTTTTCTAAACGATTAGATATGTGTAAGACGTTTTTTGCAGTGTTCATAGTTTGTGCTATTAGTGTACATTTAATACCAGCATTGCTTATGGTTGTCGTTAGTAATAAATTGAGAGTCTTGGGACCATGATGTCAGCAACGAGATACAGTCCTGTATGTGACAGAGAGTCGCACCCCTGTCAGATTTTAACAATATAGTCACCTGAACAAGACTAGCACAGTGACACCATCAGCTGACATGCCAAAATGGATTGAGGATATCTTACAAGGCCAAATCTCTAAAATAAATTTCCCAGTATTACCCAGGGAAAAAGTCTCTTGATAGGTTATCCAGTCCCTAGTGGTCAGCCCTAAATACATACAAGCAATACTAAATGGACTTGACAGGTTATATACATGCATATGTGTATATATTTTCTATTGCTGTGACAATCCCTGGCCAAGGTGTGTTATAGAAGAGTTCATTGGTACTTACTGTTTCAGAGGGTGAGTCTATGACTGTTATGTTGGGGAGCGTGGCAGAGGCAAGCAGGCATGGTCCTGGGGTGGTAGCTGAATGCTTGCTTGCAATCTGATCCAGAACTATGAGGCAAAGAGAGCCAGCTGGGCATGGTGTGGGCCTTTGCAATCGCAGCAGGAAAGAGAGGGGTTATGTTACTTTAATTACATTTTAAAATAAAAGACTGCTGATACGTACCTTATTTGAATCAATACCAATACCCTTGGTTTCTTTTTTATTACTCCAAAGACAAGTTTTGTCTATAGTTTCTTAAGTGTTGTTTATATATGAAAATCTTATTTGTCTACTCACCTCATTTGATTATCATGTTTGAGAAATATTGATCCGGGGGAAATTGGGATTTCCTCCTAAAATTTTTAGTCTCATTAATAAAATACATTTTAATATATGTTTATTTGTTTGTTTATTTATTTGAGGCAGAGTCTCACTGTGAAGGGCTGTCCTGGAACTTACTATGTAGATCAGGCTGGCCTTACAGGAGATTTTCCTGCCTCTCTGCTTCCCTAGTGCTGGGATTAAAGGCCTGAGCCACTACACCTGGCATAAGATGTATTTTGTAAAGGGAGCAAGGGGTAGTTTGTTATGGAAATTTTATTTTATTTTATTGGTAATTATTGCCCTGTAACACAGATTTAAATTACCTCAACTTTTGTGTTTCATTGTGGGAGCTTTTTGTGTTTCATGAAATTTTATAGTTTTGCAGAACACAGAAAGTCATAAGTTATGGCAAGTTTAAAGTACATTGGTGGTTTCATTAATAAAAGAATTTAGAATGGGCTCAAATGTGTGCTCAGGGACGCAGGGATAGTTTTAATTAGAATTTAGAAGAAAAACAAGCCTAGGGCAGGAAGCTTCATTAGCTACCTAGAGAACAGAGGAGGAGGGAAAAGCTGGGTCAGATGTGTAGATAAGCAGCTACTGGGTAGGGAGGCTTTAGAGAAAGATACCCAAAATGTTTGGGGCACCTGAATGTATTGGGCATACTTAGGATACAGAAAGAAGCGTTTTCTGAATAATTCTGAAAAGCAGGCTGACTTCAATACTGCTGCACAATAGGTGATTGCATTTGTTCCTCATCTGGAGAGTCTTTTTGTCCTTTCCTGGCCCCCGTAGGCTCCTATATTTGAATGCTTCCTCCCTCGTTGGTGGACTATTTGGGAAGGATCATGAGGTGTGGCCTTATTGGAGGAGGTATGTCGCTGGAGGTGGGCTTTCAAAAGCTCTTGCTGGGCTAGTCTCTGCCTCCTGCTTATGGGTCAGATAGAAGCTCTTAGCTCCTGCTCCAGTACCTTGACTGCCTGCTCCTGTGTTCCTCACCGTGATGAACTCAACTCTCTGAAATTGAGCAAGTCCCCAGTTAAATGATTTCTTTCCTGAGTTGCTTCGGTCATGGTATCTCTTGACAGCAATAGAAAAGACACCAGTGCCATGTGACAGTACTGGCACACAGTTCCCGTGCATTAAGGTATTTCTGGGATTTGTTGTGGGGAAGCTAAGGCACATGGATAGCATCTCTGGAACATATCTCACAGAGTACATCATGAAGCAGCACAACATGGCAGGTAAGTGATCAGGAGTTCATGCAGCAGGGCTGATACATTGCAAGAATAGGAACGGACTTGCACATGCAACTATGGAGCAACATGGATATGTGGGAGGCATGTAAATATGTGCCCATGTCATCATAGTGGTGCCAGGACATAGCAGTCATGCTGTAGCATGGTTCTGTGATGCTGGGACATGACAGGTACTCAAATGTGCATGCCTGCACCTTTATTTAGGTGGACACGGAAGGTATGTGAACAGACATGCCCATTTGGTGACCCTGTCACATGGCAAGCACTGGGATAGACCTACCTAGCCTCAACTGCTACCTGCTTGTGTTGGGACATGGCAAGCATGAAAATGGTACTCAGGCTGCCAGTTGGTGATGCTGCCACACAGCCGGCATGCAAACAGGTATGCCTATGGTAGTTTCGAACATGGTATCCAAACAAGATGGATATACCACCATGTGATAGTACTTAGACATGAGAGATGCATGAGCAGGTGTCCCTAAGCTGCCCTTAGCACCTGGCATGGGAGCAAACAGGTGTGCTCATGCCACCAGGATTTTAAAAAGGAGAGAGCTAGTACTATCATGCAGTGGCATTTGGAGATTGCATGTGTGTGAGCAGGTGTACTGCAGAACCATGTGCTTTGCGTCCCTGTTGGCAGGCCTGCCCATGCAGTGGCGCTAGAACACTGGGTGCAGAAGCTAGAACACTGCACCAGGTAAAGGTGCTGAGATGCAGCAGGTACTAAGATGCATGCACAGGTCACCATGTGAGAGCCCTAGGACATGACAGGCACACAAACAGGCATGCCCACAATGCCACTTGGTGAGCTTGGCAGCCTTGTGAAATGGCAGGCATGTAGACAGGAGTGTTGTACCACCATGTGCTGGCGTTGGAATATGACATTCCTGAACATGGACGCCCACGCTGCCACATGGTGGCATTGGGATGTAGCAGATGCCAGAGTTGCAACATGGCAGCACTGGACTGTGGGAAGCCACATGTGCTGTTGTAGGGTGGCGCTGGCTACCACTGGCCATCATGAATACATAGGCAGTAAAGTTTCTTTTTGCCAAGATGAGGTTTTGAGAATTAACCAATCAGATGAGAGACAAGTTAACCAATCAGATGAGAAACAAGTTAACCAATCAGATGAGAGACAAGTTAACCAATCAGATGAGAGACAAGTTAACCAATCAGATGTAGGCATGCAAATGACCTATGCATAACCCATGCATAACCAATCCCGCTGTGAGACACGCCTCTCCTAGGCCTATATAAGCAGCACCAGTTCTGGGCTTGGGGTCACTTCGCCTCTGCAATCAAGCTCTCCCAATAAACGTGTGCGGAAGGATCCTGTTGTGGCGTCGTTCTTGCTGGCGAGACTGGACCATGGCATGTAAGCTAACAGGCATGTGCACAGTGCCGTGTGGCAGTGCTGGGACACAGGAAGCACGTGAATATGCATTGATCTGAGTACCATTGGAGGCAGAGGGACCTGGTAAGTAGACAGGTGTATCCGTGCTGCCAAGAAAGGGTTTTGTGACACAGCAGGCAGACAAACAGGTGGTGGCAGGCACATGGGAAGGCATTTTTGTGCTACCACATTGTAGCTGTGTTCCCACACCATGGGACTGGGACTAAGCAGGCATGGAAGCAAGTGTACCCACAGGGCCGCCTAGAGGCCGGGGACACACCCATCATGCATGAAACCTGGCACAGTCATACTGCCATGTGGTGGCACCGGGACACAGTGGGTCCACAAAAGTTATGTCTGTGTTGCCACGTGGTGGCATTGAGACACAGTGTGGATGGATACAGGTGTTTCTGTATCATCAGAAGGTGGCACTGGATATTGGAAGCTTTCAGACAGGGGAGCAATCCTCACCACACGGCAGCACTAAGAGATGGTACCAATGTGAGCATGTGTGGCTCTGCTGCCACATGACACCTCCACATGGCAGGAGTGTAACTAGACCTGCCCCTAACACCATACGTCAACACTGAGACACAGCAGGTGTGTGAACAGGCATGCTGTACTACCAGGTGTGGCTGCAACAGGCACTCAGATTCTCATGTTGCCTGATGGCCTTGCCAGGACATGGCAAATGCAGGAACTGGCAAACCATGTTATGGCCTTGGGACATAAGCATGTTAACAGGTATACCCACGCCATTACAGGGTAGCACTGGGACAAGGCACAAGTGCAGACAGGTGTCTATGCCATCAACATGTGGTGCTCTGATACCACAGACTAGCAAACAGGTGAGACTGTGCACTGGGACACAGCAGGTGCAGGAAGAGCCATGACTGCCTCCAAGTAGTGGCTCTGGGAAAGGGTAGACATGTGAATCAGCATATTCCTACCCTGACAGATGGCTGTGACAGGAGACAGGCAGGCATGTGGCCAGATGTGCCAGGACTGGGGGGTGGTGCTGGGACACACTCCAGCTTTCATATAACAGGAGCCAGTGCTGCTGTGTGGTAGCATTATGAAATGGCATGGGTGTGAATAGGTGTGGCCACGGGACAGAAATGGATGGGTGTGACCAGGACTGTCCATGGTGTCCCTTGCAGTGCTGTACCATAGCAGGTATGCAAACAGGCGTGGTCGTACCACCATGTGGAGGTGCCAGGACACAGCCCGGGTGCAAACACGTGTGGCCCAAAATAGCAGGCATGTGAACAGGTGTGAAACCTGTCACCTAGTAATTCTGGCACGCAGTAGTCTCCGGAGTGCATGTCCACATTGCCACATGGCATCCCTGGGACAAACAGTTGCAGAAACAAGTGTGCCTATACTTCCATGTGGTGTCAGACATTTGAACAAATGTGCCCAGACAGCCACCTGGCAACAGTGTGTCACGCTGTGTCATGGGTGTGAACAAGTGTGCCCATGCTGACCGAGGCAGTGCAGCAACACCACAGGCTTTCAGAACAGGTGAAACAGCGCCCCTTTTCCCCCAGTGTGGCACTAGGAGATGGAACAGGTTGTGAGCAGGCGTGGCTGTGCCACCACACTGTGGTACTGGACTTGGCAGAGAGCTGACAGGCAAATAGGCCTCCCTGTGATGTCACAGGTAGGTGCTGGAACGGGTGGGTAAATGAGCTTGCCCACACTCCATGACTGTTGAAATATTGCAAATGCACAAAGAGAAGAGCTGTTCCAACACAGGGTGGTGCTGGGACACAGGGAGTGTGGGAATAGCCTCACGGGTCCCACTATGTGGTGGCCCTGGGACATGGGTAAGGCATGTGAAAATGCCACATTGTGGTATTGAACATAGCAGGCACACCAACAGGAGTGCAGTGCACATAGAGGCACTGGGGCAGGACAAGCACACGAACAAGTGTGCTTGCATGTGAACAGTGCTCAGATGTAACAGGAGCGTGAAAAGGCATGCACATCCAACCACATAGTCATGTAGGCATACGGCAGACTCATGAACAGATGTGCCCAACTGGTGGGCCCACAGGCGTGCATAGGCTTCCGCCCTTTTTTTTTTCTTTTCTTTTTCGAGACAGGGTTTCTCTGTATAGCCCTGGCTGTCCTGGAACTCACTTTGTAGACCAGGCTGGCCTCGAACTCAGAAATCCACCTGCCTCTTTCTCCTTCAGCAAATCCTACTGGCATGCACCACCACTACCGGCGTGGAAGCCTTTTAAGGCTGTGGCATGGCGTGTTTAATATCAGGAGCCTATGTACCAGCTGGGACACGAAAGACATGAAAACAAGCCGATGCCTGGACACAGCCGTACATGAACAAGAGAGCCGTGCTGCCATAACCATGACGTAGTGATGGAACACACCAGGCGCATTAAAAGACACGTGTACATCAGCGCCTAGGCGCTGATGGCAAGTGGTAGCTATGAACAGCTGTGCGCGCATTGAGGAACTGCATTGCTGGGACACAACGGTTACGAAAACAGGCATTCCTGTGCTGCCTTGTGGCAGCACTGAGACACAGCAGAGGCGCGAACAGGTTTGCCAGCAGCACCATGTGGCTACAGCGACATGGCACCCGCGAAAGCAGGCATGCTCACATTGTCAGGGGGCAGCACTGAGACAGCTCAGGCCTTCAAACACGTAAGTCAGCCACACCAACACCATTATCACCGAGAGGTGGAGTGGTTGGGACAAATGTGGCCATGCCATTCCATTGAAGTCCCAGACTAAGCAGACATGCACACAGGCTTGCCTGGGATGCCACGTGTTTTTGCTGGAACATATGAACATGTGAATAGGCATTCTCACACCACCGTGTGTTGGTGCTAGGGTATGGCAGCTTCCTGGGAACACTGGGATATGGTGGATACTCAAACTTGCACAACCCCACCATCACATGGCAGTTCTGGGACACAGGAAGGTGTGCAAAATTGCATATCTGTGTCACCAAGGGGCAGCACCTGGGCACAGCATAGGTGTAAATATGTGCCAGCACTGGCAGGAGTATAGTGCTGGTCCACCTCAGGCGTGTGAACAGGTGTGCATGCACCACCAGGTGGCGCTATTGGGACATAGCATTCATGATAAAAGATCCCTGTGCCACCGCATTGTGGCACTGGATCATGGCACACACATGAACGAGAGGACTCACCACCACTTGACACTGCTGGGCTTGGCAGGCGCCTGAATATGTACAAATATTTCTTCACATGACAATCCCGGAATACAGGAAAAGTACAAAAAGCCTGTTGCGTGATGCCAGGTGTTTGGCACTGAGACACAGTAGGTGCACACACAGGTGTGCCACACCAGCACACACTGGGATATGGCAGTCATGCAAACATGTGGCAGGACTGGACAAGCATGTCCATGCCACTGTGTTGGGAAATGGCAGCTGGGTCCTTAGGAGTGTTGTGTCACCACCTGTTGGCTCTTGGACACAGCAAGTACAAATAACAAGCTTGCTGTCCTGCCGTGTGGTAGTGCCAGTGCATGGCAGGTGATCGATCAGCATTTTCCACTCTTCATGTGGTGGCACTGGGACAGCAGGCACATGAGTACTTATGCACTTGCTACCACTTGGTAGCAGGTGTATGTACATGCATGCCCCTCTGAGTTGTGGCAACACTGGTGGGCCACCACATGACAGTACTAGAAAATGGAAGCTAGGCTAAAATGCCTACTTGTGTTGCCACATGGCAGTGCTGGACACAGCAGGAGTGCCATGCTGATATGTGGTGGCCCTGGGACATAGGCGCTGGTGCAAGCTTGTGCACACCACACCATTGCAGCACTGATACACAGCAGGCATGCAAAGAGACATTCCCAAGTGGCCATGTAATGCTGGGACACCGCAGGCGCACGAACAGGACAGCCATGTCTGTATTGTCACCTATCAGTGAGTGGCACGGTGCAGATGCAATCAGGTGTACCCTTGCCACCAGAGGGCAGTGCTGGAACACCACGGATTTTCAAACAGGTGAGCCACATGGCAGGAGAGAGAGAGAGAGAGAGAGAGAGAGAGAGAGAGAGAGAGAGAGAGAGAGAGAGAGAGAGAGAGAGAGAGAGAGAGAGAGAGAGAGCGCACAGGTGTAAGCAGGTGTGGGAATGCCACTATTTGATGGTGTCAGAGTTGGCAGACATGAAGCAGGCCTGCCAAGAATACCACACTTCAGCACTGGGACACAGCAGGAGTGCAAAGAGATGTGTGGCACTGCCAAGTTGTACTGCTGGGATATGATGACCGCAAACATGCATGTATGTTATGACATCTGATGGCCCCAGGACAGAGGTGGTGAGCAAGCAGATATGCTCAGGCCATCGCATTGGGGACATTGAGACATGGCAGGTGCATGAATAGGGAGGGGCCTGCTGCCATGTGGTAGCGTTGGGACATGGCAGGTATGGGGACAGGCTTACCTGAATTGTCACATTGTGATACTGGGACATGATAGTAATGTCAACAGGCATGGTAAGACTCAGTAGAAATGCAAACACTTATGACCATGTCATGATGTGACAGTACTGGGACACTGTAGGTGTGTGAAATCGCACCTGGACACAGTGCAGGTGGGAACAAATGCTCCTGTGCTAGCAGGGTCAATGTTGGTATGTGACATGCACAGACAGGTGTGCCCATGTGCCCGTGTACTGGTCCTGAGACACGGTAGGCATGCAAACAGGTATGCCCACACTACTACATGGCAACCTTGGGAAATGACAGGTTAGCATGGCAGACCCAACAGGTCTGCCAGTACAGCCGTATGTCAGCACTGGTATGTGGCAGGGACATGATTAGGTGTGCCTGCACCAATGTGTGGTGACATAGGCACATGGCAGGTATACAAACAGTGCACCCCATGCCAGCAGGTGGCAGCACTGGTACACGGAAGACAGGAACAGATGGCACACTACTCCTACCTCAACCCTGGGACATGGCAGGCGCATGAACAGTCATGCTTCTGCCAGCAGGTGGCAGTGCTGCGACACAGAATGCCTAAAAACAGGCATGTCCATGCTGCCATTTATGAGGGCACTGAGAAACAACAGGTACGTACATACATATGTAAACAGGAGTGTTGTGCCATCACAAGGTGGTTCTGGGGCCTGGAATGCATGTGAGCAGAGCTGCAAATGCCCTCAGGTGCCAAGCCTCCACATGGCACCATTGGGACACTCAAGGGAACAGGGTCACCCATGTCGCTCTGTGGAGCTGGGAGACAGCAAGTGTGTGTGAACAGGCACACTCATGCCACCGCACAGGGACACTAGGACATAGCAGAAGCATGAACACAAGTGCCATGCTGCTACATAGTGACCCTGGACACTGACCGCAGCCATGTGAACAGTCATGCCCACTCTCTAAAGGGTAGGCACTGGGACATGGCAGGCATGTAATCAGGCTTGCTAGTGCCACCATAGGGTGCCACTGGAACATGGCAGGCACATGAAGAGGTGTGCAGGAACTATCCTGTGGCAGCACTGTGATATGTCAGGCACAAGAGCTGGTATGCCTACATTGCCACACATTGATGCTGGGACAAGGAGGTATGTCCATAGAACTGCCCACCCTCTCATGTTGGCTGCACTGGTATATGTCATGGGTACGAAGAGGTGTGCCCACGCCGCCAGCAGGGCAGTGTGGGAACACTGCAGGCATTCAAGATGGTGAGTCAGCATCATGTGGTGTCACTGGAAGGAGAAAATAGGTGTGACCAAGCCACCACATGGACACACCGGACATGGTAGACTTGTGAGCAGGAGCTCACAGTGGTGACATGTAAGTGCTAGGACACAGCAGGTGAATGAACAGGCATGTGATGCCACCTAGTGACACTGCTGGGGCATAGCAGGTGTATAAACACGTGTGTCCATACTACCATTTGGCAACGATAAAGCATGGTAGGTGCTAAAACGTGGTTGCCCTCGCCGCCATGTTGTTGCACTAGGATATGGCGAGTATACACACAGGATGCTGCACCACCAGCACTGGCTCATGGCAGGCATCCTGTGCCATGCCTACTCTTTGAGGCATGGCAGGTGGACAAACAGGAATGACATGCATCCATGGAGTGGCACTTTGTTCATAGCAGGTGCAGAACCGGACTAACCTGCACTAGGACATTGTAGTGCACGACCATGGCACCAGCATGTGTGCACGTATGAACCCATGATGGTGAGCAGGACACAGCGGGCAAACGGGTGTGCTCACACAAACTCGTGGTAGTCTTGGAACATTGCAAGTGTGTGGAAAGGAGCATAATGCCACTATATGCTGGCACTAGGACAAGATAGGGAGCACTGTTAGGATTGCCTGTGTCTCCACATTGCAGCCATGGTACATGGCAGGTATGAGAAGAGTCAAGCCCGTGCCACTAAAATTAGGGTGCGGGGACATGTCAGATGCTTGGACAGGCACTCTTGTCCACCATGTGGTGCCACTGGGACATAGCAGGTATGCAAACAGGTGTGCCTGGTTCTGGGACATGGCAGGCACACTACTGTGTTTTCAGGCACTGCCACATGAAGCCATGGGGGCTTGGTAGATGCGCAAACAGGCATACCCACTCTGCTGTGTGACAGCACTGAGACAGAACAGGCCTATAAGCAGGCACACCCACACTGCCTTGTGGTGGCACTGGGACACCACAGGTGCCTGAACAGCCATGCCCTTGACACCAGATGGCAGTGATTTGACATGCAAGACACGTCAAAAGGTATATCCTTGCCACCATATATATGGTGGCTCTGAGACACGTCGGGAATGCTAATGGAGCTGTTCTTGCCAGCACCTGGTGTTGCTGGGACCTGGCCAGCATGTGAACAGGTATGCCTGCCTCACCACACAGTGGCATGGGGACACAGCATCATCAGAACAGTCTTGTCTACACCACTATGCTTTACAGGTGAGTCTAAGTTCACCATTCATACATAACACATTTTATTTATTCATTCATTTACCTGTTGATGGACCCCTAAGCCCAAAGAGAGTTTCTTGTGGGAATAATCTCTAAATCGGGGAGTTAAGGCTCTTGAAAGAGATGGAGATTATGATCTATTTTGACACTCCTGCTTCAAAGTATATGCCACCACCCACCCCCCAGGACCTCCTCCATCTCGATTCTCCCAACATCCTCCTTTGCTTCTCCCTCTACAGCGTGTTCCCATCTGTGATTTGGAGCATGTGTGTTTTTATAGAAATGAACTAGACAAGTGCTATTTGTTCACAAGGAATAAGCTCAGGGAACCAGTTTTCAAACAAAAGAGGTATCCATGGGGGATTTATTGGATCAGATTCTCCAAGGCGTCCTGCCCTGCACAGTTCGAGTGTTTGTTTGGAAGGAGACCACAGATAAAATTCCAAGTTGTGTGTACTTTTAACACCCCCATGGGATAGCATTGCATCTCCCAATGGGTGGCTTCTCCAGTGCCAACAGATGCTGAACAACTTTTCTCACAAGTACATAAAATAAAGCTGTATACATCACTCACCTCCCAGGTGAACCCCTTGTAAAGAGCTCTCATCAATTTCAGTAATCAATGTTTCCATCTGCTGCCTGGTTTGTCGATAAGACCGAAGCTCATAAAACACAGAGGGCCTGATAAGGACAAGTTCCCCTGATGCCACACGGGGACAGACTGGTGTCTATGAGTTGTCTACAACACAGAGTGACTTACATGGAAGGGTGTACAACTTAGAGAAAAGTAAAGATGCTCTCACACATGCAACCTGGATATTAAAAGCAATTGAATTGTCCTGGTGACAGCATGGTTCCAACCCTAGCTTCTAACTCTCAGTTTAGAGGGAAGCTAGTCTCACTTCTCATTTCTTGCATATGAATGAACAACTACTTTCTCAGTCCTGGCAGTCACCGATACTAAAATACCATGGTGACTGTAGTACCTTCATTTAGACTGTCACATACATCTTATTTGTAAATGGCTAACGTATAAAAGGGATAAGAAACGGAGAAAACAAAAAAGACTCCTCCCTCTGGGTCACTTGAAAGTAAATGTGCTCCCAATTGTGTTGTGTCAGCAATTCTAACGAGAAAGACTGACAGACAGATAAGTCCAGCGCTCGTGAGTCTCTGAAAGGCTGAAGCCCTGACAAATATGATATGGCATTACAGAAGAAAAAGAACATGTTTGTCCCATGGTGAGCTCTTCTTCCCCCGGAGTAACTGTGTACATTTCTCTCCAGAAAAAATATATTGTGGGTGGAATCGTTGCTTGCCCAGCCCGGGACACTCTGAGTACATAGGCATGGTCAATACAGAGCCACCAGCAAAACAACTTGAGCATAGAAACTGTTAGATCCAGTGGGACTTGCGCTTACAGAAAGTATAATGTGGCCATGATGCCCCTTGGCCCTAGCTCTTTGTGAGTGAAGAAAGCCAGCTCTGGTCCCACAGGGCCTGCTATGAATGGCAGTCCAATTGAAGGAGGTGGATGGTTCATGGGTAATGATTGTGGACTGTGGATAGTTGACTGAAGTAGTGCCTATATGTGTTGCTGAACCTAATACTGACCTTTTGAGGAAGACATTGATACAATCAGTGGAATTTTGTCATGCTGTATTGGGCTCTGTTAACATTTTTCTTTTCTGTACCAGTAGCTAACAACTCTTGAGATAAACTAGCCATTGGTTGGTGTTGGGGACTCTGTAAGTCTCACAGCCTGTGGGAAGATGATCTATGTGAGGTGAAGAAGGAAATGTCAGAGACAGGACTATCCTTTCAGGTACTGAGTCAAGACTTCCAGAGTCTGATCTTCTAGTTTATTTTCTACATGGTAATTATAGCAACCATGATTTAGGCACAGCTCACATAGAATATCCCTAGCAAGGTAGCAAAACCTTTGTGTCCTTTGCAATAAGTTCTACTGGCTGATAAACAGAGCTCAGGACTAGGGCCTAGAAGGAGGACCAGTGATAAGCATAAGGGTAGAGTCTACTGATGGAGGATGCCAAGCACAGGGGACCTCTTCCGTAAGGGTGAGTTCTGTTCACTGAGAGACAGAGCCCAGGATTAGAACCTAAAGAAGGATCAGAAGATTGGGGGACTTGTGTTGAGGCTGATTCCTAGCCGAGTAGCAAAGGATCACTGGGTTGTTTGACCATTTTCAGTCTGGCCTTCCAGGTGACCAGCTGTCATTTATTTTCTTCTGTTGAAGAGAACAGGCCCCGTGTGGTTGTCAATCCTGCTTTGTCCAAAGCTCACCTAAGCTGTGCTTCTGATAGGTTAGGATGGTCAGGCTTGGGTCTGTAATGATCCTTGTACCTCGCCAGAGATTTCATTTCATCTATTTAAAATGATTTTACATGCCCTGTACTTCTGGGCATGATGGCACTTAGGATACAGGGACAGGCAGATGCCTGTTAGTTTGAGGAAAACCTGGTCTACACAGTGAGTTTGAAGCCAGTAAGGACTACTAGTGAGATCCTATCTCAAAACAAAACAACAAAAGCAAGACCCCCATAACAAAAAAGCCCTGCTTCTGGAACTTATGTTCTGTATCTTGTATGCTGTTCTGTGTTTATTTTATTAGCTACTAGACTGACTACTCCAGCCTCTTTCTTGGGTCTGTTTGCTTGGAAAACCTTTTTCCAGCCCTTTATTCTGAGGTTATGTCTATCTTCGTTGCTAAGGTGTGTTTCTTATATGTACCAGAATGATGGATATTGTTTACCCATCCACTCTGTTAGCCTGGGTCTTTGTTTTTGTTTTTTGTTTTCTGTTTTTTTTTAAGGAACTAATTCCATCGATGTTGAAAGCTATTAATGACCAATGATTGTCTGTTGACCAACAGAATGACCAATTTCTGTTATTTTGATGTTGGGGGTGATAATGTGTGTGTGTGTGTGTGTGTGTGTGTGTGTGTGTGTGTGTGTCTGCATGTGATTCTCTTAAATTTTCTTGTGTGAAATTTCTTTTGTTTTCTTGGGTGTAGTTAGTCTCATTGGGTTGGAGTTTTCCTTCTAGTATCCTCTGTAGGGATGGATTAGTGGAAAGACTTAGTTTAAATTTGGTTTTGTGATGAAATATTTTTCTCCATCTATGGTGATAGAAAGTTTTTCTGGATATGCTAGTCTGGGTTTACATCTGTATTCTCTTAGGGTCTGAAAGACATCTGTTCTGGCTCTTCTGGCTTTTAGAATCTCTGTTGAGAAGTCATATAGGTCTGATAGGTCTGCTTTTATATGTTATTTGGCCGTTTCCCCTTGTAGCTTTTAATATTCTCTCTTTGTTCTGTACATTTTGTGTTTTGATTATTATGTAGCAGGAGAAGTTTCACTTCTGGTCCAACATATTTGCTATTCTGTAAGCTTCTTGTACATTTATAGGCATCTCTTTCTGTAGGTTAGGGAAATTTTCTCTATGATTTTGTTGAAGATATTTTCTGGGCCTTTGAGCTGAGAATCTGCTCCTTCTTCTATTCCTATTATTCTTAGGTTTGGTCTTTGCATAGTGTTTCAAATTTTTTGGATGTGTCACAAACTTTTTAGATTTAGCATTTTATTTGACTGATATATCAATTTCTTTTATCATATCTTTTACTCTGGAGATTTTTCTCTTCCATCTCTTGTATTCTGTTGGTGGTGCTTGGATCTGTTGTTTTTGTTCTCTTCCTTAGGATTTCCATCGCCAGGGCTCTGGTGGTGCTATATTGCCATAGCTCTTGTTGACTGTGTTCTTATGCTGTCCTTTAGCCACTTGGTTCTCCCTGACTGATGATCCTGATGCCAGTAGGACTTCTTGGGGAACCAGTCAGAACCTGACAATGGATCTCAGGAAACAGGAAGATGTTCTCTTCCTCTGCTGCCTGGACCCTGGGTGGGTCCAGCAGATAGGGGATTGGCTGAAGAGGGGGCCCAAGATGGACATTCCTGGGGCCCCAAAAGGCTCCTCATGAAGACCGGGAGAGCTGTGGGCCAGACAATGGAGGCCAAGGGACATAGCACACCTCATCTCTGTTAGTTGTGCCTCAAGGAGGACCTGACTGGCAGGGGATTGGTGAGGGAGGGTTCTAAGCTGGTTGTTCCTGGGCTCCCCCGCAGGACCCCTCAGGAATGCAGGACACTCCTGGGGTCCTGCAAGGCTCCTCTGGATGGCAGGGTGAGCCCAGAGCCAGACTGCAGCTTTTGTCTAAAGAGGAGAAAATAAAGAGGCAGAGAAGGGAGGAAGGAGGGAGGGAGCTAAAGCTAGCTAGCTAAAAATAGATCACTTAGTGATTATCACTAAGAAGAAAGATAGAACAAACCACTGAACTGGCTCCCTCTACACAGGATGTTTTTATTCCTCATTTCTTGGCATCCCTTGCTCTAGCCTACAGGATAAAGAATGAAGTAGCGATACATAAATGGAAACATTTTTGAGCATCCTAGCTGAAACTCTGTGTTTTCCCACAAACTTATTGAAAGTTTCCCACTTAGACTGAGAAGAGCACGAGAATACATAGGTGACATAATGGTCCCCAGCTACCTAACCAGCCCATGATACAAGCTCTAACTGAGCACTAGCAAAATGACTGAAGGAAATTGTTCTGAAATGAAAGGACTTAGTGATAGGCTAAAGCAGTGGAGGGCAGGGGTACCTTTGCAGACCTGTGCCAAAGTGTGCCTCTAAGAAATTACATCCACAGCAGATCTAGTGTAAGAGGTTTACTGCGGGAGAGGGGAGACCAGAAGATCTTGGAGTGTAGACATGAGAGAGAAACAGAGAGAACAAACAAGATAAAGAATGAGGGAGAACGAGACAGAAAGGGAATGGGAAAGAGGGAGAGAACAGGAGAGAGAGAGAGAGAGAGAGAGAGAGAGAGAGAGAGAGAGAGAGAGAGAGAATCAGAGAGAAAGAAAGAGATAGAGAGACAGATGTGTCTAGGGTGACAGGAGTTGGGGACTTTTATGTGTCACACCTGCCATACCTAGTGGCTTTGAATGATTACATAAGTTGCTAAGGGTAGGCTAGTGTTAACAACTGACTGCTAACACTTAGAGAAAGGCAATTTTATATTGAAGTGATATTTTCTTGATGGGCCTTCTCAGGAAATTGAAAGTCTATGACCCACCAGCTCAGAATGACGCATCAGAGATTTTTGAGCAAATTTAATTAGCACCTCTGAGGTATCATCCTAGGAGAGCACATGAGGACCAGTGGGATACAGAGACATAAAATCTCCCTTTCACCTTGATAACAGAGGTGTTATCAAGTAGCCCCTGGTGTGCAGTAGGGATCTTTAGGGCATCGTGACAGGTGGTCCAGTCTCACATCAGCTGTTATGAGAGGAAACAAAGCTGAGCATGTTTGGAAGCTTCTTGTTCCAGACTAGAGGGGTTCATTGTAAGTAACCTCGTTGTCTCCTGGGTGTAGCACTGTTAGGTTAAGCACCCATCTTTTTTTATTTTCAAGTGATAAGAGGTTCAGAAACCTTGGGAATAAAAATTTTCAATTTCCTGGGAAATATACAGCTCTCTCAGAAGGAGCCACTGACAAGGGGGCGTTAATCAGTGATGGTCCTGACTTAGGGAGGATAGGTCTGGAGTTGAGTCTGCTCCTGGGACACTTGGTTAGAGGAGATAACAAGGTCAGAATTAGCTGGTTTCTACACTCTTCAAGGTCTCACTAAATATGATGAAACTAACTTAGCAGCCAATCAAAACTGTACCACTATCACTGCTTTGTATACCAATCATATTAGAGGTTATCTGGCCCTTCTGGAAAAATCCCTCTAGCCCTGCATAAAAGGGGGCTAAGTTCCTCCTGATTTGTTGCCATTTTGATGAATGGTTGACTGCTGAATGCAGGTCGTTTCTGCAGAATAAACAACACTTTTTGCCTTTGCATACTGTTTGATTCTGGGGTCTTCCTTCAGTGGTTCTTGGACCCTAAACAGTGAGTCAGTTGGCAGTGGCAGAGAGATTGGCCTTGGGAAGTAGGAAGCCGACCACCTCTTTCTCAGCTAACCAGGCCATTCACTGTTAGCCATGACTATGCATGCTCCTATTCTGATGGACCCTTATTGTTATTCTCACTAATCAATCAAGTTTCTGCTCACTGGGAGATTTCCCCAAATCATTGTCAGGATCAACTGTCACTGGCAGGGACAGTTGTAGGGCAGCTGTACCATCTTGACTCTGTCTACCTGCTGAGCACAACCTTTTTCTGTGGCTCTATCACATGATCATAAGGGACTCTCCCTGCCCAAGTGGTGGTTGCCTGCCTGTTGTTGTTGTCACCTTGACACAAGCTAGGGTTCTCTGTGAAGAAGGAGCTATGACTGAGAAAATGCCTCTGTAAGAGTGATAGAATGCTGGGAAGTATTTTCCTAGTGAATGATGTGGAAAGGGCAGTCCGTGGCAGGTGGTGCCATCCTTGGGCAGGTGGTCCTGAATGACATAAAAAAGCCAACAGAGCAAGCCATGGCAAGCTAGTAAGCAACATCTCTTCAAGGTCTCTGCTTTAGTTCTTGCCTATAGGTTCCTACCCTGCCAGAGTTTCTGTCCTGACTTTTTTCAGTACTGAAGTCTAAGTTGAAATAAAGCATTTCCTCCACAAGGTGATTTTGGTCATGGTGTTTTATTACAGCAATAGAAGCCTTGAAGAAGATAGTGGTAGGTATGAGCTGAGAAGAAACACTATGCATGTTTATAACATTATGAATCTGTGAAGCACTGTGACACGTACAGCACTGTGTACATACACAGCACAATATATGTACACAGCACTATAAATTTACACAGTACTGCATATGTATACAGTACTGTGATGTACACAGCACTGTGATCTACATAGCACTGTGATGTACACAGCACTGTAATTTACACATCACTGTGATGTATAGAGCACTATGATGTACACAGCACTATGATGTCACAGCACTGTGATGTACATAGCAGTAAGGTGTATACAGTGCTATGATGCACACAGCACTGTGATGTACACAGCCCTCTGATGTATATAGCACTGTGATGCACACAGCACTATGATGTCACAGCACTGTGATGTACACAGCACTATGATGTCACAGCACTGTGATGTACACAGCACTATGATGTCACAGCACTGTGATGTACACAGCACTATGATTTCACAGCACTGTGAGGTACACAGCACTGTGATGTATACAGCAGTGTGATGTACACAGCATTTTGATACACACAAAATTGTGATGCACACAGCACTACGATGTACACAGCACTGTGATTCACAGGGCACTGTGGTGTACACAGCCCTGTGATGCACACAACACTGTGATGCACACAGCACTATGATATACACAGCACTATAATGTACACAACATTGGGATGCACACAGCATTGGGATGCACACAGCACTATGATGCAGACAGTACTGTGATGTACACAGAACTATGATGTCACAGCTCTGTGATGTATACAGCAGTGTGATGTACAGAGCATTGTCCTCTAAACAGCACTGTGATGCACACAAAATTGTGATGCAAACAGCACTATGATGTACACAGCACTGTGATGTACACAGCACCTTGATGTACACAACACTCTGATGCACACAAAATTGTGATTCACACAACCCTATAATGTACACACTATTGTGATATACACAGCAGTGTGATTTACACAGCACTGGGATGTATAGAGCACTCTGTAATGTACACAGGATTGTGATTTACACAGAACTGTGATGCACACAAAATTATATTCACACAACACTGTGATGCACACAGCACTGTGATATATACAGCAGTGTGATGTACACAGCACTATGATGTGAGGGGCACTGTAATATACACAGCACTGTGATTTACACAGTACTGTGACTTACACAGCAGTGTGATGTACACATCGCCGTGATGCACATATCACTCTGATGTACACAGCACTGCTGAGTACAGCAGTGTGATATATACTGCACTATGTATGTGTGCTCTGTCTCTGTGAATACAAGCCACTTCTGTCCATCATTTATGACAGGGATGGAAATGGAATTCACAACATTGCTCTAACCCCAAACCATGTAAATCTGCTCCAGGGGCCATGGTCTCGTAGAGTGTGTGTGTGTGTGTGTGTGTGTGTGTGTGTGTGTGTGTGTGTGTGTGTAAAGGGACGAGAGAAGAGGTCCTGTGGCCAGGCTGTGTGATCTCCCGAAGTGTTGGTGATCTATGTGGGTGCAGGCCAGGAGCAGGGTAAGGATGGAGTTGGCCATCATTTAATAAGTAGCTTACTTAGAATCAAGAAGAAGTTCAGAGGTGAGGCTTCTCATCCTTTTAGACTTTGAGCAGCTCTGTCTCTGTCTGTCTGTCTGTCTGTCTGTCTGTCTGTCTGTCTGTCTGTCTCTGTGTGCGTGTGTGCACATGTGTGCATGCACATGTGTGTATTATGTTACAGTGAATGGACATGGCCTGTGCTTTTGAATGGAATGCAAATTAAGAAATAAATAAAAATTGAATTGCCGTATGATCTCATTTTTGGTACTGAAGTTCTAGCATCAGTAAACATTTCCTGGGGAGACACAAACACCTCTTTACTACAGTAGGATACCAATGACAGACCAAAGAAATAATTCCACCCAAGTCTAGATTGATTAACCAATGAGTTTCACTGGGGTTGCTTACAGGAGCATGGACAATGTACAGGCTGTTACACCATAGGAGTTTCTTGCTCCAACAACCTCAAACCACTTATATGCCCTTGGGAAGGTATGGTCTCATACACATAGTACAACTTCCTCGTGGTCTCCCCTCCACTCTGACTGAATGTTAATGGGACCAACCTTATGTGAGTCTCCTGTGGGAAATCACAGCTGCTGACAGTTCAAGAAGTCAACATCGATGCCATATTGGAGAATGAAGTTTCATAACACCTATACACAGAGAAAACACTTGCGTGCTATCTTTGTAACCTATAGAATTAATGTAAACAGAAAACATTTATTTAAGTATATAATTGTGTTTTTTTAAAAAATGCACTCATTAAAATTTTAAATACATTCAACCACACTAACTCCAAAGAACTGGTAGGATGCCCACATTAGTAGTATACTTTGAAGGCTAGCTCATGGAAGGGAAAGATTGTTCTAGTTATTTTTTTTTTTTCTGTTAGAGGATGAAAGAGAAAAATGCTAAGATACTTGCTTATCTGTCTCATTCTTAATAAAATGTAAAACAAAACCCAGCCTCTTCCCTAGGATGTCTAACACTAGGATGTCAGGAATCCTGTGCTGATCAAACTGCTGAGGAGAGCTGTATCCTTTATTGTTCAAGGCTTTCCAACACCCTGCCTTTCCTGAGACTTGGCTGTTTCTGGTCCTCTTCTTCCTCTTACGGAGGTTTCCCAAAACCCTACTTGCCTTTCCTAGAACCCCTACATTGATTGAGTTGCCATGTAGTGTGGGGCAGTGAGCTGTGCACAGACAGCCTGGTCCCCAGGCTAGCAGAGGCCTGGAACCCTGGTGACCCTAAGGGATGGAAGGTGTTTGGCTATGCCTCCTAGGCCCCTGGCTACAGCCTCCCAAAGTGCCCTCCACCCCCCCCACAGAGAGGTGTATGGCCATCAGTCACATAGGCAATGAGCCAAGCTCCTGGTATTCTGTCTGGACTCAACCCCAACTATTATCTGGCAACAGCCAGGTATGCTCCTCCCCACAGTTACCTGGCAACAGCCAGGATGGCCTAGCCCACTATAAAAGGAGCTGCTTGACCCCTCCTTGCTCTCTTACCTCTTATTCTCTTGCTCTTACTCTCCCTCCCCTGCTCCTCTTCTCTCCCCATGCCTGTCCTCCCTCTCTCCACATGGCCATAGCCGGCCTATACTTTCTCACTCTCTCCCTCTGTCTTTCTACAATAAACACCTTAAAACCTTGTACTGCCTCTTCTCATCTAGATCCACCGAGCTGGAGCAATGGAGCAGGTCTTCCCCTAACCTTCTGCCAGGAGTCCTCTCTGCACTCCAGCCACTGCCGCAGCCAAAACAAGAAGCCTGCCGAGCTAGCCGCCTGAGTAACCCAAGCACTTTCATCCCTGTAGTAACCAGCCGGAGTTCTCTCCTCCCTGAATGGCCAAACACCTTCTGTCCCTTAGGGTCACCAGGGTTCCAAGCCTGTGCTCACCTGGGGACTAGGCTGTCTGTACACAGGCCTCTCTTTCTACTGTTGGCTGACTAAGTCATCTTCTGATACATATGCAGCTAGAGACACGAGCTCTGGGGGTACTGGTTAATTCATATTGTTGTTACACCTATAGGGTTGCAGATCCCCCCACCTCCTTGGGTACTTTCTCTAGCTCCTCCATTAGGGGCCCTGTGATCCATCAAATAGCTGACTGTGAGCATCCACTTCTGTGTTTGCTAGGCCCCAGCATAGTCTCACAAGAGACAGCTATATCTGGGTCCTTTCAGCAAAATCATGCTAGTGTATGCAATAGTGTCAGCTTTTGTGATGGATCCCCGGATATGGCCGTCTCTAGATGGTCCATCCTTTCATCTCAGCTCCAAACTTTGTCTCTGTAACTCCTTCCATGGGTGTTTTGTTCCCAATTCTAAAAAGAGGCAAAGTGTCCACACTTTGGTCTTCATTCTTCTTGAGTTTCATGTGTTTTGCAAATTGTATCTTATATCTTGGGTATTCTAAGTTCCTGGGCTAATATCTGCTTATCAGTGAGTACATATTGTGTGAGTTCTTTTGTGATTGGGTTACCTCACTCAGGATGTTGCCCTCCAGGTCCATCCATTTGCCTAGGAATTTCATAAATTCATTCTTTTTAATAGCTGAGTAGTACTCCATTGTGTAAATGTACCACATTTTCTGTGTCCATTCCTCTGTTGAGGGGCATCTGGGTTCTTTCCAGCCTATGGCTATTATAAATAAGGCTGCTATGAACATAGTAGAGCATGTATCCTTTTTACCGGTTGGAACATCTTCTGGATATATGCCGAAGATAGGTATTTCGGGATCCTCCCGTAGTACTTTGTCCAATTTTTTGAGGAAACACCAGACTGATTTCCACAGTGGTTTTACAAGCTTGCAATCCCACCAACAATGGAGGAGTGTTCCTCTTTCTGCACATCCTGGCCAGCATCTGCTGTCACCTGAATTTTTCATCTTAGCCATTCTGACTGGTGTGAGGTGGAATCTCAGGGTTGTTTTGATTTGCATTTCCCTGATGATTAAGGATGCTGAACATTTTTCAGGTGCTTCTCTGCCATTCGGTATTCTTCAGGTGAGAATTCTTTGTTTAGCTCTGAGTCCCATTTTTTAATGGGGTTATTTGATTTTCTGGAGTCTACCTTCTTGAGTTCTTTATATATATATTGGATATTAGTCCCCTATCTGATTTAGGATAGTAAAGATCCTTTTCCAATCTGTTGGTGTCCTTTTTGTCTTATTGACGGTGTCTTTTGCCTTACAGAAACTTTGAAATTTTATGAGGTCACATTTGTAGATTCTCAATCTTACAGCACAAGCCATTGCTGTTCTATGCAAGAATTTTTCCCCGGTGCCCATATCTTCGAGGCTTTTCCCTACTTTCTCCTCTATAAGTTTCAGTGTCTCTGGTTTTATGTGGAGTTCCTTAACCCACTTAGATTTGACCTTAGTACAAGGAGATAGGAATGGATCAATTCGCATTCTTCTACATGGTAACCGCCAGTTGTGCCAGCACCATTTGTTGAAAATGCTGTCTTTTTTCCACTGGATGGTTTTAGCTCCCTTGTCAAAGATCAAGTGACCATATGTGTGTGGGTTCATCTCTGAGTCTTCAATTCTATTCCATTGCTCTACTTGTCTGTCCCTATACCAGTACCATGCAGTTTTTATCACGATTGCTCTGTAGTACAGCTTTAGGTCAGGCATGGTGATTCCACCAGAGGTTTTTTTATCCTTGAGAAGAGTTTTTGCTATCCTAGGGTTTTTGTTATTCCAGATGAATTTCCAGATTGCCCTTTCTAATTCATTGAAGAATTGAGTTGGAATTTTGATGGGGATTGCATTGAATCTGTAGATTGCTTTTGGCAGGATAGCCATTTTTACAATGTAGATCCTGCCAATCCATGAGCATGGGAGATCTTTCCATCTTCTGAGATCTTCTTTACTTTCTTTCTTCAGAGACTTAAAGTTCTTGTCATACAGATCTTTTAGTTCCTTAGTTAGAGTCACGCCAAGGTATTTTATATTATTTGTGACTAATGAGAAGGGTGTTGTTTCCCTAATTTTTTTCTCAGCCTGTTTATCCTTTGTGTACAGAAAGGCCATTGACTTGTTTGAGTTAATTTTATATCCAGCTACTTCATTGAAGCTGTTTATCAGGCTTAGGAGTTCTCTGGTAGAATTTTTAGGGTCATTTATATATACTATCATATCATCTGCAAAAAGTGATATTTTGACTTCTTCCTTTCCAATTTGTATCCCCTTGATCTCCTTTTGTTGTCGAATTGCTCTGGCTAGAACTTCAAGTACTATATTGAATAGGTAGGGAGAAAGTGGGCAGCCTTGTCTAGTCCCTGATTTTAGTTGGATTGCTTTGAGTTTCTCTCCATTTAGTTTGATGTTGGTTACTGGTTTGATGTAGATTGCTTTTATTATGTTTAGGTATGGGCCTTGAATTCCTGATCTTTCCAAGACTTTTATCATGAAGGGATGTTGAATTTTGTCAAATGCTTTCTCAGCATCTAGCACGATGATCATGTGGTTTTTGTCTTTGAGTTTGTTTATATAGTGGACTACGTTGATGGATTTCCATCTATTAAACCATCCCTGCATTCCTGGGATGAAACCTACTTGGTCAGGATGGATGATTGTTTTGATGTGTTCTTGGATTCGGTTAGCGAGAATTTTATTGAGTACTTTTGCATTGATATTCATAAGGGAAATTGGCCTGAAGTTCTCTGTCTTTGTTGGGTCTTTCTGTGGTTTAGGTATCAGAGTAATTGTGGCTTCATAGAATGAGTTCGTTAGAGTACCTTCTGCTTCTATTTTGTTCAATAGTTTGTGAAGAACTGGAATTAGATCTTCTTTGAAGGTCTGATAGAACTCTGCACTAAACCCATCTGGTCCTGGGCTTTTTTCGGTTGGGAGACTATTAATGACTGCTTCTATTTCTTTAGGGGATATAGGAGTGTTTAGATCATTAACCTGATCCTGATTTAACTTTGGTACCTGGTATCTGTCTAGAAACTTGTCCATTTCATCCAGGTTCTCCAGTTTTGTTGAGTATAGCCTTGTGTAGAAGGATCTGATGGTGTTTTGGATTTCTTCAGAATCTGTTGTTATGTCTCCCTTTTCATTTCTGATTTTGTTAATTAGGATGCTGTCCCTGTGCCCTCTAGTGAGTCTGGCTAAGGGTTTATCTATCTTGTTGATTTTCTCAAAGAACCAGCTCCTCGTTTGGTTGATTCTTTGAATAGGTTTTCTTGTATCCACCTGGTTGATTTCGCCCCTGAGTTTGATTATTTTCTACGGTCTACTCCTCCTGGGTGAATTTGCTTCCTTTTGTTCTAGAGCTTTTAGGTGTGTTCTCAAGCTGCTAATGTGTGCTCTCTCTAGTTTCTTTTTGGAGGCACTCAGAGCTATGAGTTTTTCTCTTAGAAATGCTTTCATTGTATCCCATAATTTGGGTATGTTGTGGCTTCATTTTCATTAAACTCTAAAAAGTCCTTAATTTCTTTCTTTATTCCTTCCTTGACCAAGGTGTCATTGAGAAGAGTGTTGTTCAGTTTCCACGTGAATGTTGGCTTTCTATTATTTATGTTGTTATTGATGATCAGCCTTAGTCCATGGTGATCTGATAGGATGCATGGGACAATTTCAATATTTTTTGTATCTGTTGAGGCCTGTTTTGTGACCAATTATATGGTCAATTTTGGAGAAGGTACCATGAGGTGCTGAGAAGAAGGTATATCCTTTTGTTTTAGGATAAAATGTTTTGTAGATATCTGTTAGATCCATTTGTTTCATAACTTCTGTTAATTTCACTGTGTCCCTGTTTAGTTTCTGTTTCCATGATCTGTTCATTGATGAAAGTGGTGTGTTGAAGTCTCCCACTATTATTGTGTGAGGTGCAATATGTGCTTTGAGCTTTACTAAAGTTTCTTTAATGAATGTGGCTGCCTTTGTATTTGCAGCATAGATATTCAGAATTGAGAGTTTCTCTTGGAAGATTTTACCTTTGATGATTATGATGTGCCCCTCCTTGTCTTTTTTGATGACTTTGGGTTGGAAGTCGATTTTATTAGATATTAAAATGGCTACTCCAGCTTGTTTCTTCAGACCATTTGCTTGGAAAATTGTTTTCCAGCCTTTCACTCTGAGGTAGTGTCTGTCTTTTTCCCTGAGATGGGTTTCCTGTAAGCAGCAAAATGTTGGGTCCTGTTTGTGTAGCCAGTTTCTTAGTCTATGTCATTTATTGGGGAGTTGAGACCATTGATATTAAGAGATATTAAGGAAAAGTAATTGTTGCTTCCTATTATTTTTGTTGTTAAAGTTGGCATTCTGTTCTCGTTGCTGTCTTCTTTTAGGTTTGTTGAAGGATTACTTTCTTGCTTTTTCTAGGATGTGGTTTCTGTCCTTGTATTGTTTTTTCTTCTTCTTTTTTTCTTTCTGTTATTATCCTTTGAAGGGCTGGATTCATAGAAAGATAATGTGTGAATTCGGTTTTGTCGTGGAATACTTTTGTTTCTCCATCTACGGTAATTGAAAGTTTGGCTGCGTATAGTAGCCTGGGCTGGCATTTGTGTTCTCTTAGTGTCTGTATAACATCTGTCCAGGATCTTCTGGCTTTCATAGTATCTGGTGAAAAATCTGGTGTAATTCTGATAGGCCTGCCTTTATATGTTACTTGACCTTTTTCCCTTACTGCTTTTAATATTCTATCTTTATTTAGTGCATTTGTTGTTCTGATTATTATGTGTCAGGAAGAATTTATTTTCTGGTCCAGTCTATTTAGAGTTCTGTAGGCTTCTTGTATGTTCATGTGCATCTCTTTTTTCAGGTTTGGGAAGTTTTCTTCTATAATTTTGCTGAAGATATTTGCTGGCCCTTTAAGTTGAAAATCTTCATTCTCATCTACTCCTATTATCCATGGGTTTGGTCTTCTCATTGTGTCCTGGATTTCCTGGATGTTTTGAGTTAGGGTCTTTTTGCATTTTGTGTTTTCTTTGATTGTTGTGCTGATGTTCTCTATGAAATCTTCTGCACCTGAGGTTCTCTCTTCCATCTCTTGTATTCTGTTGCTGATGCTCGCATCTATGGTTCAGATTTTTTTCCTAGGGTTTCTATCTCCAGTGTTGCCTCACTTTGGCTTTTCTTTATTGTGTCTACTTCCTTTTTTGGGTCTAGTATGGTTTTGTTCATTTCCATCACCTGTTTCGTTGTGTTTTCCTGTTTTTCTTTAAGGACTTGTAATTCTTTAGCAGTGTTCTCCTGTATTTATTTAAGTGAGTTATTAACGTCCTTCTTGATATCTTCTACCATCATCATGAGATATGCTTTTAAATCTGGGTCTAGCTTTTTGGGTGTGTTGGGGTGCCCAGGACTGGCTGATGTGGGAGTGCTGGGTTCAGATGAAGGTGAGTACTCTTGGTTTCTGTTAGTATGATTCTTACGACTGCCTTTCGCCATCTGGTAATCTCTGGAGTTAGTTGTTATAGTTGTCTCTGATTAGAGCTTGTTTCTCTCGTGATTCTGTTATTCTCTACCAGCAGACCTGAGAGACTAGTTCTCTCCTGAGTTTCAGTGGTCAGAGCACTCTCTGCATGCAAGCTCTCCTCTTTCAGGGAAGGTGCACAAATATCTGGTGTTTGGACTTACCTCCTGGCAGAAGATGAAGGCCCGAAACAGTGCCTGTCCCAGAAGCTGTTAGCTTCTGTAGTCCACACTCTCACCTGTGCAGATTAGTCTCAGTGGGATCCAGGAACCAAGATGGCTCCCTCAGGTTCTCTGGCAAAGTCCTCCTGGGCAGGGCAGACACCTCTCCTCTGGCAGGGAAGGAGTCCGGATGTCTGGAGCCTGAAACAGGCTCTGCCTCTGAAGCTCTGTTGCTCTCACCTGTCCCGGAATCTGTTAGCTTCTGTAGTCCACACTCTCACTTGTGCACCTATTCTTGGTGGAATCCGGGAACCAAGATGTCTCCTGCAGATGCTCAGGCAACTCCCTCCCGGGCTGGGCAGACACCTCTCCTCTGGCAGGGAAGGTGCCCGGATGTCTGGAGCCTCAAACAGGGACTGTCTCAGAAGCTCTGTAGCTCCTGCCTGTCCCAGAAGCTGTTAGCTTCTGTAGTCCATACTCTCACCTGTGCAAACTCAGAACTTCTTTTTCCCACCAAACTGTAACATAGCACAGGCTGATCAGCCTTTTCCCCATCACCACCACTCTACATAGCCTCTGGAAATCACTGTTCTATTCTTTACAATCAGCGGTGTTTAATTCTGAATTAATCAATTTGTTAGTAAATTTTTGAGCTAGATTCTTTCATAAGCATTAATTATCCCAGAAACCTTCTATTTCCTATGAAATAGAAGATAGATATAAGAGAGCAGAATAACTTTTAAAATACAGGACACACAAAGTTTTGACTTTAAGGCTAATAATTAATTGCAAAGAGCTTTAAAAAAACAAACAAGGATGGGAGGGTGGGACTCGGGGAGGGAGGCTGGGACTAGGATGTAAAGTGAATAAATAAATTAATGAGACAAACAAAGAAAACTGTAACAGTATGAATTACCAGTTTCTGTCCAGTAGACCATTTTAAGATCAGCTTCACTAGTGAAACAAAAACACTGGATGAATTGGGATAATTTTAAGGGTTAAACACAGTACTTTATTAACCACACACACAAACCACCCCTAGCTTTGTAAATCTCAAGTTACTCTTTGTTCCAATGAAATTGTACTTTGGTAGGAAGTCAAATGCTCATCCTCAGCTATTAAGCACCAAGGAAAGAGGCTGCCAGGCACCTATTACTAATCTGGGCATTCAATTAAGAGCTCTTGGAAAAACCAAGTTCTTTTTTGTGAGACTATGAGTCAAACCACCTCTCTTTTAGGCATTCATTGGTGGTTTGATCAATGATTAATTACTGGACTTGTATTTCTTTCCCAGGAAAAAGAGTACCATAAATGTTTTGATTTCATTGTGCTTGCCATGCCTTTAAAATACATGACACAAGTTCCCTTCAATATTAGAAGTTCAGACATTATGGTGTCAGTGTGAGGTAGAGAGCGGAGCAGCACGCCAACAAGCCATGTCCTCACCTTTTTGGTCAAGTTCACTAATCCTTGAAAGAGTTCTTTATGCTGGAAAATACCAGCATCGTAGGCTAACCCCAGGGTAATTGCAAAGTCATCTCATGGGGTTGTATCCTATTGTCCTGTAGTCCCTGAAACAGGCTGAAAAAGTAAGTTCCTCTCCTAACCTAACTTCTCATGAAAAATTGTTGTCCCCTTCCCCATCTATTATTGGCCACCAAGGACTTTGATTCCACCATTGTTGGATAGGTGACATAAAAGAGTCTCATTTCTCTCTCTGCTTCCCATTGAAAGCAGAATACTCTACAGTCTTCCCAAATCTTCTCATGTGCAGCAAAATGAACCAGTTCATCTCATTACTTCTTTGGACACCATGAGAATCTATATGTAGTACTTTTTGTTATATTCTTGTGTTTGTTTAAAAAGCAATCTATGGGCACTCAACAGGTCCCTACTTCTTACAATTTAGACAAGTGTCCTCCATGTGTTGGTTAGGTTCTCTGCCATTCAATGTTTTATTGGGAGGTGGTGGGTTCTCTAGAAGATGGGGTATAGTAGATGGTTTTACACCACTGGAGATGTTCCATAAAGGGGATATTAAGAACCCTGAGAACCACTGGAGATATTCTATAAAGAGAATATTGAGAACTAACACCTTCTGCTTCCTTAAACTTAGGCATTTTGCCACCAGATGAATGGTTTTACCACATGCTGCCACCATGAAATTCCGCCTTGGTACACATCTGAGAGCATTGAAGTTGATAAAATATGGACCTGAGTTAACCTTCAAAGTTGTAAGTATTTTCTGTTTATAAGTTGACTGCCACAAGCATCAGTTAGCATCACAGAAGGCTGACAGCCATTAGCTGTCAGTACAACTTGTTTGTGTAGTAGTTAGAGGAAAACAGTCACATTCCCAAGGCCATGATGACAAGTCACACATCTAAAACAGGTTTCTCATCTCTACATGACTGTTTTATTTTAGTTTTTATTGTTGAAATAAAATATGATGACCAAAGCAACTTACTGAAAGAAGGTTTTATTTGGACTCACAGTTCCAGAGGGATAAGATTCAGTCACCATCATGGCAGAGAAGTGTGACTGCAGGCAGGCATGTTAGCTGAAGGAGGAAGCTGAAATCTTAAATCCATTTTATTACATCAATCTCTATGCTTGTATTTGTACTACAATGCTGTTTTTGTTATTATGAATCTATAATATAACTTGAAATCAGGTATGCTGGTACTGTCAGTATTATTCATTTAGCTTAGGACTGCTTTGTGGTTCTATGTGAATTATGCATAATTTATTCCTAAAATGTTGCCTATATTTAGTGGCAAAGTATGTTTCTTAAAGATGGCATGCAGAGGCATCCTGCTTTTAAAATCCAGTCTGCTCACCTGTGTCTTCTGATTTTGGAAATTGAGACTATCAATTTGTTATGATCTGGTTCCACCCAGCCCCCAGAGAGTAGCTTTAACAATTTTGTTTTATGCCTGCCAGCTATTTTATACTGTTGCTATAACATATCTGCCAGTCACTGACACAGAAAAGTGACTTGGTTCAAGAACATGTTGGCACATATCCTGTTTTGTTCATTATGTTCCAAATGTTTTGTATGAGGTTTGCTAATCTTAAAAAATTCCACAAAGCTTTGCATAGGACCCATCAAATCAAAGGTCAATATAAACAGTTATGTCTAAAATATCTTGAGTCATGGCTGACCACTGGGCCTTCCTACACCTATGTATGAGCTCACTGTGCTAGAATGCTACCAATAAACCAAAACATGATTGTAGTACTCATACTTTGTTATCTCAATGTTCTGAAATTCCCATGGTCACCACTCATCCACCACCCCCATACCTAACTCAGGACCAATCAGCTTAAAGGTTAGCTGATAATACTTTGCCTAATAAGCCAACTGCTCTGTTTCTTATACTTTTAAACTTTTGAACCTGGGTTTCCCTACAAAGAAGTTTATTCTGAGAGCCAACTAGTGCTACAATTAGGTTTTTCTTTCTTGTGGACCTGGACATCCAGTGTTGTAGTATGTGTTCAATAAATTGTTCTTGTTTAACTGAATGGTAACTGGCTTAATTGGTGTACACATGATTTGTGTGGCAATTTCCTGAACCCCAACAAATTCAGTTACTATTGAGATGTGTTAGTGTGTTCCTTTTATTTTATTGATTTTTGTAGTGTTTGGTGTGTTTCTAGTTCTTATTTGTTTAACATTTGACATCCTGTATTTCTCCCTGCAGCCTCTTTAGTCATTCTTTGTAGTCTGAATATTTTTTTCCAGTATCCTTTGAAGAGGTAATTTAGTCATTAAAATCTCTTAGTTTACTTTTGTCATGGAATATTTCTTTCTTCATCAACGATAGCCCATGGTTTTGCTGTGTTTCTTAGAGTTTGTGGCCATGGTCTTTCTTTCTTTCTTTTTTTTTATTACTTTTTTTTTTAATTAGGTATTTTCCTCATTTACATTTTCAATGCTATCCCAAAGGTCCTCCATACCCATCCCCCCAATCCCCTACCCACCCACTCCCCCTTTTTGGCCCTGGCGTTCCCCTGTACTGGGGCATATAAAGTTTGCAAGTCCAATGGGCCTCTCTTTGCAGTGATGGCTGACTAGGCCATCTTTTGATACATATGCAGCTAGAGACAAGAGCTCTGGGGTACTGGTTAGTTCATATTGTTGTTCCACCTATAGGGTTGCAGTTCCCTTTAGCTCCTTGGGTAATTTCTCTAGCTCCTCGACCATGGTCTTTCAGAACTAAATAGATACCATTCTTTCCTTTTGGGGTTTAATGTTTCTGGCTTCATATATGAGTTGGTACTTTTCACTTAGCTTTCATATGTTTTCATTGTTCTGGAGACTATGTTTTAAGTCTATGATGTAGGAAGTGTCTTTTCTCCTACTATTTGGTATTATATGTACCTCTTATACTTTGATGGGCCTCTATTTAGATTTGGAAAATCTTCTATGATTATATTGAAAATATTTTCAGTGCTTTTTGTGTGGAGTTCTCCTTCTTCTTGGGCCATAATTACTAATTTTTTAAATGACGTCCTAGGCATAGTGTATGTTCCATTTGTAGAGTTTTAAATTTTTGTCATGGTCCTTGACTGAAGATATTAACTCCTCTATCCTGACTACAAGCCCTGGCCATGTCCTCCTCATGATTCATTTTATTGACGAGGGTTTCTAGTGAGCTTTCCAATTTTTTTATTTCTTTTTTATTTCAAGCATCATTTTAGTTTGATTTTTCTTCAGCCTTTTCCTTTGTTGGCTTCCATTTTCAGTTCTGTATTTGCTTCTTTATTTCATTTATTTGTATGTTTTCAGTTTCTTGTTACTCATTCAGGAGTTTATTAATGCCATCTTCTTTGAGCATATTCATCATCATTATTTTGAATTAGTTTTTTTAAAGATTTATTTATTTATTTTATGTGTGTGAGTACAGTATAGTTGTTCAGATAGTTGTGAGCCTTCGTGTGGTTGTTAGGAATTGAATTTTAGGACCTCTGCTCCCTCAGGTTGGCCCCACTCTCTCCGGTCAACTCTGCTTGCTCAGTCCCTGCTCGATCCGGCCCAAAGATTTATTTATTATTATACATAGGTACACTGTAGTTGACTTCAGATGCACTGGAAGAGGGCATCAGATCTCATTACAGGTGGTTGTGAGGCAACATGTGGTTACTGGGATTTGAACTCAGGACCTTCCAAAGAGCAGTCAGTGCTCTTACCCACTGAGCCATCTTGCCAGCCCTGTTTTGAATTCTTTGTCTGGAATTTTATGTAGTCATTCTCACTGAGAGGCATTGTTACTCTAGGATTGCTAGATTTTTAGCTGATATATGTTGCCTCAAAAGTGTTAAGGAGTATATTTAACCTTGGAGGTAAAATCTTGTATAAGGGAAAACTTTAAGACACCAAAAGAAGAAATTGAAGAAGACATTAGATGATGAAAAGACTATCTATGCTCCTGACTGCAGATGCTCCTGATCAGATTTAATGCAATCACCATCAAATTCCAAATATATTTTTCACAAAACTAGAAAAAAAAAGTATGTAATTTAAAAAGACTGTGATTATCCAATATTAATTAATACTGACTAAGCAGAAAGAACAAGGCTGGAGGCATCACATTACCTGACCTCAAGTTATGTAACAGAGGCCCAGTGATAAAGAAAGCATGGCAGCAGCACAAAGACAGACATGTAGACATGGCAATGGCACAAAGACAGACATGCAGACATGGCAATGGCACAAGGACAGACATGTAGACATGGCAATGGCACAAGAACAGGCATGAAGATCTATGAAATGGATTAAAAAAACCAAAGATAAATCAACACATTTATGGGCCTTTAATCTTTAATAAAGATGCCAAAATATTCACTGGAAAATCATAGCTTTTTCAATAAATGGCTATGTCAAAAATGAATCTCCAACTGCAAAAGAATAAAATTAAATCTATATCCATCATCATGTACAAAAATTGATTCAAACTATATCAAAGGTCTTACTTTGAAATGGTATGTGCTGTATCTGCTTTAAAAATATGGGGGAAACCACTTTAGGATGTGGGTATAGGCAACACATTTCCAAATAGAACACCACTAGCACAGGGAATAGCCCAAATTAGCAAATATAATATTAAATTAAAAAGACTCTACATACCAAAAATGTTTCAACAAGATGAATAGAAAATGTTCATAAAAGGAGAAATTATTTTCTAGTTAAACCTCAGATAAGAGTCTAATATTAAAAATATCTAAAGAACTACAAAAAATTGAACACTCAAAATACAAAACGATCAGTCAAACAAATGGGCTTCCTTATCCTACAGCCGAAAACTCTTCCACGTTTTTTCCACAAGCCAGTTCCCAGAGCAGAAGAAACCTGTGGTCAGGTCCATTAGTGGCACCACTTCTGATAACAAATTTCTGTATTAGTTTCTTTTCCTACTTCAGTGGTAAAGTATCTTGACAAAAGAAACTTAAGGGAAAAATAACATTTCTTTTGGTTCTCATTTTAAGGATACTTCCATCATAGTAGAAAGGTCCTGCCATTAGGAATTTGAAGTGACTTGTCTCATTGTACCCATAGTCAGGAGGCAGAAAGTAATTAATACTGGTATTCAGCTAGCTTTCTTTTTGATTTATAGTTTAGGGTTCTAATGTAGGAAATGGAACTGTGGACATTTAGAGAGGGTCTTCCTAACTAAACTAATAAGATTGTCCCTTACACACATGCCCAGAAATGTGTCTCTAGGATCAAATTCTAGATTCTGGGGTCAATAATTAGAAATCATTAGAGATTCCATCAGAATGACCAGCATAAAAAATAATAAATGGTGGTGATGATATGGTCAGAAGAAGGACCTTTATTCACTGTTCATGGAAATGTAACCTAGTGTAGATACTCTAGAAACCAGTGTGGAGACTTATCACAAACAACTAAAAGGAGAATGACCATATTATCTAGTTGAGCATCTCCTGAACATATACCCAAAGAATTCTACATCCAATCACAGGAATACTTGCACAGCTATTTTTATTAATGCCCTGTTCACAACAGCAAAGAAATGCTATTAGCCCAGAGGTCCATCAGCAGAGGGATGCATAATACATAATGGAAATTAATTCTGATGTAGAAAATGAAATTATGAACATTTTAGAAAAATTGATAAAATGGAAAACACCCTGAACAAGGAAACTCTTGCTCAGAGAAAAAAAATCTCATGTGTAGATTCTAGGCTCTAGAGTTAATTCCTTTTATCAGGTGAGAGTATATATGGGTAAATCCTAAGAGACTTTAAAGGATCCATGAGACTGGAAAGAAAGGGTTTATGGTAAGGAGGTGGGGAAAACAGTGGAACAAAGCTAAGGATAGTACTGGGCAAAGAGTATGAGGGAAACTAGGGACAGGGAGATAAGGGAAGAGAAACTTGAGTGGTGGATTAGCCCAGATAAAATATATACAAAACTCTCATGTGTTACTTTGTAGACTAGCTTAAAAAATAAAAACAAATATTTAAAACAACAAAACAGTGCTTATAGAGAAGTGTTTACAGCTTTTAAAGTCCAATTTTTTTTTATAATATTCAGTTCACCAAGTGTCAACTAATAGTAGATTATGGACTTCTGTGGGAGGTGAACAAAGATATCTATCAAAACAGGAATGATGTTTTCCTGTGCTATAACAGTCTTGAAAACTCATAATTTTCATTATTGGCCACACTATAATTTGCATTGGTAAACATATAGGAATTGAGGATGGAATGTAAGAGGAAAAGCCAGCATTTATTCTTCAGAACTCCATGTAGATTTTTGTGAGAAACCAGCCAGGTTCCATTTTGTAATTGGGAGCCATTTTCTAGTTCATTTTGGTTTCTGTTTTCTGTAAAGTTTGATTTTCTGTTTCTGGGAACTAGGCTATGCCCACCACTGTAACCATTGAATGTTATGCAACAAATGTTCCATGAAAATTTCCTTAACTGCTGGTCTCACTTCTGTATCCATGCTTGCTTGCAGAATTCCTCCCCATATCCCCACCCTCTGGCTTTGCCCTATCAAAAGGGCTTGAAAAACTCACTTGAAGATATTCTCCTGAACCCTGAATTGGGTGAAACAGCCTCTAGCCAGGTCTCTAGAGTACACAATAAAGCTTGCTTTGATTTGCCCATAGTTTGTGGTCAGTAGCCTTTATCATATTTGGTGGGATTAACATGTGCACAGAGGTTACCTAGAGGGTACAATTAACTCTATGGTTACAAGCTGATCATTTTTTTTTTCCAGAACTCATCGTAGAAAGTTATATCAAAAAATGATGATTAGTTTTCATCTGAAAGGATATGATTTTTCATGTCTATTAAGAGGCCAAGAGACTTACTATTTGTGGTAGTTTGAATATTCTTAGCCCAGGGAGTGGTACTATTTGAAGGTGTGGCCTTGCTGGTGTAGGTGTTCCCATGTTGGAGGAAGTGTGTCACTGTAGGGGCTGGCTTTGAGAGCTTTCTCCTAGATGTCTGAGAATTCCAGTCTTCTGTTTTCCTTCAGAACAAGTTGTTAAACTCTCAGCTCCTCTTGTGCCATGCCTGCCTGAGTGCTGCCATGCTTCCCAACTTGATGATAATGGACTGAACCTCTGAACCTATAAGCCACCCCCAATTAAGTTTCCTTACAAGAGTTGCCTTGAACATTGTGTCTGTTCACATATTTCCCTGTTTCAGAGAATGACACAGATCTGCACTTCTCCTTTCAGGGAGCAGGACCCAACTCCTTATCTAGGTATTTAATAGAATCCTTCAGACCTTAATTTGGCTATGTGTCTAAGTGATGCTAACGAGATAAGAGAAAATATTAATACATAGATCCAGGAAGCCGTCCTGAAAAAAGAGCTGTGTATTTTTGCCACTTTCTCTGCTCTGCTTCAGGACTGCCGAGTGCTAGTTGGAGCTAGGGCTTTTCATCTGATTTGACCCAAGTTGGAGTCATCTGGGAAGATGAAACTAATTAAGAAGACACTCTTTCATACTGGCCTGTAGACAAGTCAGGATATTTTCTTGATGATTGATATGACAAGGTCCATCCCACTACGAGCCGTCCTGGATTGTGACCAAAAGCAAACTAAATAAGGCTATGAAGAGCAGCACAGTAAGCAGTGTTCCTTTATGGCTCCTACTTTAGTTCTTGCATTCAGGTTTCTTCCCTGCTTGAGTTCCTGCCTTGGCTTCCTTCGATGAAGGTCTGCGATTGGGCTACGTAAGCCAAACAAATTCTTTCCTCCTCAGGTTGCTTTTGTTTGTGGTGTTCTGCCATACCAATGGAAAGTAAACTAAAGTATCATATGATGGACTACCTGAGATAGCCACTTAAAGCAGAACAATTTTATTGTGGCTCCTGGGTTAGGATATTTCAGTTCACAGGCACTCGGTTCTACATTTCCTGGCCAGGGAGAGGCAGAACATCATAGCTAAGGGTGTGGTGGAGCAGACGTCATAACAGCCAACCAGCAGATAGAAGGCAGGGCAAGGCCCCGAAAATATGACACCCCAATAAGTCTTCAATCCAAAGGTTGCTATTACCTCCCAATAATGACGTCAGATTATGAACCCAATAAGATAGGATGGCAGCACACACCTGTAATCTGAGCACTTAGGAGACACAGGCGGGTGGATTGTGAGTTCAATACCAGTCTAGACTTTATATTGAGATTCTGTGTCAAGAAAAGAAATTGTGAATCTATCACTGGATCAACCCACTGTATTGATGATAGCCTCCTTGTGATCTAGTCACTTTTTAGGGCTTGGCTCCACTAGCTGGGGACCAAACTTTTAACACATGGGCCTTTTGGGGGGGGGGGATCATACAAATTTTATTTCCAGAATTGAAATAGTTTGTTGGTACTTTCAGGACCAAGCTGATGTTGACTTATTTTATGAACAGCACACGGGGCACAGTGAGGAGTAAAGGAACTATCCCTACAACGTCACTAGAATCAAAGCAACCAAGAGAGCTTAGTTCAGGCAGCTCCGCTAGCAAATACAGACATAGGCCTGCAGCAAGAAGCACAGTAATATCGCTGTAACATCCAGTGTGAACGTTAGATCCAAAGCTGTGCTTACAACATTGCTTCTCAGGTCTGTGATTGCTAAAAATGTGAATTCATCTATTTCAGGTTGACTTTTCGTATCTTTCCTTCAGCCTACCCCACACATGATGAGCATATATTGTATGAAGTGAATTCTGCAAACACAAGATCAAGTTATTTCACCAGTCTAGAATTGGTTAGCTGCAAGTCAGAGTCAGGCTGATAAACCAGGCTTAATTACCATTTTGTTTTGTTATTCTGCCTTTATGCTTTTTCAAAATATCTCAGATCTTGTTTCTGGATTACGTGTATGGTTTGCTGAGCACTGGATGTCTCTTTGACTCAGAGGCAGATATTTCTAGTATGTGTAGTTTGGAGGTTTGTATCAAGAAATTGCAGGCAGATGATTTTTGTAGCATAGCCGTTCTGCAAAACAGCTATGATAATAAATAAAAATAATAGCTATTATTATTTTAAAGATTGGTCCAGCTGTGTTTTCCTGAGCCTCCTCCCCTGCTCTCATGGATCATACCTTCAACAGATGGTCCCCTGAGAGCTGGGGATTAGCTTGATATAGAGGAGTAATTGGATGAGAGCGGCTCAACTCTTCTGCTCAGGTTACAGCTGAGATGTTTTGGGTGAGAAAAACAGATGCCAGTCATGAGAGTAGAGAAGCACGCAGAGACCAAGAGGCGTGGAGTGGTCTGGAGTTCCTAAAGATTCTGGAAATGCTCCTTCTAGAATCTACAGGTGACAATGGAGATATGCAGATGAATCATAGTCTGTTCAAGTCAGAACAGCCTGAGACCAAAGCCCTAGGCAGGTCAGCAGCCAAAGTTCTTTATATTTCCAGCCAATTTTTTGTCAGTCTCCATTTCTACCCTGCCTTGTGTGGATGTGTGTGTGTGTGTGTGTGTGTGTGTGTGTGTGTGTGTGTGTGTTTTCTTGTGGTTCTGAGGTAAGTAATGCAGGAGGTCCCTTTTATCAGTCTCTGCAATCTTTCTGACAGCATCGCCTCCCCTTTCCAGGTGGCATCTACAGTTTGGCTAAACATTATGAATTTAATATTTAATGTTAAAAGAGAAACAGTTTAGAAAATATAGGAACCACTCATGTGCCTTGTGGCAATTATGAGGTCCCTGGGCCCCTTTAAACAAAGAGCTCTGTTCTTTTAAAGCAGTTACCAGAAGTAAAAAAAAAAATACAATAATGCCAGGAAGCTTTGCAGAGGCGCATCAGCAGGAGGGTTGAGCTGTAACCTGGGACCCTGGCCATCTAGGGTATAAGCTCCTTGTCACCGAGACCCTCTCTCCAGGGAATTCCCAGTGGAGATTGGTTTAGATTAGCCCTCAGTGGACAGTTCTTACCTGGCTGAATGGGAAGCATGACATTGTGGGCCAGAGGCTTCATCCTCAGAGATGAAGAGGTTTGGCCACCAGTTTGCTAGCATTCATACAAACTGTAATTAGATTAGTCTGGTGATGAGACCAATATGATGAGATCAATAAAAAAGATTTAAGATTTTCTGAAGAAGTTTATTCAAGTTTCCCTTCCTGGATTGGAAAGAAAGCTCACCTTCCAGCAGTCCCCATGTGTCACTGGCTCACACTGCCTTTTTGTTTCATCTATACCACATTTCCCAGTCCACTTGCGTCTGCCAGAGGCTTGCCCAGCCTCCTCCTTCCTTGTCTTTCTCTGGGTCCTAGCTTGACCCGACTTTCCCACATGGCTGTAGTCTTGCATTACACCAGAGGCTGTCAATTTGGCTTCCATTAATTGTTTGGAATCCAGTACAGGAGAGAAAGACTGCAAAGAAGGACCACAAAGGTGGTCATTGTTGCCAGAAACTAAGTGCCAATTCCACCTCCAGACTTGTGGGATCAGGGTCCCTCCAGTCCCAGGCTCCCTTTTCCTCCTATAGCATGCTTCATTGCTAACACTACATCATTCTCTGACAACATTCTTTCTCATGCTATCCATGAGGCCCTTCAGAGAATTGTCTTCAGGTAAGAGGGTGAGACAGCTTCAGGTTCTCAAAGAGTAAGAGGTTGAAATTCTTTTCCAAAGCATGATAAATGGCCTGGGAGCATTTGACCATCCAATTGTTGGGTGTGCCAACCCTTGAAGTCAGAGTTTCAATTCTCTCATTTATAAACGGGCACAATAATATGTATTTTATGAGGCTATTGTTATAATTGAGAATCTAGGTTTAAGTTGAACTGACTATTCAAAGAAATGTCACACCAACTAAAACTCCCTTTATCTTTACACAGCAGTTATGGGTTTTTATATTTCCATAGTCTTTGCTTTAATTTTAAAGTTAAATTTCTCTTAAAATTATAAAATCAACATTTTATAAATGATAAAATGACACATTTCAGAAATGACAGATGCCATTAGCAAGACCCTGATGTCATCCTTGCTTCTATTCCTCACTCCAAGATGAATGTGTGTGTACTCTTCTGTGTATTCCACCAGTGCAGAGGTCATTGTACACACACACACACACACACACACACACACACACACACACACCTACCTCATTTGCATATTCTTTAATACTCTGTAATTTTTAATTCCATTGAATGGATTCCTACAAATAAGCTGAAGGGATTACATATATTATTAGCAAACTTGAAGATCTTGCGCGCGCACGTGCACACACACACACACACACACACACACAAA
Source organism: Mus musculus (assembly GCF_000001635.26). Classification (NCBI taxonomy): domain Eukaryota; kingdom Metazoa; phylum Chordata; class Mammalia; order Rodentia; family Muridae; genus Mus; species Mus musculus. The sequence continues at coordinate 63,622,970 of NC_000084.6, read as the reverse complement.
CATCACTAAAAAAATAAATTATTAACTCAATCCACCAGCCATTAGCTTAACAGTGGTTTTCAACCTTCCTAATGCTACTACAATCCTTTAATACAGTTCCTCATGTTGGGGTGAACCCCAACTGTAAGATTATTTCATTGTTACTTCATAATACATTTTTTCTATTGTTATGTATCATAAATATCTGATATGAAGACTATTTGATATGTGACTACTGTGATAGAGTCATTTAACCCCAAAGGGTTTGAGACCCACGGGTTGAGAACCAATGGCTTAGGCGCACAGGTTTTGAAACTTTGGAACATGTCTTAGTAGTATAAAATATTAAGCCTTTCTATGTGTAAATGAAACTGAATTCACCATTATTTGTGAAAGCCCTAGCACCCCTCAATTTTCCAGTCACAGAAGCCACAGTTTGCTAGTAAGCACTGTGCTGGGCTAGCTTCATGGCATTTCTCTTTGCAGACAGAATTCATTGGGCATTTGAGCAAAGACTACTCAGTGAGCCACCAAAGGCCACAAAGAGCTTTGTTTGAAGTGAATGTCTCATGAATAAGAACAATTCTATTATTTTCTGTCTGTCTTGTCAAATCACCTTGATATTTAACAAAAACCCCTACATGTACAAACACCAGCAAAATAAATTTGTATTCTTGGCAACAGCTTTCATCTTTGAATACCATCCCTGTAGAGATCCAAGAAGCACGGATCAATGGTGTCTTCACTGTGAATGCCATGGAAGATAATGAAGTGCTTGCCTTTATTTTCTGAAGTCCCTTTTCCAAAACCAACATAGTGAAATTGAAGTTGCACAAGTTACTTTTTCACAAGGCACTGGGATAAAGTTTATCAAATATGATCCTTAGTCTAAGATCTTCATATTTTAAGAGGCATCTTAGTTATATTTCTGTTTTAACATTATCTAATTTCACAAACCAGCTGTGTCGTGCATAGGCACATAGGCCGGCTAGTCTCAGTGGAGACAATGTCAGCCTTGAGGACAGCTTTGAAGTATTCTTATACTATTCTGGATGCTATTTTGAAGATCAGGTTAGGATATAGAGAGAATGAGGGTAAGTCCTTGATTCAATGTAATGGATGGCTATCATGGTCCAACCAGGGTCGTCTTGTGGGAGGTGAAAAGTTATTGGAAAATATTGTGACTTGGCTGCTAAGTGAAAAAGAAAATACAAGAATTTAGTTTTAAGTTGATATAGATAAGATGCTATTTTTGAAGGTATTAGATTGAACTGACCCCTAGCACCTCTGCAAAATCATAAGGATACCAATAAAGAAAAATAAGAAGCCTGAAAATCATGTACTTCCAGGTGATAAGACCTGGACATCAGATTTGGCATCTTTGATTGTCCTTACAGTGACTCCCCAGCTCCCCTTCAAGCTTTGTGAAAAATGCAGCTTTCTAGGCTCTTGCCTAAATTTCCCAACACTCTTAGGTGACTGACAAACCTCATTAGGTTTTTTGAGGGCATACCATGTGCTAGATGATATTTTATATACTCCCCATGTGTGTCCTTCATAGAGTGTAGACTGACTCATCTCTCTGTGCTTACCAATGTTATCACCCAAGTAATGAATTCAAGTTGCCTAAGAACATGTCATGGTCACAGAGCAGGTAATTACTAGAGGTGGAAAATTAGGCATCCTGGCTTTAGAATTTATATCCCCCAATACCACAGTGCCTCGGGAGATTTTTACATCCTTAATGCTTTGAAAACCATTAAAAACAATGAACTTCTTAGAGTATCATCTTCTCTGTCATGTAATGGGTATAATCATATATAAGGTACAAAGTCTGCAATGCTAAGTTCCGAGGATGTGGTGAAGCTCCACAGTCTTTCTTTCAGTGCCTACAAAGGGTATAAGAGCTGATGCAGTGGTCCACGGTTTGCATCCATGGACACATCTCAGTGTGGGAATGATGATGGTGATGGGAGAGTGTTGCTTTGTGTTGTTTCATGATGCACTTTCCGAGGTGGCTTCTGTGCTGAGTGGTTCCACTGTCTCTGGAAAAGCTTGAATCTTTGATGTCTTCTTATGTTTTCATCAAAAAGTATTTTCTCCTGAAATACCCTTGTTTGTAGGAGACTCAAACACTTATGTATTGCCAAGTTTCAGTACAAGAGTTCATATACCAACAAAGAAATCCCTTTGTCTACCATAAGAAATTGGTGACCTATTCCCTCTTGGAAAACACCTGAATGCCCAGAGGCCTCTTTTTGCTGTCCTGGCAAAGTAACTGGACACAAGTCTAGCGTCATGGCTTTCTTTGCTCTTCAGAGAATCAAGAGAAAGAGTTATTTGTTTTTAAAATTGAAATGTTGAAGTGACTAATTTATCCCTTTAAAGTTAAGAGCAGAAACCTGATTCAACAAATTTATTGCCTGTTGCTAAAGCTGAGTGTGACGGTATGACCTTTCATTAGCTATTTGGCCAAGGATTTGGATCCCTGTAACCACTTTGTTCTTTCCACCATCACGAATGATTCACATGAAGTCCCAAAGCAAGTAGCCCTCAGCACAGCTGTGCCCTATATTCTTAGTAACTTGTCTTTACAATTTACTTTCATTAATCCCTTAAGTAGCAGTTCTCAGCCTGTAGGTTGTGAATTTTTCACAGAGGTTGTCTAAGACCTCCAGAAAATACAGATATTTACATTATGATGTATAACAGTAGCAAGATCACAGTTATGAAGTAGCAATGAAAATAGTCTTATGATTGGGGGTTACCACAATATGAGGAACTGTATTAAAAGGTCACAGTATTAAAAGGTCACAGCATTAGGAAAGTTAGGAACCACTATCCTAAGGCATTTGAACGATGGGAATTGACTGAATCCACTAGATGACTTTTGCTAGTGATATCAATATCTTCTCTAGACAAACATCTCTCATATAACACATAAGCAGGCTAAGTAAATGGTAGACATGGGCGAGGATGTTGGCACAAACCTAGACTAAGAAACAGTAATGGTGTTCCTTTTGAGACAGAGGTGAAGCATTAGTAGGGAGGCAGAAATACAAGACTGACTACTAGGTTTTAAAGTTGTCCAGATGTTTGTTGGGGGTTGTACTTCATCCTTGGAAATGTGTGATGATAACACATTTCTTTTTGTTATCCTAATGGAGATAGCTAGAGGGCAGTGGGCTGAGCATATAGTATTGAGTCTCTGTAGAGTAGAGCAACTGAGATTAGGTCTAGGAACCTGGTATGCATTGTGTGGCTATGGGTCCTGGGAGAATGTGAAATTCATGAATCATAAATGAACTTAGAGAAACTATATTTCATGATGTGATCCGGCAAACAAGCTGGTAAGGAAAATGTGCAAGGAAAACCCAGAGAATGTTCTTTCCTGGAAACCAGAGGAAGGTGGTATTAAAAGAGCATAACAGTCAATGTGCCAGGTGCCACAGATGGTCAGAGGAGAGCAGCAGGATGAGCAAATTCTACTGGTTTGGCAGGCTTGAGAGTCTCCATCACCCCAAGGTGATTAACTACAAAAATTGCAGTAAAATCCAAGTGGAGGAAAATATAGCAATCTTTTTAGAGAACTGACTCTAAATCACAGATACATACGATTTTCTTTCCAATCTGCCAAAAGAATACTGTTAGAAAGATTTGTAGCTTTCTGAGCAAACAGTGAAGTGGGGGGAACAAGTCCAAGTGTGGAAAGAAGTCATCAGAAGCCTTGACTGTGAATGTGGTTTTTAGCTATGGGTAGTGAACATTTAGCAGGTTTGATTGCCTCTTTGAGCTCTCACATCTCAGGGGTTGGAACCACATAATCGATCAGTACTGTGAATTCTGTTCTAAGGAGGTACAAGGGTAGGAGAACAGGATCCAACTATTCTAATTTCAGCTCTACACCATGTTGGAGGCAGCTCAGTGTATTCAATTGTTTTTGTTTGTTTTAGATCATTTGCCAACGAGCATTGAAGGTTTTTGCTTCCTATATTGGTGACTTTTCTATTGCAGTGATTAAACAGCATGACCACGGCATCTTATTGGGCTTATGGCTTTGCAGGGCTGCAGTCCATGGAGTGAAGCGAAGGCATGATGGCAGGAGCAGCTGAGTGCATCACATCTTCATCTGCAAGTAGAAGGCAGAGAGAGGGTCTGAAATCTCAACGATTGCCCCTACCTCCTCCTAAAGGATACACCTCCTACACCTTCCTAAGCAGTTACACCAACATGGAACCAAGTATTCAAACATATGAACCTATGAGAGCCATTCTCATTCAAACCACCACATTCAACACCCTGGCCCCTATTAACTCATAGCGATATCTTAATGTAAAACACATTCAGTTCAACTTCAAAAGTCTCCATACTCGTTCTGTCTCAACACTGTTTAAAAGTCCAAAGCTCAAAGTCTCTTCTGAGACTCAAGGCAGTCTCTTAATTGTAAACCCCTATACAATAAAAAAAGAAAAGAAAAAGAAATTGCATACTTCCAACATACAGTGGCACAGAGTATACATTTCCATTCCAAAATGAAGAAATGAGGACATAGTGAAGAAATATTTGACTAAAGCAAAATTAAAACAGGGGAGGACAAATCCAAATCCTTTAGCTTACATATATTATCAGAGGGCTTGGATGACTCTTCCTTCCCTTCTAGTTTTGATTCCTGCAACATTCTTCTCTCTCATGGATGGTTCCACTCCCTATGTGCATCTCTCCTTAGCAGATATCTCATGTTCTTGGCTGATTCTATAATCCTTTACTTGTTTGCCCTTCATTAGTCTAAAGCCAGAACCATGTGAACAACATTGCCAGATTTGCCTGCCATCTTGAGATGGTATCTGGGCTCCTTGAATCATGTTTTCAGAAACTTTCATTTTGTTGTTGCTTTTGAGGAGCAGAAAAATCCTTAGGCCTTTTCTTTACACAAGACAGAAACTTGTCTGGGTGGAGTCTTGGCCTGAGGGCCCCTCCCCCTTTATTCCAATTTGGGTCAGGCCTCCCCAATCTCCTTACTACCTCTTTCAGCACAAATCTTGGCTCTAGATTAATTTCCTGGTGCTCTTTTAATGTTCAAACTATACATTTTCTGTTTCTTCTCACCCCACACGCTCTTTTTTATGGTAGACATACATAAGGGTGATTTCTGATGGCCACAGTACAGAATCAATATTAGGTTGTCTTGAAATCTCCTTTGCCAAAGAAATTAGTCTAGAGTTTTCAATTTAGCCTTAGGTAAATTATCAGGATAAGAACAGACAGCAGCCACAGTCATTGCCAAGATATCTTAGGAATGGTTACTTTCTCAGTTCCTAATATTGTTCCCCTCTGAAACCTCTTGAGCTGAGCTTCCATAGTCCATACTGCTCTCAAAGATGATGTCTTTCTTCCAAGCTCTTACTAGGATCATCCATTAAACTCTGTTTACAGAGTTTATACTATTGAATTGCTATTCTAGCCCAACACTCCAAAGTCTTCCAAATCCCCTTCCCAATGAAATCCTCCCACCTGATCAGGCCTGCCACGCCTTGGTACCAACTTCTGTATTAGCTACTTTTCTATTGTGGGGATAAAACACCATGGCCAAGGCAACTTATAAAAAAAAAGTACTTAATTTGGCTTATGGTTTCAGAGGGTTATAGTTCATGGTGGGAGAGAAAAGGCATGGTGGCAGGAACAGATGGCATCTCACATATTGATCTGTAAATAGGGGACAGGGAGAGAACACTGGAGATACTACATGTCTTTTGAAACCACAAAGGCACCCTTTGATAATATACCTGGTCCAACAAAACAACACCTCCTAATCCTTCCCAAACAATTCCATCAATTGGAGACCAAGCATTCAGATGTATGAGCCTATAGATGCCATTTTAATTCAAACTGCCACCCCCCCAGGCTATTTTCAACTGAGGATTTTTGTCTTCTCAATTAAAATAATTGGACATTTACTCCAATATTTTTGGATGAACTACTTTTTATAAAATAACAATATGCTGGCTTTTTACTTGCCTTTTAACTCTCTATACATGTTGAAGGCAGATGTGGCCCTTCATAATGATAAGGTCATGCCTGCTCTCTTGGAGCTATATGTGCAATTATTGGTCTCTGTAACACCAAAGACTCATTTTCCAGAATGGTCAGGAGTTATTTCCTGGTTTCCTCAGCCCTTTGAAGAACACTGACTAATGTTCATAGATGAAGGTAAGCTGTGATTCTCCTCTGTTCCCATGTCTTGTAAGAGATTATGCTAGAGGGGCCACAGGGCTTCTCTCAAAGATGCTCGGAGACAACACACTGATGGAGCTGTCTTTAATGGAAAGTCATTTAACATTTGCTGATGACTTTCAGTGTGCCTAGCAAAGACACCCAAGCCTATCACTGTGATATTGGGGCTCAACTCAAAAAATTTCAGAGAGAAATTTTGAGAAATAACATAGCACATGTTCTTCATCGCTGTGACACATTGACGCAGGAAGAATAATAAGACTTATGCCTGAAAAGGAACAATGAGTGAGAAGAACATCGTGGTCCCTTTGTACAGTGTCAGCGGGATAATAAATAATACAGCCGTTAAAGATTTACTGGGTGGTAGAAGACAATAAATTGATTTAAATGAGTTGTTTAGATAAAAAAATTATTTTGAAATGAGGATAGACTATGAGTGTGGGTTCCCAAGCCAGATGAAGGAAAGTAGAACACTGTTCATATCCCGGACAGCTCTCAGAGAACAGTGCAAGAGTGGGGCTCTACCAAAATCAGGCTTGAGCCTACTCAGCTCCATAGAAACAAAATGGCCACATCATGATAAAGCCAGTTAAACTTCTGTTTCCCTACTAAGAGAACTGACTTCTCAGAAATCATGTAACTGGCAGTCTACTGATTTGCTTGGAAGGTCTCTGCCCCTGATGCAACACTCTCTCCTTTCTCTTTTCACTTAAGATATATAATCCCTTTATTTCAATAAACAATCTGTCCTCTGACATAGTCTCCAGGCCATTTATACCCACTGTGCTTACAGCCACCTCCCCTAGCTCCTCCAAATCTTGAGACTGCAGGTGCACAGTGACTGGCCAGTTGATGGTGGTAGACCTACAAATGGGAACTTTTAACAAGTTGGTCCACTGACCCTGGTACAGTGATACACACCTGTAGTCCCAGCTACACTGCAGGTTGGAGCAGGGAGGTCTTTTAAGTCCACCACCACTTTGAGACCAACCTGGGCAAATAGTGACAGCCTTACTCTTGGACCTCAGAAAACAAAACAAAGCAGAAAACCCAAATAATTATAAAAACCTTATGCAGTGGTGGTATATGTGTAACATATATCTTATTCACCAAGGAAACCCTTCAAGAAATGCTGGGCATCTTTTTGTAGGTCATAAGGACCTGGATTCAGATCCCTGACACACATGTAAAAATAGGGCCAGAGACAGGTTATTCCCTGGAGCATTAATCTGGTCAGCCAGTGAAGTTGCACTGAGTTCAGTGAGAAACCTTGTCTCAAAGATAAAAGGTATGTATATATATATATGTGTGTGTGTGTGTGTGTATATGTGTGTGTGTGTGTGTGTGTGTATCTGTTCTTCCATGCAGACACATGCATCCACATATTCACATGCATCTACATCACATGCACACACACACCCATGAGGGAGATAGAGAGAGAGAGAATATACTGTAAGCTGAATGCCTTCTCTCAAAGCATAATGTGCATTCACACAAAAGGCAGGTTCATTGACCTACACTGACTGGGCATCTCATAGCAGCAGAGCAGAGATGTAGTCATGGTTCCACGTGGTTCTGGTTCTTGTGGGTCTAGCACTGCCTCAGTGGTGATAGTGACAGTGGTAATTGCTATGTCATACATCTTCCAGTGACACAGACAACCCAGTGAAAACAGAAGGCAGCCATCAGTAGAAACCCCAGAGAAGTGAGCAGAGACAAGAGAAGGCCATACTGTGGTGGTTTGAATGAAAATGGCCCCCATGGGCTCATAGAGAGGACATTATAAGGAGGTGTGGCCTTGTTGGAGTGGGTGTGGCTTTGTTGGAGGAAGTGTGTCACTGGTGGTGGACTTTGAGGTTTCAGAAGCTCAGGCTGGGTTCAGCGGCTTACTTTTCTCTTCTTGCTGCATGCTGATCCAGATGTAGAACTCTCTGCTCCTTCTCCAGCACCATATCTGCCTACATGCTACCATGGTTTCCTGCATGATGATAATAAACTAAATCTCTGAACCTATAATCCAGGCCTATTCAACGTTTTTCTTCCTAGCAATAGAAATCCTAACTAGGACACAGGTCATGTAACTATGGTTTCATCTATGTGGTTGTGGGTGTCTGCTGCTCAAGATTGTTCAAGTTGATTTTGTTGTGCTAGATTCACACAGTGAGGTAGAAGCTCCATTGCTTTACTGGGTCTGGGTGTGTAGCTTTAGAGACATAATTGTCATAAGCTTATTCTATATTTGTGCTTTATCTCAAACTTTCCATCAAAACACCCATCCTATGGTAGCAGTTTGGGGGTGGGCCCTGGAGGTCTCTATAAGTTCAGGCCGGAGTTTCCTGCAAGCAGGTCAGCAACGCTCTTCACCTTTTAATGATCTCTCAAATGGACTTGATTTTCCTGTTAAATCTCTAGTCTTTTAATACAGGAAGACCGTTGTACAGAAAACAGATCCAATATGAAACTCACTGCCGCTTGTATACAGCAATTGATTTATATAACTTGGCACATCTCTGTTCTTCACAAATGAGTGAGATGACTTCACTCCTTCCGAGAAACCAGAGAGAGCCAGTTACTGTCTTTATTGAAGACTGCAAGGCTTGTGAGCCAAGCTCAGGTGGCCGCTGCTGCAGGCCCTGGGATCCTAATCAGCAATCAACATGTCCTCTTTTTATTGCCTGGTCAGGATTTCCTCTGCCAACCTGCCCTTCTGCTCATCTATACTGTTTGACCTAATGGGACTTCACTTTGTCACTGCCTTGGCCTTACAGGTATGTGACTGAGGGCCTTGCTGTAAGTGCTTCCATGCCCCATGTTACCTTATTTCTTTTGTCCTGTAGTGTTTGTTAGATGCCTCTCCAAGTAACGATAAAATCCACCCAAGAAACAGCTCATTTAATGCTTTTCTGTAGTGTTTATAATTCCACTGGTAGTAGTCACAGTTTGTTTCAGCTCATAGCTTACTTGGAAGATACCTACCCACTATCTTTACAATTGGATGTTTGAAAAACAGGAGTGGTTTCGTGTTTGATACGACAATCTGCTTGTCATAGCAACTCATAAAATACACAATTTGAAAATTTCAAACCCACCTAGACATCTTACTAATACTCTGAATTTTGTAGAAACAAAAATAAATCCAAAGATATAATGGCATGGTATACTAGAATCATAGAGAGTGTCTGGTAACATATACACGCATGGGGTTAGCACGTGTTGAGTGCTTGATCCATTTGACCTAATATAATATGAACTTGTTGCTATTCACAATTACATGTGAAGAGACACAGGGAGGCTCAGATCCAAAGTTGCTCATAATGCTAATGTGACTCACTTTTCTCAGCCAGTAAGAAGGTGAGTTAACCTCAAAACTTTGAGAGTGAGGCAGGACTGGGTATGGTAGTGCACAACTTTAATACTAGAGCATAGGGGGCAAAGGTAGGTGAATCTCTACAAGCTTAATCCCAGTATGGTTCACATAGAAAGTTCCATTGTCAAAATGTACACCATCGTCAAAACAAAAACAAAAGCAATAAACAAAACAAAAATTGGAGCAGGAACATCCTTCACCCCTGACAATGGCAATTTCAAATGCCCAAATCTTATCAAAAACGATTACAGGCAAAATTAAGAGCAAGACTGTGATGATTTGAATATGCTTAGCCTACAGGAAGTGGCACTATTAGGAGGTGTGACCTTGTTGGAGGAAGTACATCACTGTGGGAGTGGGCCTCGAATCTCTTCCCAGTGCAGAAGAGTCTGTTTCTTCTGGCTGCAGTCAGATCAAGATGCAGAACTTCCAGCCTGTTCTCCAGCACCATGTCTGCCTGGAAACTGCTATGCTTCCTGTCATGATAATGGACTGAACCTCTGAAACTGTAAGCTAGTTCCAATGAAAAGCCTTTATAAGAACTGCTTGAGTCATGGTATCTCTCCATAGCAGTAAAACCCTAACAAAGATTGAATATGAAATATTTCATATTTCATTATCCAGACCAGATGCCCACTGTCTTTCAATTTTATTGATGTTTGAAAAACACTTTCACTATAAAATAATAGAAAAGTTTATTCTATTAAGCAACACAACCAACTCTACTTAGCTTTAATTGAAATATATAGAATCACAATTGGGTATTATTTATTGATATAGTTTCAGAAAGGTATCAATCTGTCAGGTAGATTAGTAAACACATGAAGATAAAAATCTCTGATGCATGGATTTATTGGATAGAATTAGTTGTATTTTCTTTAGAAGCAGAGCTTTTGTGGGATAGTTACAAGAAGCTATCTATGTAAATGGCTCAGAGTGACTACTTCCTTATGGCTGACTACCTGGTGCTGGAGCTGGAAATCTGAATGAGGTAATAGCCGCAGATCAGTCACTGCCCTGAAATCTTTCTCATTCAAGAATAGCTTTTCAGGAAGGAATTTGAAACTCTCCTAGTTCTCTGTAGACACACCAAATGCCTGGAAGATGAGATTCACAAAAACAATGGCATAAATCAAAGGGTAGGAGCAATGAATATATGGCTTGAGTATATGGAAGAGAAATTAAGTTTTAAAGAATATTTTTAGGCTTAGAAAATTAAAATAATTTACAGTATCATCTTTGAAAATTAAAAATACCCTGAACTCTTATAATATCCATGTGTAGATAAGAAAAGTACATATTTTGCATTCAAATTAGAACAAATAATTATAGTTTTAAAATATGTTTTAATAACCTTGGGCCTACAGGATGTTAATAATATGAAAGCTGTATCACACAGAATCACTCAAAGAAAACAATTTGGATTTAGTATGTACACATCCTAATGAGCTGGTGGGAGAAGAAGAAGAAGAAGAAGAAGAAGAAGAAGAAGAAGAAGAAGAGGAGGAGGAGGAGGAGGAGGAGGAGGAGGAGGAGGAGGAGGAGGAGGAGGAGGAGAAGGAGAAGGAGAAGGAGAAGAGAAGAAGAAGAAGAAGGGAGAAGGAGGAGAAGAAGAAGGAAAAGAAGAGAAGGGGAGGGGAAGGGAGGGGAGGAGGGCAGAGGGGAGGGGAGGAGGGGAGAGGAGGGGAGGGGAGGGGAGGGGAGGGGAGGGGAGGGGAGGGGAGAGGAGAGGAGAGGAGAGGAGAGGAGAGGAGAGGAGAAGGGAAAGAGAAGAGAAAAGAGAAGTAGAAGAGTAGAGGCAGACCATGAGCATGTGGAGAGAGTTTGGGAAGGGAATAGGGAAAGAGGGGACAAGGGAAGCAGAGAAAGAACAAGAGAGAAACAAGAGACCAAGAGAGCTAGAGTTTGATTCTTGAATACCTTTCAAAGGATAATGTGTAAGAAGGTTGGGCTCCAGCAAGGTACAGTTGGTAGGACCTAGGGCCTTAAAGACGTGGAGCCCAGTGGGAGTTCTCCTGATCATTTGGGAGCACATTCTCAAAGGGGATTGATTAGAGCACCTCATTCCTTTCTTATGTCTCCTTTACTTCCTGAGCAGAAGGCATACACTTTGGTCCTCACTAGGATGGCCCAAAGCAACAGGGACAATCAATTAAGGACTAAAATCCCAAAGTTGTGTGCCAAAGCCACCTTTTCACTCTTTATAAATTGATTTTCCTACTCATTTGTTACAATAACAGAAAGCTAGTTAACACATGTGTGGGATGCCATTCTATAGGAGCTCATGAACATCCGTGGGGAATCAGAAGAGAGTTTCTGGATAGAATGCCAGATGAGGAAAACGATTTCTTCATCCTTATACTATGTTACTCTGAGCCCACGGAACTGAATTCTTCACTTTTATTCCCTGGTTTGTTTTGTGGTCTCAGTTATGCCTACCATAACCATGATGCACTTGGGATGCATTCGCAGCTCTATTACAGTTTGGCTCCTTATAGTTTGGTTCCTTTATCTTTAAGGTTGTGCAGCCTGGTAGAGGTCAGGGTGATATGGTAGAAAGCAGGAGGGGACAGTTCTATGTTCAGATTCTAGCTGCTGTGTTGCTGTGGCTAAGGCCACTTCGTTTCCCTAAGCATCCAATTTCTCTGCACAAAATGGCCACCACAATGCTTTAGCCTTCAGGTATCTCTGGGGGAGGAAGATCAGAGAAGTGAATGGGAAACAATTTTTCTTGAGCTTAGTTCTAAGTGAGAGGCATCCAGAAATGTGAACAGCTCTTTCTCCAGGACTCTCCCTATTCCTATTTCTGCTCTAACTACAGATACTCTTGCCACCCTAATGTCCAGTAGCTTCAGCACCTTGGAGTTACTTCCTGTTTGCCCAAATAAGGTTTCAAAAGTTCATTGTAGTGGAAATAAAGAGGAAGGAAATGAAGTCTAAAGAGTAATTCCAACTTATTCAGATGTTTCTCATCTTCTTAAAGCCTCCTTTGTTCCTGATTTCTCATGTTATGGTTGCCTGTCTCTGGACCCATCGTCCCCTGGCCTCTCCACCTAAGGCAAGGAGCTGTAGAGGAGAACGAGTGTTCTCCCTGGAAGAGAGTAGTAGTCCTGGCAGTAGTCTGGCTGCCCATGAGAGAAGGATGAAGATGCTGTAGGGGCTGGCCCAGAAAGGGTTCAGGCAGAGCCTGGGTGCTCTCCAGACTGTACTGCCCTCCAGACCTGAGGTCCCTTTTGTTCCCTAGAGTTTGGCGTGTGCTTGACAAATTGGCCAGAAAACACAACTTGGGAAACCATCTTCTAAGATCTCAAGGATAGTTTAAGAAAGCCTGATGTGTACGTTTAAGTCACAGAGCAGAGCATAAACATCTAGAAGGGACTTAGTACAACTAGGTACACATGTATGTTGTAGAAACATCACTTCTGTGTGATAAGCATTTCCATATCTTCAGGCATTACCTGCTCCTCTGTGTTGAGAAATTTCAGTCTCTTTCAGTTATCCTGAGTTATCACAGGCCACAGTTATCCCATTGACTCGCTGTATTTGCTACCTGCCCTAACCATGTGTAAAGTTGAAAAGCGCATGTCTTTGAATGAGCATGCTTCTTATTGGCGCCGAGCACTGATCAATCCCTGCTTCGATAGGTGCTGCTCTCGCAGGTTCAAACCCGCATTCTGTGTGGATAGCTGGCTGAGGTGCAAACTGAGCTGCTGAGGTTAATCTAACCTATTCCATAGTGCCGAGCGCATGATTAACCTGGACAGGGAACAGAACGGTGTGTTCCTGCGTGAAGACTGAGTCGGTACTGTGATTCAGGAATCCGTATGGATGAGGCTGAAGCCAGACCTACCGAACCACATTCTTCCTTCCTGTCCTTCACTTCCCGTCATGTATGGCTCCTCAAAGGTCCCACAGGTTTCCCCCAGAGCACTCCACTTATAAGTGGCTTGCCCAAATACCCCCTTCCCTGAATAATACAGATTGGTCATCGTTTACCAACAAACATATGAGGGCAGAAGTATTTCAGATTTTGAAATATTTACACATACAGCATCATACAAGTCACTTGGTGTGACTTGCCTTGACATGAACTCCATATGTGTCCCTAATGTACCTTATCCACAAACACAACTTTGCCCAGTAATCTTATATATCTGTATTCTGAACAGTCACGATCATCATGATCATGTGTGGGGTTTTCTACTTGTGTCCTCATCTCGGTACAAGAAAAAGTATTACGGTCTTTGTAACATTTATATTTTCAGATTGTGGCATCCTGGTTTTCTTTTTTTTTTTTCTTTCTTTCTTTCTTTCTTTCTTTTTTTTTTTTTTTTTGACAAGATACCCAATCAAAAAGCAACTCAGGAGTTAGTTCAGAATTCCAGGTTACTGGTTTGTCATTGTGGGAAAAATCAAGGCAGCAGAAACTCAATGCAGTTTCTCTGCAGCATCATTATCAATGTGGTTTTTAAAAATAAATTTCAACTTGATACTGGGGGCTAGAATCCTTGCAACCACAGGGAATTGAAGTTTGCCTTAGAAATGTAATATAGCAATGAAGTGCAGTCTCTGTTTTATTGGGATTGCTGGAAAACTAAAAGCCACCAAGCAGAGTGACATTAAACAACTCTTCTTGTGTCTGGAGAGATGGCTCAGTGGTTAAGAGTTTTGGCTGCTCTTCAAAAGAACCCAGGCTCAGTTCTTAGTGTACACAAGATGGCTCACAATCATCTATAACTCCAAGTACAGGGGCTCCTATGCCCTCTTCTGTACAACTTAGGTACTACATGTACATGATACAGAGAGCTGGCAGAATACCCATACACATAAAATAAAGATTAAACAAACACCCTTTGGGTGTCCTCATGGATCCAGTGGGTGAGGAGTTTAGATAAGTATGGCTTGGTTTATCTGTTTCCTAATGTCTAGTCTTACCTCTGATAGAAGGTTTAAGGTCTGTGACCAGGCAGGTCTCTAGGCACTGCAGTACTGGTGGTGGTGATGTGTGCCGATGCTCTTGTCAGTGTAGCCTTGTTGAGAATTAGTGTTAGGGCATGTCCAAGCTTCTCCACATGGCTTGGACTTTCTTAAAACATGGTGGTTTCACATTAGCCAGATCCTGACACTGTAGGTCAGAACTCTCGAAAACAGAGATCCAGCTGAGAAGTTGTGTGATCTAAATTTAAGGTGGTGGCAGCTTTATTATTACACCACATCCTCTTGATTCCAAGAGTCACCAGTCCAAGCAGACTCAAGAGAAGGAAGACTGAATCTTAACCTGACATGAAGAAGTTAATAGCCAGGGTTGAGAAAAGCTCTCTGGTCAGGTCACTTTTAGAAAACATGGTCTACAGTGTCTCAGTGACACAAAATTGTGGGTCTTTGAGCAATTTCCTTTCTTACATCTTTGCCATTCCTTTCTTTTCCCATCCCCAGTCTACCTGTGTTGTGAGGAGAAGAAGTATATGTTAGTTCAGAGTCTTCAATACTATTCCTTTAAAGTGGGGACAGTTCTTCATATGGTTTTCCTTTTGTGGAGAATTGATGATACACTCTTAGTAGACAAGGCTTAATGCACACGAAACTGAAGCAAACAGCTTCAAACTGTCTATCACGCTTGCTGTAATTTTCAAAGATGAACCCAGGCCCTTGGCTGAGGTAGCTGTGCTGAGACCTGGATAGCAGACCTGTACACAAACTCAGGGCCTCTTTTCAGACCAGGCCACTGTGGAAGAGAGCTTGACAGAGTTCTTCTATCAGTTTACTTCTTCTAACTTGTTTTAAAACTAATGTCGGGCTCAATTTTTTATTTCCCCATTAAAAGCATGAACCCTCTTAGAATTCCCTGAGCGCCTTTCTCAATTAGCAAAGCTCATGTAAATAAATAGTTAATGAAACTCACCAGACTTACAATAAAGACAGCAGCATTGTTTTAGCTAAGCACTTTATGGGCACCCATTTATTTTTGCCATCTTACCATTTCATTTGGCAGGCATGGGACAAACTTAAAGTTGGCAAAGACCTCGTTTTTCATTACATGATTTTTTAAAAGATGATTTAAAAATTTTTTGAGACTGTAATATAACTACATAATTTCTCTTTTCTCTTTCTTCTTCTAAACCCCTCTTATGCACACCCTTCAAATTCATGTATATATATGCATGTATGTGTGTGTATTTTTAATGTCCATTCCTGCCATGGAATGTGGGTTCATGAGTGGGTAGATATCTCTTGTTCCCATGGGCTCAGTGTCTTTAGCTTTAATTGTATGGGCAATAGTTATTATTTTCTGGACTTAGACGTTTATTCTAACCAAGTTTTAAGTCAGCTGTAAACTGACCTCACACACTTTTATTGTTGATAATTACGGTATAAGACAAATACTATATAGGCAGGGAATTTTGTTTTATTTATTGCTGTGTGTGCTTGTTAGTCTTTGTCAACTTGAAACAAATTAGAGTGACCTGGGAAGAGGGACGTTACTTGCATTGGATTGGCCTGTTGGCATGTCTGTAGGGGCATTTTCTTGGTGGTTAATTGATGTAGCAACGCCCAGCTCACTGTGGGTGGTACCATCCTTAGGCAGGTGAGCCTGGTAGCTGAGCAAGCTAGAGGAAGCAAGCCACTAAACAGCATTCCTCCATGGCCTCTGCTTCAATTCCTGCCTCAGGGCTCCTGCTCTGACATGAGCAAACTCAGGTACCAATGTCAACTACACAATGTCCATAATTACAACAGTCCTAGCAGATAGTGGAAGCCCAATGAGTATTGACCTGATGTGGAATGGACATAGAATTATGCATGCTAACCCAGCAAGAGATACTTGTGTTAGCTCAACAGTTAACACCTTAGCAGAAAATTGAGTAGATTAAGAACCATAAACTTGGCTAGCCATGTTCCTGGTGATAGAATTCTCTCTTCATTCATATCCTTAGCTTACTATCCTTGCAAGACCTTAAGAGAAGAGGTACTCAGAATCTGTTAGTTTAAGCACACCAGGGGCTAGTGAGCCACTTTCATACCCATGTGTGCAAGATGGTCTTGCTTTTGTCTTTTCCCGAGCTGTTATGAGTTTTTGCCATAACAAACTAGTTTGCAATTCTACTAGTCTTTAACTGTCTTTCGCTTGCCAGTGGAGACAGCTTACAAACAGGAAGTTAAGGACTGGGATTTCATGTGATGAGGTAAGGCTTTGGGTGCGTGACGTTGACTGGAGTGTAGGTACCCAACATTCTCTCCAGATCCAGAACTGTTATGACCCACCCTGAGGAGGGCTCCAGGGAGACAAGAGTCCTGTCTGACCACAGAAACAGTGTATGTGCCAAACTCCATGCCAAACTCTGTGCCACACTCCAGACCTCAGCTGCTGCTATCTCTGGACAGGGATGAGCATAACCATAGCTCCTTCAAGTGACAGATTTCTGAATTCCTGGAATTTATTTCCGGATTAGACAAACAAAATTTTTGAAGGTGGTATGTAGAGTTGTTATTGACACTATTATTAAAAGTTATCAGAAAAGAATAATCATGTTTTTTTCTATCATTTATTCTGTTATTTTCATTTACTCTGTCAAATTTGTTTCTTAGTTATATAGAGAATACAAACTTTCAAGCTTTTTTCCCCCTACTAATCACATATCCTATACACTACTCCCTCAAAACCCTGTTTTAGGGAAGTCCCCTTCTTGCCTGTTCCCCTTTATTAATTTGTTTCTTGGTGCTGGGGATTGAACCCAGAGTCTCATAGTTGCTAAGTCTGTGCTCTACCCCCAACATTCAGCCCATCTCTTCACTAATTTTTGAGACTATAGTATCAGTAAGAAAATTGGGGTTCACAGAGGCCAAATAACTTGCCCCAAGCCCACGTGAATGCAAGTCTCTCTGCCTATCACAGCTGTAACTATTGTAATATTGCTTTGTAAATAATGGATTTTTCATAACTCCAGATGGCCAGTCAGTGAATGAGGTAGTCCTCTTGCTCTGCTGAGGATGAGTAATGCTTTCTTTTCAGTGTCCCTTAATGCATTTCCGCGCAGAGGACTACCGCTTGCCTCTGCAGCAGGGATGTGAACAGGGAGGTAGCAGAGTGATGGATTATGCATAAGCTCCTTCAATAATGCATCACAAGTAGAGTTCTAAAAGGGTGTGCCTGTTCAGCTGCTGATGTGAGCATGAGAAAAGGGGCGGTGTCAGAGCAGGAAAGGAGCGGCGCTCTAACGAATGTCTCACTTCTCCAACTTGCTGACTAGCAAACCTGACTTGCAAAGCTGCTTCATTACTTCTCATGACAATTTTGCCATATTCCTTCAGCCTAGCCTGCTGTCCTAGCTTCCTGTTGGTGCCTGTAAAGCATCGTGGCATTCTTAAGTTTCTTCTATTAATGCTACACTTAAACCAGGCCTGTGTTTCTGCATGCTGTCAGCACAGGGTATCGGTTTCCTGGGTGCTGGCATGCTTGAAGATCCAGGCGAGTGTGAAACATTCGATTGTATCGAATTTATTTCATTCTTTTCAGAACTGAATTTGATGTTAGTCGGCTCCTTTTTAATACAAGGTTTTACTTATTTATGTGTACTTATGTGTTCTTATGTGAGTTTATGTGCAACACGTTTATGCAGGTGCCGGGGGAGCCAAGGGGCATTGGATCTCCTGGAACTGGAATTGCAGGTGGTTTGGGGTGCTGGAAATTGAAACTAGATCCTTTGCAAGAGCAGGGAGTATGCTTTTAAACCCTGAGCATCTTTCTAGCCCTCAGTTTCCCTCCTTACACCACAAAAATTAAGTTCAAATTTCCCTGAACTGTGTTGGATCATGGTTAACACAAACTGTTGGTCTAAAAATCCTATGAATTGGGTCTGGAAGGACAGCTCATCAGTGAAGAACACTGGCTGCTCTTTGAAGTTAGGTTCGATTCCCAGGACCAACACAACGGCTCATAGACGTCAGTAACTCTAACTCTAGGGCAACTGATACTCTCTTCTGGTCTCCTTGGACATCAGGGATGTACGTGGTACACAGCCATGCATACAGGCAAAACATCCACACATTTGAAACAAAATACATAAATGTAAGAGGAATCTGTGATTGTTATGACATTGATGATAGAAGTAATTACAGAGGAAGCAGTCATGTGAGCTGAGCGATTTCTTCTTTCTGAGTAGCTCCAGGAGTTGCAATTGCAATTATTACCTAGATCTATGGCCGAGGTTCAAAGAGGAGGCTCTGTCTAATTGACCAATCTATGGGCTGTAAATAGAATGTGTTCTTCATGGCAACCTTTAAATCAATCCATAGAGATAATGAAGATAAAGTAGGGAAAATCATTTTAAAATATATCTTCAGAGAAAGTGGAGCTAGGCAGAGCTTCATATAACCCCCACATTTGAGAATATAATCTCTGGCCTGATAAAGAACTTACTGGTGTTTGGAAAGGGATCAAGTTCACTGTTTCGGTTCTAGTTCTATAGTTTTAGCTTTCTCAAACTTTCATAGAAAATACACCCTTGGTTACTTTCTTGAATTCACATGCTTATTTGGCACATCGACCAGAAATGGGCCATATGGACAACCTTAGGTAACTTGTCAGTTATTCTCTCAAGCACTATGAAAATGGAGCCCCATAAAATCCAGCTGGATCAGCATACACCGTGTACAGCCAAGCTGTGGGGATCTCTTCTTCATGGTGACTCCTGTATTCCTTTTTGCAGACAATCTATGTGGGAATTTTCGGATTGTCTCACAGAATGTGAAAAAGGTATCCACTCAAGGGTTAAAGTTCAATAGACAGTTTTACTTGTTTTTCTAGAACATTCTTATAATAGTTTTCTTTTCTTTCTATTTTTTTTAACTCTGAGTGTCTGATGGAGATGAATGCAAAGACTACATATGTAATTTTATTTTCCTGCACTGGTTTGTGCTAAATACAAAAACCACCACAGTGAGAAAGGATAACTATGTCTTAGTAAAATTCTAAAGATTACAAAATAAAGTTAACCTAAATATTATTTTTATATATAAAAATCATTATGAAAGCTATAATGAAACCTTAAAATAGAAGTTGAAGAGGCCTTTAAGACTTTATGGGATCTATTTTTTTTACATACTTTGAGTTAATGTTTGTGGGGCTTCTGAAAGGGTTAAATTATTTCCTGTAAATAGCATGTACAGTACGGTGTGTACATAAGACAAGAGGAGCCTTAGAGTAGCAAGAGTAGTTTTTCCAGTGTTGGTGCAGCATCAAACAGGCCTCAAGCTCTCAGGAGTGTTGGATTTCCTTTGGGTGAGCACAGAGACAGAAGGGACAGAAGCAATGTAGCACAGGGGTAGAGCACTAGCTTCGCATGTGTGAGGCTCATCATTCTATCCCCTGTGCTGTGAAAGGATAAAAGGAAAGAGAGCAAGAAACGGGGTACATATTTCTGTCTGTGCTCAGAGTCATCATGTCTCCAGTCCACTGGAGTATTTATCATCACTACAAAGGCAGACACATTTTAAGAATGTTTTGTTGGCCATTGAGGTGTTTTTTTGAAATGATTCATTTGCCAGGAACAAAAAAATTATCCCTTCACAAAATAAAGTTCCGTGTCTCAGACAAGCCAGGCAGTGGTAGTGCACGCCTTTAATCCCAGCACTTGGGAGGCAGAGGCAGACAGATTTCTGAGTTTGAGGTCAGCCTGGTCTACAGAGTGAGTTCCAGGACAGCCAGGGCTTCACAGAGAAACCCTGTCTCAAAAAGAAAGAAAGAAAAAAAGCTCTTGTTTTAGACACTGACTTCCTGAGGGAAGCGGCGTTAGCTGCTTTTTGCTTTGTACTGTACTCTGATGCTTTGACAATACTTACTGCTAGGTTATGACTTATGATGTATTTTACATGATTCATGTGTTATGTTTGCATTTGTATTGATAAAAGAAGCATCCCCGGCCTGTGAAGTTCCATTATGCACTGAAAAATGGAGACAGTATTGGATGCTTTCAGGTTCTTCTGAGTGTTCTTCAGACCCGGAGTCTACGCCCATAACGATCTACAGTGTTTGGATAGGCTGTCCACGTAGTTCAAAGTATTAAGCCCATTAGGATTTTGTTGACTTCAGCCTGGCCAGGGCTGCGTCTTGACACCAAGCCAAACACAGCCTAGGTAAATGGCGTGCCGAAGCCATCTGGCTGAGGGCCAACACATGCAAGTGAAGTTGCTGACTTGATGAGGCATGAAGACAGGTGGCAGGCATCAGGCTTTATGACTGGGCAGGTGCATCATGTGGCCTGACTTGAAGGGAGCTGGAGGCCATGTGTTACCACTGAAGGGGACAGGCAATAAGACCAAGAATGTCCCTGAGGAAGACAGCATCAGATTCCCAAGAGTTGGAGCTACAGGAGGTTGTGAGTTGCCTGATATTGATTCTTGGGGACTCAGGTCCTGTAATTACTCTTAATCACTGAACAGTCTCTCCAGCTCCTTACACACGTGCCTAGAGACCTACTGTTATGTTTCAAACCAGGTACAAATGGCTGAGGTGC
This sequence comes from Mus musculus, assembly GCF_000001635.26. Lineage (NCBI taxonomy): Eukaryota > Metazoa > Chordata > Mammalia > Rodentia > Muridae > Mus > Mus musculus. The sequence continues at coordinate 63,601,880 of NC_000084.6, read as the reverse complement.
CTATTAACACACCAGGGCTCTCCCTGAATTCCTCAGTACCTACCAGGGTCCCTGAGGCTGGCATAGCCCTGTCCTCAACCTTAAATTCTCCAGTCCAGGCTGCTCTTCTCCTTACCTCAGTTATCCTTCCCTGTATAATCCTACCATTTTGGCCGCCTGGTCTTTTTGTCAACTATCTTTTGGCTACTGCACCTCATTCCCCTCTCTCCCCTGTCATCCCTCCCCCATCCCCTTCAATATATTTCATGTATACTTGGAATACCCCCCCTCCCCATCTCTGTAGTCTGGTACCTACCTATGTGCAGTCAGACCCTTTCTTTCTTTTTTTTTTTTCCATTCACCTACCTCCCTGATGATTCTAGAGCCTGTCAAGTTGACATTATCACCAAAAGCCAGTCAAATGAGAGATTGTAGGATTACAGGGTAGACCCAGCTGTAGTTGTTTGAGGGGCTCTTATACTGCTCTCCATTTGTTCTAACCTATCGTCATATCAACAATGTCTCAGAGTTTTCCTTTCTCCACATTATCACCAACATCATGTGCTCTCTCTCCCTCTCTCCCTCTCCCCTCCCCCTCCGTCCCTCTCCCTCCCCCTCCTTCCCTCTCCCTTTCCCTTTCCCTCTCCCTCCCCCTCCCCCCTCTCTCTGTATGTGTTTGTGTATACATATACACACATGTGCACATGCACCTGAAAGCCGGAGGTCAATGTCAGGCTCTAAATCACTTTTCACATTATTATTATTTGAAGCAGGGTCTTTCACTTAACCTGAAGTCACTGGCTGGCCAGCAAACTGAGACCCTTGTCTTTGTCTCCCCAGTGTTGACGCTTGTGTGGGTGCTGGGGGTCTTGTGTGAATGTAATGTTAGAATTCAGGCTCTTTGGGGCCATCTCTTTAGACACTGATAGGCAACCCACTGGGATACTGTTTATGAGTCCTCAGCAAGAACATTCACTGGTGCCACCACATTTAACCTGGGAGTGCCATGTCCTGCTCCCCACTCCCTTCCCTGCCTCCTGCCTGGGAATCAGAGAGCCTAACTGCAGGCTCTTGCAGTGGAGCCCCCATCCATTTTCAGAAAGGTTTAGAAAGAGGCTCCCTCACCTGTAATGGAGAATTTGATTTTCTCTTCTGAGACCCCACCTCTCTTTTTCTGGTGCTGGGGATCGAATTCTCTTTGGACTCCCTGCTCTGCAACTGCCTCCCAATCCGTCTGTTCTTGGCTTTAATAGTTCATCTAATAAACTTGTGAGTCCCTAGTGATTCATCTCACTGTCTCCTTGAACTTACTTCCATATCCAAAATCTAATGGATATGGACTCGATTCTCTTCTTACATAGCAAGTGCTCTGTTGAATCTCCTCCCCAGCCCCTCAGCTTGTCTTTTATAAATAGCCCTTCTACTTGAGCCCGATGCTATCTATGTCTCTGAAGTTCTGTTCTTGGGGTTTAAATGTAATCTGTGTCACAAGGAAGTACTGAATGAGTTCTTAGCAGAAAGCTAGGTTGCCCTAGATAAGTTGCACTTTATAAGATCTAGAAGTGGAAAGAGCACAGGGACCTGAAGAGGTCAGTGTATATGGGGACACTGATCCTGTTTCACAGATATATAGTCTGAATCTTTCTAATGCAGGTAGCTGGGAAAATTAGAATTGTTACTGGAACAAAGGTTCAGAAAGCAAGAGTGAGGACTCACAGGTGCCGTATCACAGAGGCTCTACTTTGTGGAGATGCAGGAGGCCCAGTGGAACCCTCACAATGGTATGGACACTCAGAAAATAAAACAAGATGTCTTGGCAGAGAGGAGTTTGTTTATGCTGTCCTTTTGCGGCTTCCTGGAGGCCAACATTCCACTTTAGGAGATCGATATTCTTAAATTGTTGGCTCTTTAGAAGCCTAAAGGAAGTGGACCCTTGTCAAGCTAATGGGGGTCCTCTCCCCATTACAGGAGAGCAAAGCCACTCTCCTCCTCAGTTTAACTCTCTTCTGCCTTAGAATAAAAAGGAGGCGATCTCCCTGGAGCCCATAACTGGTTATCCCTAGCCTCAGCAGGATAACCAGCTCTTTAGTTCCCCTAAAACATAGAAGCTGAGGCTGGGTCCCCTGAGGGCAGCATGATAGGAAATGAATGTTGAGAATTCTTTTGTTTGTTTGTTTGTTTAAGTTCCACTTCACTTTAGGACAGGGATTCTCTGTGTAGCCCTGGATGTCCTGTAACTTGCTTTGTAGACTAGGCTGGCCACTAACTCACAGAGATCCCCCTGCCTCCGGAGTGCTGGGGTTAAAGGTGTGTGCCACCATGACCAGCTGAATGATTAGAGTTCTAAGGCGTCCGAGTGTGTCTTTCAGCCACTCGACCATGGATAAATCGTCCTGTAACTCTACAGTCTGAAGACTGCAGCTTACTTAGTACCATCTCCTTGGGAAGACCTCCTCTGACTCAAAGTGGAGTGATCTCCTAGTGGGACTATCCAGAGATGCCTTTTGCTCCTCTGTCACAGTGCGTGACATAATAATAATGACTATGCCATTATTATTAATGACTATGCAATTTCCTGCTCTCGTTGCTCTGCCATAAACTTGATGCACACACATACTATCTCTGTTGAGTGTTCAAGATTAAGGTTTGGTTCAAAGCAAGGCACCTAATAGATGTATTTTGTAGGACTGAGTAGATGGCATTTGTTTCCCATTGTGTCTGATGTTCCTGAAGTCCTTTTGGGCATCTGGGTTAGTACAGTTTGCATCACTTGATAGATATCACTTTACATAAGAGGTGAGATTTAGTTTATCTCATGGTTTCAGTTCCTTAAGGCTTGGCCCCATAGCCTTTGAGCCCATGTCGAGGCAGCACACCACAAGAGATTGTGTAGCAGAGAAAGTAAAAGATAGACAAGGAAAGTCTGGAGTCCTGATATTCCCATCAAGGACATGGCCTTACTGACCTACAACCCTCCTAGTAGACCCTGACTCCTAAAGGTTCTATCACTTTAAAGGATGCTCAGGCTTAAAGACCATTTTGACACAAAGGCTTTGGGAGACATTTAAGATCCAAACTACAGCAATGTCATCACTCTCACCTCCACCAAGGAATAAATGGAAGTTCAGAACCAACAAAATTTACTTTACACTTAAAGCAAGAATCTCTTAAGGTAGAACTGGTTTCAGGCCCAATTCTGAACATTGCCCAATGCTGTAAACCCTCCATTGTGAGACAGTCTTCAACATTCCTCAAACTCTCAACAGTCCCAGAGGTGGGTCACCAAAGATGACACCCAATGAAAGTCAACTCAAGGTTCCTTTTTTTTTTTTTTTTTTTGGTTTTTCGAGACAGGGTTTCTCTGTAGCCCTGGCTGTCCTGGAACTCACTTTGTAGACCAGGCTGGTCTCGAACTCAGAAATCCACCTGCCTCTGCCTCCCAAGTGCTGGGATTAAAGGCGTGTGCCACCACGCCCGGCTTCAAGGTTCCGTTATTTGCTTTCAGACAAGAGCAGGTTCATGCTAGAAAGGACTGTCTCCTGGCAAAGAAACAGGCTTCATCAAGCCAGCACCCACAATTACGACATACCAGAGGTAGGCCTGTTGGCAGAATTTTCAGTTCAACTGGTTAACATAATTTCTTTTATGTTGTAAAACAAAGTACCCCCAAAGCGGCAGGGGTGACTAAATGAGAATATTCTACTCAGCAGAGTGGGAGGGGGGAATACAAGATGAAATTAGCTAAAACTATGACAAAATGGAGTCACTTTGGACACTTCAGAAACCATGTTCTATTTTAAACCACAGCAGCCACTATAGTGCAAACATCCACACTACCTTAGCCTTCAAAGGGAGAGCTGGTTGAGCCAGATTTTCTAATCTTGGCACAGGTTTTCAGTTGCTGTGTTGGGTAATGTTTCTATCACTTCCTGTGTATGGAACAGTTCAACAACACAAGGCCCACCTACTTGCCACTATACAAGATTGTGTTATTTATTCAAGTGACAGATGAGAAGAGGAAGTGTTTGGGTCACTGTGCTCTGAGAGATGAAAGTGATAAGATGTTGTGACAATGTTCAGGGTGGGCCTTTGTCCAAGGCTAAGCTTGACTATTACTCTATAATCCATGTCACACCACTAACCAGCTTTGAGGAGGAAGGTGATATAACAGGATCCTATGTAAATATTTCATTGGCCACTGTGGAGGAGATTGCAGGAAGGGAAGAACAAGGAACCTAATTGGAGTATATTGCAGTGATCCACAGTAGATGGTAGTAAGTGAGGCTAGGTTGGTGGTGATGAAGAAATAACTGGACACTATTAAGATGTATTGAGGAGAAAACTGAAAGGACTTGAGAAAGTAGATGGATGGTCAGGCTATTTACTGAATGTTAGAAGCTTGGGGAAAGAGATGGTTGAGGGGAAAGTCGGGCAGCTGTTTGGCACATAATGATCGGAGGTCTTATGAGATGTCAGGGTAATAACTTAGGACACATGTGCATGGTAAGTTTCCTCTGGCTGCCTTCACAGCAGCCAATAGTGTTAGGGACAACCCAGGGGATCGGTGTTAAATGGCCACGCAGAGAAAAGCAGCTAGGTAGTGCCATACAGTAATGTGGATTTCTGGATTAAAATGCTTGCATGACTGTACTGGCTGATTTTGTGGGTCAACTTGGCACAACCTGGAATTATCACAGAGAAAGGAGCTTCCCTTGAGGAAATGTCTCCATGAGATCCAGCTGTAAGGCATTTTCTCAATTAGTCATCAATCGAGGAGGGCCCAGCCGACTGTGGCTGGTAGTCCCTGGATTCTTTAAGAAAGCAAGCTGAGCAAGCCAGGGGAAGCAGTCCAGTAAGTAACATCCCTTCATGGCCTCTGCATCAGCTTCTGCCTCCAAGTTCCTGCCCTGCATGAGTCCTGTCCTGACTTCCTCTAGTGATGAACAGTAATGTGGAAGTGTAAGCTGAATAAACCCTTTCTTCCCCAACTTGCTTGTTGGTCATGCTGTTTTGTGCAGGAATACAAATCCTGACTAAGATAATGACATTTGGACTTTGGAGTACCATACAAACCACCATGGAGACACTAAACTTAAAATGTACTTTGGCTCCTTGTAAAACATAAAATGTAAAAAGAGATGAATACTTTGAGTTTAGCCAGCATTCGGGATACAAATGGAGAATCACACCTGAGAATTTGTAACTACAGGCCCATTTTCCTGTGGTCTGTGGTTTGCATGTATATTGCCTATTTGATCTGGTAAACCATAATCCCACGAGCCAATTAATATTTAAACAAGAGTTCTTGGAGTCCTAGATCCAGAAGTAGTGGAATCCCCTTTGTCAAACTATGGATAAAATATTTTTCTAACCACAACTATTAGAAGCTACTGAGGAATGAAGAGCAATAGGCTCAAACTGGGGCAAAGATGATTGATTGACCTTGGGAAGAAACGCCAGATGAGAGTGGCATTTGCTCACTCTCTGGCAATGCGATATTATGAAAATGTCTCTTATATGCCAAGAGACTGGAGCTTTTGCTGGAGCTCACAGCCAGAGACAGTAATACACCTTGAGGTCACTTAAGACTTAAGACTGCTATCCTACTGTATACCCTGACTGTCTCTTTAACCTGACTTTAAGAGAACAGTGTAATAATTAATCTAATAATTAATCTTACTTGCCTTGGATTTCCCACGTAACCAGCTTTCACAACCTAAGTTAATTGTACAGCTGCAAACGTAAGTTGTGAATCCGTCCATGCCCCTGCCCCAGATGATGTGTGTGTGTATCACTTACTGAACGTAGTTAATACAGCAGTTGAAAGCAACTTCCTAACATCTCCCATAAAGCTGAAAGCAAACATTTATGGATATTGGTTGATCAACAGTGATGTTTGTTGTCTGAGTCAGTTGGGATCACTTGGAGCCAGGGACTTAGTCCCTTGTAAAAAATCCTGTTAAAGGGTTCTATAAAGTTTCCCATTCCTTCCGCCACGTGATGCTTTCTCTGCTGTTCAATAAAGACAGAACAAAGTCTTTTGTTAGGAACAGACACACTTAGTCACATAGCAGACACACAGACAGGGACACGTTCACAGGAAGGCTTTCAGGAAGGCAGAGATTCAGACTCATATAACAGAAAAACAGAAGACACGAGGAACATGAAGTAGAAAGTTCAAAACTAGACTTGCTCTTGGTTAAACAACTCTACGGGAAAGTGCTTTTATTTCCTTTCTTAATGGGACACTGATGCATTATTGGTGACTCATAGTTACCCACTAATATGCATAATCTACACACCTACCATCTTCTTGTGAAATTACCACACTATCTCACAGATGCTATTTATCTCTGCTTAGTTTACCAAAGAATTCTGCAGTCATTGGAAGGAGCCCATAACAAAGCAGAAACATTGTTAAGGACCAAAGGACTCTTGAAGTTGCATTGTATTTTGCATTATAAAATGAACATGAGATTTATGGACCCAGGATAGAAGGCTGTTTTCTGGTGTCAGATTATAAAGGGGTAAAAGGAATTGTGATTGTTCAGTTCAATTGTCAAACTTGATAAGATCTAAGATGACCTTGGAGATGGACTTCTGGAAGTGTTTATGAGAGATTATTTTGATTACGTTAATAGAGCTAGAAAGACCGCCCACTGTGAGTGACACCATCCCCTGGGCTGGGATCCTCGACTGTGCGAAAAGGAGAAAGTGAGCTGAGCTTAAGTACTCATCACTATCAGTCTCTTGACTACAGATGCAAAGTTCCATCATCTACCTCAAGCTCCTTCTACTGTGACTCACCTATCATAATAGACTATCACCTCAAACTGAGAGCCAGAACGAGCTCTTCATTTCAGAAGTTGCTTAAAAAAAAAAAAAAAAAGGAACCAAAAAAAAAAAAAAAAAAAGAAGTTGCTTTTGTTGGATATTTTATCACAGCAACAGGAAAAGTGACTAAGATAAATATCATGGCCAAAAAAATCTCCAAGCAGAACTTTGACTTCTTTGGACTATAGTATCGACAGAATTTGAAGTTTGAATCAAGTTAGAAGAATTTTCCCTGTCTATTGAAACCCTGGAGAATTCGTTACTGTAGAAAAATTAGTTCTGTTTGTACAATAATGTTGAATCTATCTAAAAGAAACTTGATGAGCCTTGGTTCCCAGTGAACTGAAAGTTGTGTTTCTGCATGTTCAAAGAAAGCAGCAATGTATTCAATTGTACTCAAGAACAAAAGTAAATAGCATTTAGAATTCAACAATATAATAAAAAATTTGGGGGTAATATTGTCCACAGTGTCCAGGATTCCACCCAAAATACCTATGTTGGGAAAATTGATAAAATGTAACAGTCACTAGGAAAGGAAGCATATGCTAAAAACAGACCGTAAACCTCTCTTGATGTTTCAATTAACAATGACTCTAATAAAAAACACTTAAAATGTAAATTTGACATGACGATAAAGGCAGAAATAGTCATAGCATGTAAATGGGTATGGTTTGTGGAATTCCAGCAAAGAACTAGAGTTTGGAAAGGAGCCAAGAAAGAAGAAAATGTATAGAACCTAATGGCAAATTAAAGAGGGCAGAAGATAAAGTCATCTTGAAGAATAATCAACAGAAGTAATTTGGTTTAAAAACCAAAAAATTTTGAGGACCTAAAGACCAAGGGAAAGTATTCAAATATCTTAACATAGGTGTAACTGAATTCCCAGGAAGTAAGGAGAGGAAGAATGAAGGAGAAAAGTTTGAGAAAATGCAATCATGCTTCCTCACATTTGGATTTCAAAGACCCATGTACTATAAGATGTGGGAAGCACAGAGAATTCCAAACTCCGTAAATGAAAGACAAACCAAGTGAGCAGACTAAATCTTCACATCTCTAGACAGCACGACTAAGCAACAAAAGTAAGGGGACACATCTTTGAACACTTCACATAATGAACATGAAACTACCGAGCTTCTTTGATAGGAAAAGGCCAAACCAATCTATCAGCTCAGAAATCTACAGCTCTTCCAGAAGGTGAGACATCTTGGCAGGTAAATGTACTTGATGCCAAGACTGGTGAACTGAGTTTGATTGCTAGGACTCACATAATGGAAGGAGAGAAAAAATTCCTGCAGGTTGTTCTCTGACCCCAACACATGTGCCACGGAATATACATAGCTCCCACCATCAAATAAGTAATTGTAATTTTTTAAAAAGATTATTTAAGAAATCTATATGTAGCCAAAATTTCTATTAAGAACACAGAATTAGAAACTTTTAGAGAAGTGAAAAGTGAGAGGATTTATTACTATCAAATGTTAGCAAAAAGACTTCTTGAAGTAGAGGGAACATGACCCCTGTCAGAAACCTAGAAACAGGAAGGAATAAAGACTGAAGATGTCATGTGTAAGTAATGACTGTTTCTTTTCCTCTTCACTTCTTTAGTAGAAAATTGGCAGCATATCAACAGATACAGTGCTCTGATTTGAGATTTATAACAGATATAGATAAATGATAACATGGTGGATATGAAAGAAAATGTCTGACAAAGAATATAATTGGAGTCATACTGGGGCAAGAGATCTTAATGTTGAATGAATCGGCACATTATTAAATCCAAGCAAACTATGATGAATTGTAGACACAAATCCAAGTTCTACCAAGATAGTAAATAAAAAAAAAGAAAAAGAAAAAGGGACTCCAAACTTTAATTATTTCTGAAGACTTCATAGTAGAAATAACTGAAGAAAAAGGCAGACAGAAGAAAAGCAATGAGGTAATCTCTTTCTGAGCAATATTAGTACCAACATTAAGGATGCCCATGTTCACCCTTTGGGTCAAAGGCAAAGGGTATTCAATTTGAATGAAAAAGGAAAGTCTAATAGTTTGCACTTTCTAGGAGGACCACTCTAATTCTAAAGATAGAAACTTGCAAAGGTAGAACAACATACATCTTACAACTATAAACATTATGAGGTTAGCCCAGATCTAAGGCTCAGGGAACATTATGGAAGAGGAGCCAGAAAGACTATAAGAGCCTGAGAAACAGAAATTTGCTGTGAGGTTGTGTTCCCTAGCAACATTACAAGCCACACCTGTAAAGTCTCATCAACAGGACTGTCCAAATGTGAGCTGAACAAGAATGACACCAATGGGCATGCCAAAGTGTATAGGGAAAAGCCCATAAGGCCTCAACCCTACACAAAGGACTATAGGCAACAGGAAAGTTGGGCGTGAGAGAGATGGTCCTCTGCAGGGAAGAGCACACCACTGGTTGTTGAGTGCCAAATGCTTAGCACTGAAAACATACACACAGGGTAACGATACATGGGCCAAACAGGTTATATTTAGGAATATGTATGCATATACATAAGCATATATACATGGGGTACACAAGTGAAAAAAGAGGCCATGAATTTGAAGAAGAGAAAGAAGGGGCATGTTGGGGGGGGGGGTTGGAGGGAGAAAAGGAAAGGGAGAAATGTAAAAATACGAATAAATACTCACATCGTGATAAATATACTAAGATTATATGAAGTAAACTTAAATTTTTAAGTGAATATGAATGGCATAAAATATATCTCAAACTAAAGATTGTTGCTAAGATAAAGGGTACTATTTCATAAAAATAAAGAGAAAAATACACAAAGAAAGCATGCCAGTCCCAAATGTGTATGTGTCTAACAATTATGCTTTAAAAATTAAGCAAAACCACACAGAATTAGAGGGAGAGATATATAAAGTTAATTGTGAGAGAATTTTTTTTATATAACCTCTTCCCTATAATTGTGAGAAAGTTAAATATCAGCAAAACCCTAAACCAAATCAGCCTGACTGATACTCAGGAATACTACGCCAATTAACTTTCAACATGAAAGAGCATTCAGTAAGATAAAACACATGCTATGTCATTAAAGTCAATGCCAATAAGTTCTTTAAGATGAAAAAGTTTGTAAAGTATCACCTCTGACAGTTACACAGTTAGAGCATATACCTCAGTATTTGTTAAATAAATTAACGTGCTTCCCAGTGACTCGTGGGTTACATCGGAAAGCAGGAGAAAAGTTATGGCAGGATTTTGTGGCAAATCAAAACGTAACCAAGAAAAGTTTGCAGAATGCAGTTCAAGTACACCTTACACAGATACACAGCTTTTAGAGCAAACAATGACATGGAATGACACCCATTGAAGTAGTACTCCAAAGGTAAGGATGAAATGGGGATCAGGAGTGCGAGTCACTGAGCAGGAACTTATACTGGAAGGACTTTTGAAGAACTTAATCCAGAAGAAGTCCAACCAAGATATAGAGGTTCAGATACAAAGATGAGTAATGGCTGAAGACATTGACATTGACAGAGGTAAACCTAAATGTATGATGTGTGCCTATCTTTATAGGATACCAGAAATGAACTTATATAAGAACACAAATAAATTTACAGACGTTTCATTTGAGTAATGATTTTACAATAAACATTAAGACAAAGACATCTATTTTTTTATTACTATTTTAAAAGACATAAAATGATAGCAAATATTGACATTGAGAACTGACTGGGATATGTATGTTTAAAGAACCAAGAGCAAAAGTTGAAGATAAATGAAGAAACCTTCCAGTATTTGCCCAGCAACTGCAGGAGATTCAGTGTTGAGTTAGTAATAGCCTTTTGTTGCTGTTACAAAAACATGTGAGGAAATTTACCTAGCGGGAGAAAGGTTTATTTTGGCTTGTGGCTGCGTGATACATGGTTGCTTGGCCCTGTTGCTCTTAGGGTGTGGTTAGGCAGAGCATCATGGCAGAGAGGGCACAGAAGAGCAGAGCCACCCACCTCATGGCACTGTATGTGTGTGTAGGGACAAGGTATATCCACATTGGTGGACACCAGTAACCTACTTCCTTTGACTATGCTGCACCTCCTATTTTCCATGGCTTCTAATTATGCTATTAACTCAAACAATGGGTCACCCCATTTGTAAGACCACAGTCCTCATGGTCCAATCAATTCCTGAAAACCCCTACATTGCATTAGAGAACAAGCCTTCAGTGCATTAATTTTGGGGTAACATTTCATATCCCAAGCCACAACAGCCACAGACAAAAAGTGGAGATTTAAGAGAGAGAAACAATCATTGCTGAAATACCTACCCTTAGTGAAATGCTTTCATGCACAAAGGCAGCACTCAATAATTTTAAAGAAACCAAATACAGAGAAAGCAAAGGACAGCATAATCTAATTCCCCAAAATCAAAATGTCAAGAAAACCAGGAAAAATGTGGAATGAAGCAAGAACATGACATATTACAGAGGGACAAGCCATGAGATGACTAGCTGACACCAGTGCCATAGAAATAATGGTATACAGAAGATGTTGAAATGTCACACTCAGAAGCCTGAAATGGGCTGGAGACATGGCCCAGTGGTTAAGAGTGCTTGCTGTTCTTACAGAGAATCAGAGTTCAGATTCCAGCATCTATAGCAGGCGCTCACAACCTCCTGTAACTCTAGCTCTAAGGAATCCAATGTTCTCTGGTCTCATCTGGCACATGGGCACATATGTACACACACACACACACACACACACACACACACACACACACACACACACACACATATACACAAAACCAAATCACTGTAAATATTAACTCCATGTCCATGACTATATTTCAAAGTTGATGTGTTAAATTAAGACATTTCCACGTGAAAAACAGATTTCATTGATTGCCAACGTTTATTTCAAGATGTATGAAAGAAAGTCTTTCACAACTCAGAACATTAAGCTCTATACAATCAAGACTAAAGGAAGTCTTTCAGGTAAAAGCAGGCTCCATGGTACAACAAAGAAACAGAGTCATCACATATGATGAATATGTAGCTATAAATGTGTGTATACAGGTGTTTGCATTTATCCCCAATTTTATCCAATTCTGCTGACATTTCAACATTTATCCAAAGGAATTAAAAGTTTGCTTCACGTAGATTGTGATAAATTAAAGATGCTGTAATCCCTAAAGCAATGTCTAAAAATAACTTGAATAAATGATATAAGAAACGTCAGCAGCATGTACTTATGCTGATTTCATGTTTGACAAAGGTCCTTGATTGCCTGTGAGTGATGGCTTCTCAATATTTAATATTGGGAAATGGAGGTAGCTGCCAGGTAAATTATTTCTGAGAAACTACTATTATCCTGTTATTGATCACTAAAAGTATATCTACTACTAAATGACACAAACTTTTCGTGACCTGGAATGCTTTACATGTAATTGAAATATGTCAGAAAAACATTGAACTTGCAATTTAACTGCTTAGAACATGTTTTTGGGGGAACCTCCTGAAAGTACCTACTACAGACATAAGCAGTTGGCTACTATAGCTTTGATCCCAAAACAAATCTTAAAGAGTTGGTTAGCCCCACCATGGGATTGGTCTACTCATAAGGTTAATATTGAGGATCACTAGTAGGCAGTAAGACTAGTGTGAAAGAGAGCCATCTGAAGGGTGACTGTACTGCTGTGGCCCACAGTTGGCTAGATGATGGCAGAGAGAGGCTCTGTTCACTCAATGGACAGATCTTTTGGATGCTGTGCAGCAAGGATGATCCAAAGGGCATCAAATCTATTTTTGTACTCTTCTGCCTCATGTTAGGAGTGGCTTATGTGCCCAATAGACATCACATGATCACTCTCTCTTGTGTTACCCACACTGCATTGTGGTAGACTTGTTAATAATATTGGAGGCAGACCTACCAGGCATCATAACAGTGCCCACAGACAACCACAACCATAATACACAGCTATCCTGTCACTCCATGGGGAGACCCCCAAAGTCAATCCTCAACTAAGTTGCTGCTATGCTCCTTATTCTCACACACTGTGCTAGATTCTCAAGGCCTGGTAATACAAGCCTCTGATCCCAGCTGCTTGTGAAGCCGAGGCAGGAGGATTATAAGTTTAAAGGTTCCCTGGGTGACAAAGGGAGTTCATGGCTAGGCTGAATAACCTAGTGAGACCCTGAATCAAAATTAAAACAAAACAAAACAGAACAGAACAAAACAAAACAAGGAAAGGACTGGGGATGGAGCTCAGTGATAAGAGTATTTGCCAAGAATGCATCAATCTCTAGGTTTGAAAGAAATTATGCTAGATAATGACAATCTTTTAACATTCATTTATTTCACTACATCACAGAAATAGTCACTTTATTCTTAGTAGTTTCATTGGCTATGAATCTCTGAAGAAACCACCATCCATGAAGAATAATGTTTGTTTTTCCTCCAAAACTGAGCCTGTCAGAAGTAATAATGTATGGGCACAAACACAAATGTTTAGATGTGAATTTAACAAGCATGTAATATCTATCTAGCAAACCAACAGCAGTGGCTTTCCCATTAAGGCCCATGATCACCCCAGTCAAAGTTTTCCCTTACAATATCTATCCTTTTTTTTTTTTTTTTAAGCAATTTCCCTTCTTTGTGAACCAGGGTGGCCTCAAACTCAGAAAGATCTTCCTTTTTCTGCCTCTAGAGTGCTGGGATCAAAGGTGTGTGCCACCACATCTGCACAGTATCTGTACAAAGGTCCTGTCCTGTGAAACAGGCCTTAAGTATAGCTGGAAAATGGTTAATAGTGCCTGTGCCATCAGGACCATTATTTTTATGGACAGGCACATCTTGCTAGGCAGACTGATAGGGTAAGCACATTGTGTTTATAATCAGAGTTACTGGTGACCATTCCCCACCAGCAGTCTACATAGAACCTTCTTGCACTATACATACTCACAAGAAGAGTATGTGCCTCCGACTGGGCTCTAGCTTTATTTCTTCATGTCATATAACCAACATGTATGAACTAACAGATATAGGCTCTTAACCATCTAGTTCTGGCATGTAGTGAATAGCAAGGACAATTACCCATCTTGTTGACCCCACAGGCTCCCAGGCCTATATATCACAGGAAGGGAGCCAACTCTTGGTACTGGGGTTTTCTTTCAGGAGACTTATGAATACAATTGGTGTGTCAGTGGGGGATGGTCTGAGAGACAATAACAGAGGCTATGAGGAACATTTCTTGGAGGACACAGTGGGTCTGGATCTTGAATGTGGTTGTGGTTGCATCATAAAACTCAGTTGCCCAAACTCATCAGTCAGACACTGAAGTTATTGGGCTTCAATGAAGTTGTTTAAAGAAAACAAAAGAAAAGTGAAGTTTCTAACACTAGACATACTAAATATTGAAACTTGTGAGCTCCTGGTGTTTCTACAATTTTGCATATATTCAGATGACTAAATTGCTAAAGAGTAGGTGGTAGATTGTGGGCTCATCATCACAGAGAAGCACAGTGAGATAATTCCTCACAGAGGAGGGTAGCGATCAGCGAACACCAAAGCTCAGAGCACTTAGCTCAGTGAGGTGATAGCATTGAGATATTTTCTCCTTCATCTTGTACTTTTAGAGCCCATGATGGTCAACCAATTTGCACAGCTTCTCTATTTCTTGTTATGAGTCCCTCTGAGGAGCAGTCAGTCTTCTGAATGAACTTATAATTTCTTCATACCACACAGACACAGACACAGACACAGGCACAGACGCAGACGCACACGCACACGCGCACACACACACACACACACACACACAGAGAGAGAGAGAGAGAGAGAGAGAGAGAGAGAGAGAGAGAGATTATCACTGCTACCCTGTTTAAAAATTCTATATTATAAATATAATCCCTTATTGGCAAGGAAGTAGCTTAAATGCACTTCATGGCATCTTCCTTAGAAACGAGCAGAATGCATGTCAGCACCCACAAGCGCCATCTCCATCAATGTGATTTGTCTCAAGGGAGTGTCGTAAAAAGATGGGGAAACAAATTGGTCAGTTAATTAAGTGTAGCATCTGTAGTACTCTGTCAATGCAGCAAACCACAAGGCAGGATACAGCCCACTCCCTGTGCAAACTCCAAGGACTTAGAGACACACCAGGATCCTGTGAGCCTGACCCAGCGGATTCGCCAAGGCTTCAAAACAGAAAAATAAAATGCATAGAAAGGCAGGAAGGCTCTCAAGCTCCCAAACTCACTGCCATCTGGAAAGTTCAATTTGAAATACCATGTTCAGCTTTTAACTGACTGATTAATGGTTCTAGCCCACATGCACTGGGCAGGAAGCCGAAATCAGCGTCAGTCACAAGTCTCCAATTGCTCTCCGTAAAACAGCCAGTGGAAACTGATAATAGATTTACAGATGGTTTTTTTCTCTACACTGTCTCACTCTCTACATTGCCTCCCCTTTCAGCATGCTGAGATCTTGAGCTAATACTTTCCCATCAATGTGACCACATTTTCCTGTCAAATAATCATGATTTTCTTTTTTTTTAAATCTAGAACTAAATGTATGCAGAGTGGTCTTTAAAAACTGCCTGGAAGTGGCTTTAAGTTGAAGGTTCTTAACCTCTCTTCTCGGTGTGGTCCATTACCCTGTCAAGTCTAACTGGTCATGAGAGACCACAAGCTCTCTTTTTGTAAACTTCTAAGCAAGTAAAAGAAGTCAGGGTGAAGATGCCTGCTGGACTCTAAGTAATAATGGGAACCCGAAGAAGCCTTTGCATTTTAAAATAAATGTAAGCTGGAAAACAAGCAAACAAACAAAACAAGCCTTTGTGTCATCTCTAAGTGTTCAGCGTAAACAAACAAACAAACAAACAAACAAACAAACAAAGTTAATTCCAGCCTCCATTTCCTTCTCCCTATAATCTACAACATCAGAACATCACTATAATTTAAATTCCAGAATGTCATTCATATAACAGGAGCATGAATTATGTTCCACTTTGTCGTGATGCTTTTAGACAAGTTCTGGAGTCTTCAGAAAGTGGGTCTCATTGGAAAAAATGGGTTGCTGGGCTGGATCTTATAGCTCAAGTATGGTTCAGGTTCTAGCCCAGACTCTGTGTTCTCACTTGCCACTGAAATGTGAACAAGCCTATCCCCAAGGCAGGTGCCGCCCTTCCCATGAACAAGTCCCATCCTCCCCATGAACAGGGGGTGTCCTCCCCAAGAACAGGAGCTGTCCTTTCCAGAGTGATCGGTGCCTTCTCTACCATGAACATGTGAGCTGAAAGAAGCCTTTGCCCTAAATCTTCCATCACGTATTTTGTCCCAGCGACGAGAAAACTATCAATCTCCAGTGGTGCTCACTCTTGTCTTAGCCTGTATTGACTACAAGATACTGAGTCATGTTCTCTGATGAGACATTTACAAACCTTTTAATTGTATCATTTATTTTTCTATCTTTTGTAAAAGTAGCATTTTAAATTTATTTCTCTGAGAATTTTATGCACGTGTAGAAAGCATTTCGATTGTATCCATTGCTTATCTCTCCAGTCCAACTCTCCCTCAACCTCCCAACACGCACTTTGCTAACTTTGTCTTCTTTTAAAAAAAAATCCCACTGAGTCTAATTAGGGATGTACACATACACATGGATATGAAGCCATCCGTAGGAGCATGGGTAAAGTGTCAGTAGCTGCAACCCCCACAGAACTGTCTCCCTTCCAACAGTCATCATGCCAGTAACACCACAGTATGGGGTCATGGTCTCATGAATCTCTCCTTCATCTATGCTGGTATTCTGAGTAGCTTCACCTTGCTGATAACCACAGCTACTGAGTTACGAGTAGGCTGCTCCTGCCACTTCCAACAGACAGCAGTTCATTCCACTTCTCTTCATCCTCCAGCTCTTAGATTCTTTCTACCCTTCTTCCATGGCACACCTGGAACCTTGCAGGGAGGGGTTGACATAGATAGCCCCAATCAGGGATGAGGAATACTCATGGCCATGTATGCTCAGTGCCAATCATGAGTCTCTACATTGACCGGTTGCAAATAGAGGCTACTCTGAGCAAGAGTAATACAGATCTATGTGCATAAAGCATAAATATTTAGCAAGCAATTTGACAACATGTCCATTTAGCAAACACCGGTAGGCTTTCATCTCAGTCCTAGAGTTTCTTCAGTCATGGGATTTTGGAAAGTGTGGAATGCTCCAGGAATTAAATTAAATTTATTTATTTATTTATTTATTTATTTATTTATTTATTTATGTTGTTGTTCTTACACTGAGACCATGTTAATCTCCTTTGTATCCTTCCAACTTTAGGATACGTGCTGTGGAAGCAAGCACACCTTATTTTTCTTACTGTCACCCTTTAAGAACCCTGATTTGGGGGTGAGGGGATGACTCAGTATGTGAAACTCTTGTTTGCAAGCCTGAAGACCAGACCAGCATGTGGATTCACAGAACTTGGATAAATGTTTCGTGGGAATGACAGCCTGCCTGTAACCCCAGAGTGTGGGAACGGAAACAGCTTGATGAAATAAGAAAGACCAGGAGAGGACTGAACACTGAGCTGGAGACAAGCTGGAGGGACTAGGACAATCAACAGTGACAAAGAAAACAAAAGAAGGAACTAGTGGGGATTCCCAGGTATATCAAGAGCTCTGAGGAGACCAGTTCTATGGATAGGAGCAGGAGAAGAATCTAGTTCTAGAGGCATCAAAAACATGTCCAGGATGCTCTTTCTGATGTATTTGCAGAATTACGTGATAAAAGCCAATTAGGATATCATTGTATTAATCTCTTCTCCCCATGAGTTATTTACTTAAAAGTTACTTAAAATGCCGTCTCTGCTTAGTGCTTGCACAAAGAATGTGCTCTCACCATCTTGCTCCAGCTCCAGGACTGTTGCTTGCCCTAATGCCTCCCTGCCATGACAGACTCTTGTTCCTCAAGAACCATCAACTCAAATAAATTCTTCTTTAGAAAGGAAGAAAGGAAGAAAGGAAGAAAGGAAGGAAGGAAGGAAGGAAGGAAGAAAGGAAGAAAGGAAGAAAGGAAGAAAGGAAGAAAGGAAGAAAGGAAGAAAGGAAGAAAGGAAGGAAGGAAGGAAGGAAGAAAGGAAGAAAGGAAGAAAGGAAGGAAGGAAGAAAGGAAGAAAGGAAGAAAGAAAGAAAGGAAGGAAGGAAGAAAGAAAGAAAGAAAGAAAGAAAGAAAGAAAGAAAGGTGTTAGTAGCCATTTAGAGGATTCCCAGGTCGTGTGAAGGACATAAGGACAGTGGGTAGCCACTTAAGGGCACATGGTAATAAAACCAAGTACTCACAGGTAGAAGCATTCTTTGTGGCTTTCTTCATTTGATACCTGTAACAGGATAGGAGAGATGACCTCAGCTCATTGCTGTACTCTTAGTCTGGGTATAAGCTGCCTCAATACACAAAGGTCCAAAGGTTTTTCAGTACACAGCGAACTGAAAACTAACTCAATATACAAGTGGAGTGAAACCAAGCAGCTGAAAGTCAGCCAATGACAAGGGGCAACTTTTCAAGCCATGTTTGAATACAACAGATATGCACAGACTATAACAAATCAGGATGTCTCTATCCTCAATTTCCTGCTGGCCTCTTCCTTTTCTCTGGTTGTAAATATAATCTGTTTTTTTGTGGTTGAGTAGAAAGCTCTGAAAGGCTTCGGGTCCAAGCAGCTGCCCAACTAAATAGAATCACAAATAGTATCACTTATGACAATGGTTCTCAACTTCCTTTTAGGAGTCACCCCTTCCACAGGGGTCACCCCTTCCACAGGGGTCACCTAAGACCATCAGAAAACCCAGATACTTACATTACAATTCATAACAGCAGCAAAATTACAGTTATGAATAGCAATGGAATGATTTTATGGTTAGGGGGGTGTCTTAGTCAGGGTTTCTATTCCTGCACAAACATCATGACCAAGAAGCAAGTTGGGGAGGAAAGGGTTTATTTGGCTTACACTTCCATGCTGCTGTTCATCACCAAAGGAAGTCAGGACTGGAACTCAAGCAGGTCAGGAAGCAGGAGCTGATGCAGAGGCCATGGAGGGATGTTACTTACTGGCTTGCTTCCCCTGGCTTGCTCAGCCTGCTCTCCTATAGAACCCAAGACTACCAGCCCAGAGATGGTACCACCCACAAGGGGCCTTTCCTCCTTGATCACTAATTGAGAAAATGCCTTACAGCTGGATCTCATGGAGGCATTTCCTCAACTGAAGCTCCTTTCTCTGTGATAACTCCAGCTGTGTCAAGTTGACACAAAACTAGCCAGTACAGGGGGTCACCAGAGCAAGAGGAACTGCATTAAAGGTTTGCAGCAGTAGGAAGGCTGAGAGCTGCTGACTTAAGAGCGAGTAGTAACATTAGAATAGTTGCTACCTTTTCTTGTGATGGCACCTAAAATCTAGCACATGCCTAGCACCTCCAGTTTAGACAACAAATATTTGTTAACAGAACTCTGGAAGGGGCTGGAGAGGCGGCTCGGAAGTTAAGAGCTCTAGCTGCTCCACAAAAGACCCAGATTTGTTTCTCAGTACTCACATGGTAGTTTACTACCATCAGTAAGTCCACTTTTGGGGGTGTAGACCAGACCTTTTTCTGGTCTCTGTAGGCACTAGAAACACACAAAGTGCACTTAGATATATTCAGGCAAAGCACTCATACAAATGAAAATAAAAATAAATAAATCTAAAAGAAAAAAATTAAAAAAATAAGGAAAGCAATTAAAATACATACATTAGGAAATGTGCTCAACCCAGGGAATCTTAACAGTATGATTGTCTAAACAAGACCTGCGCAGTGACAACAACAGTTGCCATTCCCTCAAGACGATGGGGAAAAGTCTCATAAGACTCCCACCCGTAGATGAAGGGCTACAGGTAGGTGGGGACCCCTCAGAAAGGGAAAAGCAGTCCTTGTCCTCTCTGCTGGAGGCTACAGAAAATGGGGGAGTGAAAGCAGAGCCTGCTGGATTGGTTCCAGTTTGTGTATATCTGTTTTATTCAAACATGGCTTTAACAGTTGGCCCTTATGCTTGGCCCTCTGACAGGTTATCCGATCCTAAGTGGTCACCCCCAGTCATATATACCATACGAGCAACACTGAATGCATTTGGAAGGTTGTATTCACACACACACACACACACACACACACACACACATATATAGAGAGAAAGAGATACACGCGCGTGTGCGCACACACACACACACACAAAGATAATTTTAAAAAGAAGAGGTCATAACTAAGATGAATGCCAACAAAAATGTGTTTAAACAAAAACTGATTTTTACCTACTAATAGAATCCTCATTAAGGTATTACTACTGTGTGTGTGTGTCTGTTGAACAAATAATGCCCTTGAGCCCAGACATTTGCAATATGACAGAGGCAGTCCCGCTGAAAACATAGGCATAGAGAATATATCTTCTTTCAGAATTTCAAACTATCATAGTCCTTGACATGAAATGTTTTCTCAGAAATCCCAAGCCCGGATGGAAACTCTTACCCCCTTAGCCGAGCTGAATATGGTCTCACTGTTGACTGCGATACCACTGGAGAGCTATGGTGACTACAGACACAGGTATTTGAAGGGTAGCTGGAGCCATGTCTGCTGATGGCAGTAGCTGACAGTCTGACAAAGGCATTTGTCATGGCATATTTGTCATAGGCATACTGCCTATGGAAGGAAAGTAGACTGTGCTGAGTCTGTCCATAGCTGATTGACATTAGCCGGGAAGTTTTCTCTTTAAATCTCTAGACGGTCATCAGAAAGCCATTACGAGCTTCAGCGATATTAATTTATTTTAGAGCTACTTTGAGTGATGTTCCCAGTTTGGTTGGCCTAAGCTTTTTTGGTACTTTCTCTGAAATTGTTTTATTCTACTTAGGATGACTGCAAGTATCTTGGCAGAGTTCTTGTGGTTTTATTTCTCTCCTGTTCTTGGGAGATAGCAAGGGGTGAATCTTCGAGTGTCAGAGCTTGCTTCTCTGGTGGCTTCCAGGGACAGGGAATGGCTCCTGGTTTTGATTCTAGGAATGCATCGTGTGTTCTTATGTGGAGACTGATCTGTGTGTGTGTGTGTGTGTGTGTGTGTGTGGGTGATAGATGAGTCTCACAACAAAGTCAGCAGAGCTCATGGTGGTTTTGAAGGTGGCTTGTATACTGACTCTCAGACCTGGGGCACTGATTTGAAAGTGTCTGCCTGGACCATTCAGGAGAGGTGTGTGCTATTGTTCCCACACGGCTCACCTTGCTCTTGCCATATTAAAACCGAGGCCTAACAACATCTGCTTCCATCTCTTTGCTGACCCATGGAGTCAAATGGCAAAGGCTCTGCTTGCCACGGACTGAAAGAATGTGGCTTTTGGTTACTGGGTGAGAGTTGGTATATAGGCACCTTAGGTGTTTTCATGCTGAGCAACTGTAACTTTCCGTCCATCATCACTCGCTCCCACAATTCCCCAGGACCCTGGATGACAACTGAATGGACAATGAGCATGTACCTGCTACCTTGATTGGCACATCCAGCATGTCTATTCTAGCAGTGATTTCTTTGTGTCCCCAGTAAGTGATGTGTGGACCAATCCCAGTCCAAAGGCCACGCCCATGGGTAAACAAAGGGAGTCCGTGCAGTTCAAATAACTTTGAGGAGGTACCCAGCCTGGAGTTTTGCACTGACAAAATGAATACTGGGGAAGTTTCCTTTCTGCCACAGATGTGTGCTTGATGTTGATGGTCCAGCCTGCTGTGCTCACATAGTGGCAGGTGGAAAATGGAACAACCTTCCTTAGTTCAGTTCCACTACTCATCTTTGCTCGATCACCCCAAATGCTCTTTTCTCAAGAGTTTCATAGCTAGAAGGCTGAGGTCTGATCTTTCTTTACGAGTTAAAGTTCATCTTAAGAAGAGGAACACACAGTGATAGGTTCAGCCCTAAAGGATCTGGATCGATTTAACATAGCATCATATGACAAGAAACCCATCTCTGGTTTTTTACATTGCTTTTTAAAAAAATCAGGATCCCATTGTGTATCCATTCCTCTGTTGAAGGACATCTGGGTTCTTTCCAGCTTCTGGCTATTCTAAATAAGGCTGCTATGAACATAATGGTTGCATGTGTCCTTATATGTTGGAGCATCTTTTGTGTATATGCCCAGGAGTGGTGTAGCTGGGTCCTCAGGTAATGCTATGTCCAGTTTTCTGAGAAACTGCCAAACTGATTTCCAGAGTGGTTGTACCAGCTTGCCATACCACCAACAATGGAGGAGTGTTCCTCTTTCTTCACATCCTCGACAGCATCTGCTGTCTCCTGAGTGACCCTCATAGAAGCAGGGGGAGGGAGGATGGGATAGGGGGTCTCCAGGAGCGGGGGAAACTGGAAAAGGGGATAACATTTGAAATGTAAATAAAGAAAATATTATATATACATCAGAATCCCAGAGTCATGCTGAACTTCAGGTAAAAATTCACACTTAACATTATATCTTTTTTGGCTTTTAATGTCCTTCTCATTGACCGACCAAACAAAAATTTATTCATTACTTGCTCTGACTTCAATGGACTTCAGTGTCTATGTATTTAAAGTATGTGCTGACTAGGGTTTTGTTGTTGTTGTTTTTGGTTTTGTTTTGTTTTATCAACTTGGCACAAGCTGGAGTCCTCAGAAGAGAACCTCAATTGAGAAAATGCCTCCATAACATCAGGCTGTAGGCAAGTCTGTAGGGCATTTTCTCAATTAGTGATTGATGTGGGAGGGTCCAGCCCATTACTGGGTAGTGCCAACTGGGTAGTTCTGGGTTCTGTAACAAATCAGACTGAATAAGCCATGGGGAGCAAGCCAATAAGCAGTGCTCTTCCATGGCCTCTGCATCAGCCCCTGCGTCTGGGTTCCTGTTCTGCTTAAGTTCCTGTCCTGACTTTCTTTAATGAACAGTAACGTGGAACCATATGTCAAAGAAACGCTTTTATTTCATGTTGGTTTAGTTATAGTCTCTTTACAGCAATAGAACAGTGACTAAGTCACTCAAACACAGTTTATTTTATTTTATTATTTTGGAGATGAGGACCAAACCCACAGCCTTGTGCTTGCTAGGCAAACACTTTGTTGCTGAGCAAAAACCCAACTCCCTTCACCTTTTAAATTTTATTTTAATGCCTTTTAAATTTTGCCAACCATTTAAATCCATATGTTCTAGAGGAAGATATTAGTCTCAAACACTCAAGACACCTCAGCCATTCCTTTCAAATGTAACTTACATTTCAGTTTGCAAAGTATTTTGTGTCCAGGGTTCTGTAAACAGCCTCTGCTGGCTTTATACTCTCCTTGAAGAAGGAAGGACAGGGCATCAGCTTCCGTTCTCTCACACTGTTTAAAATATACTCAATGCAAAACAGCAGCCACATGAATGTTTCTTTTATGATGCTCAGATAATGTGGCTCATAAAACTTAAATTGCTTGTGATGTGTCTTCTTTGCCACTTTCCTATCCACCCGTAGCTTATGGAAAACATCTTGGGCTTATTCTTCATCACTTAGACATTCATTATTTAGAGAAACAAAATTGCCGGAGATAACTAGATATTTCTTCCTTTAAGAGATTCCCCTACTAACTTACTTTCCATTCTGAATTGGTCTACAGGCAAATGGTCCGTAGGCATCCTTCCAGGGTGAAGGTCTTCTAAATGAGTTAATATCGATAGCTGAGCAGGACTGCTGAGAGAGATGTTTCTTCCCACACTATTATAAACACTTCCCATTTTGTTTCTGCTATCTTAGTGATCATTAAAAAAATCATTTCTAAATCATGAGTTCATCTCGATAATTCTACTATATATCTAAAGTCATCACCAATGTATAGCTTAATTTTTCAAGCCCTGTTTAATTTGGGGCCATTTAACAGCTAATTGGACGAGCTATTGCTCTTTATAAATGTCTTGAAGCAATTGTGCAATACCTTTTTGTTCTTCTGGATCCTTAAATAGTTTCAAATATGAGATGCAGTTAGGGTAAGGCAGCCTTGAGGTAAATAATTTTTTGTTATATTTTTCCAACATTGATATCTAGGTTGATGGTGGCCAGAGCAATTCTCACATTAACAAGAACACTGTTGGATATGATAGCTCTAACAGATGTTTCTCTGAACTTGGTCTTGAAGTCTGTCTGCAGAATATCTACCATAGTAACTACTTTTTAGAAGAGCCTGTTGAAGAGTGAGTCTGGCTCAGGGGTGTGTGTGTGTGTGTGTGTGTGTGTGTGTGTGTGTGTGTGTGTGTGTGGTGAGAGACAGAGAAAGGGACATTAAAAAACAGTAGCAGAAGGGTTGCTTTCCTTACAGATCTGGTGAGATACATATAAGCAAAGAGGTAGAGAAAAGAGAGAAAGGCAGAATGATGTACAGAGTGAAGGGTAATCTTGGTGCCTATGGGCTTATAAAAACTGTGACTATGGGGAGTGGAGCAGGAGCAAGAATGTAGCAGGTGTCACCAGTCACACAGCGTGTGTGGTCCCTCGGAGGATGCATCTCATCTTCTAAAGCCATCACAAAAACAATAGGCTGTTTCTGGATATGGAGTGGAAAGTATTAAGTCTGTCTTGAAATGTCAAAATCAAGGCTTTGAGGAGGCATCTTTCTTTGCAATGGATGTTTTCACTTAAAAGTAAAATGTCTACGGTGCTCCACTCATTTGCAGTTTCCCATGATCGATCACAATCAGGAGAAAGTTATTTAAAGATGCCTCCTTTAGAGGAGCCAACCTAGTTAGACTCAAGAGTCTCAGGGTCTGCCCTGGAGCTGGGGGAGTTAGCCACTACTGTGGATTTTAATGGGTGCTGGCCAGTGGGCAGCTACTGGGTTAGGGCTGATCCATCTCTGTTGTCTCTGTGGCTGCCAGAGTAGTAGGCTCTCTGGAGGCCTTGATGGTTAATGTGCAGTTTGTAAATGCACTAGCATTCATGAACATCAAGTGGAGATGTATTATTCATGCTGGATAGAGAACAATAGCCAGGCTTTTGTGGTTTATGCAGTAAACTCTGTTTTCACTTAAGAGTGGAATATAGTAGATACAAATTGATGATACAGGCAATAATTATCATAAGAACACAGCACAGGCAAGCTGACAGGGGAGGCCTGGGGCTAATTTGCAGCTAATTGGATAGGCAAGGATTCCCTATAAAAAGTTTCTTGCCTGGGTAAATGGGTATTCACAAGCACTAGTCACAAAGAACTCTGCCTTACTGGAATCTAGAAAGACCTATTTGTTCTTCAGATATAGTTTGTCCTATCAACCATTTAATGGTTACTATTTGGGGCACCCAAGTGGTGTTTTTATTTTTAAGGAATATTTTGGAATATTATACATTGAAACAAAATTATTCCAGAATTTTCATCAATAGAAACTTATTTATGCAATGTTTTGTTTGTTTGTTTGTTTTGGTTTGGTTAGTTTCTTGCTCTCCTAACAGATTTGGATGGGGTAAAAAACTGTATGGTTTCAGCAGATAAAAATTATCCAAGCTCAAAAAGAGATGGCTTGGTCTGGCAAGCTGTAGTTCACTGATCCTTGATTTATGAACTAGCTAGCTGCTCCCTGTGTTTCCAGTTAAAGGACCTGGTATCCCGAGTCATAACCATTTAGGCGCTGCTCTACCCATGCTTATCTGGGCATAGCAGGTGAGGGTGGGAGTGGGCAGGGCTTAATAGCAAGCATCCAAGAGAGGAGAGGCTGAGGGAAAAGTACAATCCATTCCTTTCCTGGTGGGAAGCTCTCCTTCGTGCAAATACACCCCTCTCTGCCATGCCAGTCATCTGCAAGCTTCTTACCCACTTACTGCAGAACATCTCCCCATGAAGCCCCGAAAGAACGTGTAAGGTCAAGACATAGCAAGCTGGGTAGAAATTCCCATGTAGTTGTTTGTCTCTGGGTAATACCACCTTTCAAATGTGTCTCTAAGAAACACAGCATCATGGATGTGATATTTATGCACTATTTTACCCACACTTGTGTGATGCTCCATCATCCTTAGAGGAACAAAACCACACATAGACATTCAAAAGTTTCCCTTCATCACGCTGCAGTAATTATTAACTTACAGATAGGGAAAAGACAAATGGAAGAGGTGGCTAGGTGGAGTATATATTTTAAGCAAAATCCAGCCTATTTTATAGTACACCTATAGTTTTTCAGAGGAAACACAGCCAGAGGTCGAGTTGTTTATTACTTATTTTTCTTATTTATTAGAAAAACCTTTTGTAAAGCTTTTTTTGATTTTAAATAGATTTACTTTATTTTATGTGTATGCATATTTTGTCTGCAACTGTGTGTGTGTGTGTGTGTGTGTGTGTGTGTGTGTGTGTACCACCACATGCATGCCTAGTGCATGGGGAAGTCAGAAGATGACGTCAGATCCCTTGAAAGTGATTGGAACCACCATGTGAGTGCTGGAATTGAGTCCAGGTCTTCTGCAAGAGCAGCAAGTGCTCTTAACCACAGAGCCATCTCTTTAGACCCCTCTTTACTCAGATTAAAATTACATATTGCTTTTAATTTCATAAAAAGTGAAGATGCTTTAAAATCTGGACAATTTTTCCATAAATAGTAAAAAGTACACTTTCCAATAGTTGAGTGGTGCAGCAGCAGGACCAGCTGGCCCTGAGATGGCCTTTGTGATCTGCTCTGAATATTTTCAATGGGAGCATCTCTCTCTGTCTCTTTGAGAGTCTTTCTAGGTAGTACCGCTGTTGTGGCTTCTCCCTGATACAGACATTTGTCATCTCCTCTCCTTTTCACAGGCAATGGGAGAATAAGTATGACAGTCACACATTTTGTTTTGTTGTTATTGTTGTTGTTGTTGTTGTTGTTGTTGTTAAGGGAACACTGCACTGAACAGGAAACAGTATTGCTGATTTCCAGGACAGGCTGCTGTTTAGATTTCAAGGACCTATTCCTTTATGATACATTGTAGCACCCTTCATTACTTCAGGTTGCTACAGGATTTATTGCCCTGCAGAATGGTTACATGGTGTTTCAAGATTAGGCCCAGATGTACAGGCATAATGCAAAGCTGCAGAGAAGTGCAGCAGATGGTCTCATGCAAGGTAGGGTGTTCCTGGTCTGATATTCTCTCTCATACAAGGTAGGGTATTCCTGGATCTTGAGAACTACTGTGAACTAGATCTTATGCATCAAGGTAGCTTTGCACATTTGTCCTTTTTAAATAGAGCCGTGTTTCACAGCTGAAAAATAATTAAATACTGGTAGGTTTAGGGGGCAACATTTAGTGATACAACTTTTACCCTGCAAAGTGTTTGTCTTGTTTTTACCCAAGGCCTGGAAAGCCTAAATCACCATCTTCATCCTGGAGAGAGAGTGTTCCCAACCTTGTGGGATGAGCTGTTGTTCTGCCATGGATGGAGCAGGACCCAAGTGTCTCGGGTGGCTCTGGGTGTCTAGATGATTCTCCTTTGCAGCTGTGCATGCCTCTCATGTTCATTTGAGCTTTGAGTTAGGTATTATTCATAGAACATTTACATCCCTACCACATCACAAAGTTGAAACCCTGACCATGGGTGTGACAGCATTTGGGAGTGAGGCATTTGGGAGGTGATTAAGGAAGTTAATGATTAGAATTAATGTGCCCATGAGGTAGGGTCCATAGTGGGATTGATGCTCTTCCAAGCAGAGACATAAGACTGCCCTCACTCTTTCTCTCCTTTATGGTACACAAAGAGCACATCACACCCAACAAGATGGTGACCTCTTTCAACTAAAGAGAGAAGTTCTTTAACAGAAACCATTCATACCTTGACCTCACAGATGCAGCATCTACCACTGTGAGGTAATAAACACCTATTCTTTAATCCATCTTTTCTTTGTTAGTTTGATATGGTCCACTAAGCTGGTTTAGTACACTACAAAAAAAGCAGATCGAATTAAATAAAAGATAGCTTCTCATTGATTATAGCAGGTTAACTAATGGCTACTCAATGGTTTTGGGTCCTAAATTCTGGAACATGTAAATGCTAGCTGTCCTATGTGGACAAGATTCGATTACAGATCTCGACATGGAGCCTTGATTATCACTAGAGAGGAAAATGACCTTGTTAGCAGCAAAGGAAGCTTCATCTAATCTAGACTACAGAAAAAAAAATCAAGTAACCATTGTTTTCCACAGAGGCAGAAGGAAGACCCATGATCATGGAAGAGGAGGAGGTATGTGACCACAGAGAGACTGGAATGGTGTGACCACAAGTTAAGGAATGTATCAGCCAACAGAATTGAGAAGAGGGACAGGTTGTACTTTGGAACCTCCAGACGAAGCTTAGAAGGACACCTCTCCCTTGTATTTCTGGCTTCTGAGACTATGAGGCAATGTATGTCTGTCACTTTAAGGCCCTTAATTGTGCCATCTGTTGCTTGCCATTGGAAACTGTTCTCAGGGGTTCGTTTCCCTAGCTCTGCTCTTGTTAGCCACATCTGACCTGACAACCCCAACTTTCACTATTGGTGTCTTTGTAGCTGCAGTAATTGGGGTAGGATGGCTGGGGACTTAGCTCAACAGTGGTACCAAGGCTGGGAAATGCTCTTCTAACCTCTGGGTAATGGCCCAAGGTCAGATGCAAGTCTACCTCATATGATGGTTTTTGGCAATTGTGCCTCATGGTAATTCTCAATGGCAGTTCATTGTGTGGTGCAGGAGAAAGAGAGAGAGAGAGAGAGAGAGAGAGAGAGAGAGAGAGAGAGAGAGAGAGAGAGAAGAAAGATGCTCTGCAACCCAACTCATAGCTCACTTTTGGCTTGGGTTCAGCATTTCTTACCACCTCATTTCAATGGAGAAGAGCACCTGACATGAGTTTCTAGAGTGTGAACCCTTTTAGGAGACTACCAAACACCCACAGTTAAAAAAATGTCAATGACAGGATCAACATTGGGTTTCCCTCACTGAGTTTTCTGAAGCCTAGGTGAGAGGAAGGTGCCTTAGCTGCTACAAAGAGCATTTTCTCCCTTAGGAACTAGGAGGGCCCGCTCTTTGAACAGACTTTTACCTGAAAACCTCAACTTTCTCTAAGATTGGCCATATTAGCTGGACCTTTAATATTTTTACTCCAATTTGGGATGTGGCTGAGGCTCTGCCCAGTAATGGAAAACACATGTACAAATCCTTTGCAACCTCCTGCCCCCACTGCTGTGAGCTTCCTCTTTTGAGGTCAGCAGCCAATGCTTTTTAAGTTTCTGTGCCTGTTTGTATTTGCCAAGAGGAAAGAGCCTGTGTCTTGTTTTCTCTGCCACCTGTGCATGCTGTAGACATTTGGGCCCATTGTCCAGCTCTCTGTTTCTCAGTTACGTTGATCAAAACCTAAAATACAAATCCTAACCAATGACATCTGCTTTATCTCTCTGGGGTCTATCTGGCGATCACTAACGCCACTAATTCATTGCTTATGGGGAAACAAAAACACAAGAAGTTCAGCAAGTCCTGCCTTCCTGTTTCTGATGAAAACATCCAACAAATAAATCTCTCGGAGCAAATGCCTGAGGAAGTATGCCAGGAAGACCCAAGAGATTGCATTAAAAGTGTATCATATGTGAGTATGTCAATGGTGTATGCCAAAGTCTGGTTCTTTGAGGAGTTCCTTTCCTTTCCATCTGAGGCCTTTGAGAGTTGAAGGACCACTCATGTTTTTAATTTGTTTGTCATCTGAAGCACCCATATATTTGTTATATGCTAAATTTAAGTAAAAGCCTCCAAAGAATGAGTAACTAGAAAAGATGCTCGGAGAGAAGATGGTATCTCCCACATATGTGGACTACAAGGGCCATTGGTTTGGGAACCCCATACGTAGGAAGGTCTGATACTGACTGAAAGAGGGGTGGGTAAGTGCCCTGAAGAACTGCTCAGGGTTCTATAAGCTCTGCTGGGAAGTCTAGTTATCTTCAAACTTGGCTGTGTTAGTAGCTCAGTAATTATAGGATGGGCCATACCATCTAACTGTCAAACAGCCATTTTCTCAATGTACATTTATCTAGCATAGATTTAGTTTACCTTAACTTGACCATTACAGGAACTTTTGACTATATTATAGTCATCGGAGGGGTTAAAGGTACTCATGAGGACAGTTTTATTTTGTCACTGTCTTAGTTAGGTTTTACTGCTGTGAACAGACACCATGATTAAGGCAACTCTTATTAGGACAACATTTAATTGGTGCTGGCAATAGGTTCAGAGGTTCAGCCCATTATCATCAAGGTGGGAGCATGGCAGCATCCAGACAGGCATGATGTAGGAGGAGCTGAGAGTTCTACATCTGTATCTGAAGGCTTTAAGCAGAAGACTGGCTCCCAGGCAGCTAGGGCAAGGGTATTAAAGTCTGAGCCTGCAGTGACACACCTACTCCAGCAAGGTCACACTCACTCCAAAAGGCCACACCTACTCCAACAAGGCCACACCTCCCAACAGCGCCACTCCCTGCAACGAGCAAATACAAACCATCACAGTCAACAACACTCTTGGATATTTTGTTGCCTTCAGGATGAAACAGACAACCAACTTGGATGTGTTTTGAAGATAGGAACATGGCAGCACTTTGCATTTTCTTTTCTTTTTTTTTTTTGTTCCCAATTAATTTTATTTATTTTTAAATTTAAAAAATAAAGCCAACGTGTATTTGTCCAGCAACAAAGATACAATTTAGAATTATAACACACAGTTTTTTTTTCCATTTTTTATTAGGTATTTAGCTCATTTACATTTCCAATGCTATACCAAAAGTCCCCCATAGCCACCCACCCCCACTCCCCTACCCACCCACTCCCCTTTTTTGGCCCTGGCGTTCCCCTGTACTGGGGCATATAAAGTTTCACTTTGCATTTTCTACCTTTAGAGTATTTCACTCAAGAAATTCTGAACCTTGTGCAGGAAATATGTTACCAATACAACAGTGCCTCTTAGCTCAGTGACACCAGGCAGTGCACTCTAAGGGGGACACCATGTCTATCTTACTCTGGTCGACTACCTACTAGTCTATGAATGGCTACAAGTTGTGAAACAAGAAGTCATAGTTACTGGCTAGTGCTAATGAGTCTAGTCTAAAACGTTAAAATTTATATGGATGACAAATGCAATATGCCATTCTAGGTGGCTGTAAATTGAAGCTTTATGGATTATTTAGAGCTAGTGACAAGTGTATTTTGCCAGAGAAAATTGGGGAGTTTTAGCATCCAATTATTATGTTCTCTCCACCCGAAATCTATGGTCATTTAATTAAATTTAACTTTTATAGTGTATATATGGGGTCTTATGGTGGGAGGAGTACAGAATGTAAATTTTCCTTGGGAGATACACAAACTGAAGAGAACTTTCGGTAAGATGTGGAAGATATGACATAGACATTTAGGGAGAATGGGAACAGAGATTTGCAGCAATGAGCTCAGTGTGCAAAGGTCAGGAGTGATGAGGCCGGTCTGAACCACGGAGTATGTATGTATAGAGCTCTAGAAATGCTCACAAGGAGAATGTGTAACGAGAGCGAGGTGTATTTAGGACAGGGGTACTTATAGTCTGTAGACGTTACACTTTGGAATCATAAGTGGTAAAATGTAGCCGAGACACTGGCAAGAAAGTAGAGCTATAGAAACAAGTGGGAAGGGAGCTGCTACAGCTTTGATGTTAAATTTACCTGAAGGTCCACATGCTAAGGGCTTGGTACCTTGCATTGCCCTATTGAGAATGGAAGCATTAGGGCCTACTAGGAGGTCTTTGGGACCTCAGGGTAATGCTCTTAAAAGGGATGGTGGCATTGTGCCTGCGCTTCCTCTCCTCATCTAGAATATCGGCTTTTTCTGTCACCACATGCTTTCCCACACCCCATCAGGGCCCTAACAGCAATGGGGTCACAGTCATCTGCCCTTTCCTGTACTGTGAAGCACAGTAAACCTTTGCTCTGACAAGCTGAACATCCCGAGTGGTATTATAGTGTTGGGATATTAGCCTGGGGTTTATGTTGTGTGTGGAGAACAGCAGGTTTGTCATTAGACTGAAATCTAGTCTGGCCTTGTTTCAAAAGAAAAAGAAAACAAAACAAGTACTTGTGTAGCATGTGTTGAGGACCTAGGTTCAGTCTCTATGTGGAACAGAAACTAATGGAGGATATTTGAGCTGTCACATAGGCAACAGGTGAGAGAAGCAAACATAGTCCAGTCAGGAAGGAGAAAAGAGGATGGGTGGATCTTTGTGTTCTTAAGGAGCTTATAATTCAGTACATTGTTAACTGGGGATGATGTTATTACACTTGATCTTAGCCAAAAGGCCGAGAAGCGATAAGGGGATGATGTTATTATCCACACATGTCGGAAGATACTGGAGACTGGCCTTATTCCTGAGGTGGCCACCCCTCTCGGTATGCCCAGAGCACGTGTGCAGAGCATTTAAAAGGAAGCTTTGCTTCACTGGTAGACAGTCTTTGGGGGTATGTCAAATCACTCCAGTATGCAAAGGTGGAAGAAAAGCCTATGAAGCCAGCAGGTCAAGAAGAACTATGTCTCCAGTTCTTTATAAAACTGAGCATTGAAGCCATAGCTTGTAAGGAGTAAAGGTTTAGCCCTATGTTACTAGCAAAACGAATTTTAGAGTCAGCTATTTTAAAAAATGGCTGTTTTAGCATCTAGTTTTCTTCAGAGGAATTGAAGTTGTATTATTCTTAGGTTTAAAATAGTATGTAAGCTATGGCAATGCTTTGGAGTGGTATTTTAAATCAATTGAATATTTTAATGTCTGTGTAAGTATTAACATTACATCAGTAATTTCTGAGTTATCATGGTGTCACATGTGCTATGTTCAGGGACAGAGGAAAATCCTGGTCATTTTGCCGTTAGGAACACAAATGAATTTCAACAAACTCCTTGGCCTAGTTGTATTCTTGAGTGAAATGATGAATCAGATGTGGATAAAATAAAAAGGTCTCAGGAAGTCACTGTAAGGAGCAATGATCTCCCTAGATAAGAAGATCACTAGAGACTGAGAGATGTGACCCTGAAGCAGTTTTATTTACAGCTTTACAAGGTTGGGTGACAGCCTAGAAAGGCAGGTATGCCGACTGGGTGCAGAGTAGTTTATACCCTAGCTCAAGACCCTTTATCCTCATCCTCCTCTTCCTCCTCTTCTTCCTCCTTCTCCTCCCTCCTCCTCCCTTCTCTTCCGCCTCCTCCTTTTGTGTAAATGTTTTGTGTAACATTAAGTTGTTATTTGCAATTATCCTCTTAATGTTTGTGGGGTTCAGAGTGATTACAAATAACTCTATGTTGTTTTCCCTCCACCCCCCCCAGTGGGCTTGTCTGCTAAAGGCTTGGCAATTATATTGATCTTTCTAAGGGACTAGATGCCAGTTTCAATATTACAGCCCCTTTGTATTCTACTTAATTGATTTCTTCTCTCTCTTCTTATTTTCTCTGTATACATATATTGGATTTGATATTCTTGTAATGATTTCTTAAAACCAAACATTAGAAAACATTGTCTCAGTTCTTCTTCTCCTAGCATAAACTTGACTTGAGGTCAATCCCCCAATCCCATGGTGGCAGGGGAGAACTTACTCAAGAATGTTGTCCTCTGACTTCCATATATGTTCTGTGGCGTGTGTGTCATACATGACATATCTATACCCATACTCACACTAACATATACACACATACAATAAAAAACAATCTTAAAAAGTGGTAGGTTTATTTAAAGGAAGTAAAAATTTCTTAAACACAACCTACAGTAGAGAAATAAATACCAAGCCAAAAGGAGGGCTGAGAAAATCTGATGAAAAGCTATATGTGTTTGAGAAAAAACAAGTTTGGGTCTGGCTAAAGATGGTTCTTGACGTACACTAAGCTGTGTGTTAGAAATACCTGAGGGAAAAGAGACAGCAACAGACGGCTGCTTCTACAGTGGCCTAAGCCAGCCTTGCTTCTGATACACCCGTGACTACTCTCAGGCCCTGCAAAGCAAGAACCTCTGAGTTGAATTCTAAGGCAGCTGTGGAAATTGAAAGTGACAAGACAAATTAAAAAGAAGGTCACAGAAATTCAGATCGCACATTAACTGAGAGGCTTGGGTGAATGGAGGAGCATTTTGTAGGTGGAAAATTGTAAGGCTTTGTGATTGGTCATTTGTCAGCCGGAATGAAGGGATTGAGTGTAATAGGAAAGAATAATTTTAGCTTTGTGTTTGGGGCTGTAAGATAGCTTTAGATCTACTGGGCCAAACCCTGAAGACACACAGAAGAAGGTTGTGTGGCCACAGATGAGATAGGTGATTGCAAAAGCTACTGATGCCAGAAAACTGAACCTAAAGGAAGAGGGTCTCAGTATGAGAGTTAGGAGTGAAATATGCAAGGCTCCAGTGGCTACAAGGTCAAGTTAGAGAATTAGAAATCGGGGGGAACAGAATTAAGGGAAAGAACAGATAGTAAAAACATTCAAGAAAACAACTAAAGGAATTTCTTTCGCTTTTGACACAAGGAAGCAAGAAAAATGGAAGCTGAACAATGCTCTACTCAATGATAACTTGATTGAGGAAGAAATAAAGAAAGAAATTGAAGGCTTTTTAGAATTTAATGAAAATAAAGACACATCATACCAAAACCTATGGGACACAATGAAAGCAGTGGTAAGAGGAAAATTCAAGGCTCTAAGTGCCTCCACAAAGAACCTAGAGAGAGCTTACACCAGCAGCCTGACAGCACACTTGAAAGCTCTAGAACAAAAAGAAGAAAATGCACCCAAGAGGAGTAGATGGCAGGAAATAATCAAACTCAAGGCTGAAATCAACCAAATAGAAACAGAAAGAACTATACAAAAAGTAAAAAAAAACCAAGAGCTGGTTCTCTGAGAAAATCAACAAGATAGATAAACCCTTAGGCAGACTAAGCAGAGGGCACAGAGACAGCATCCAAATTAATAAAATCAGAAATGAAAAGGGAGACATATCAATGAAATATATCTTTAAAAAGTTATTCTGTCTGTTGAATATTAACAGTTGAAAATATTAACATCGTAGAAATATTATTGATAATTTTTCTCACTGTGCTTGAAACTAGCATTTTCTTAATGTTTAACTTCAAAGGGTTTTTGCTATTCTGAAAAATTTTAAATATACTTACTGATAAAATAATTTCTCTCCTAGAAGCACTGATAATCTTTTTTAAGTAAACTGATTGTTAGACAATGTACACAGATATATAATACAGTTTTTAAAAAGATTTATTTATTTTATTTACATGAGTACACTGTAGCTGTCTTCAGACACACCAGAAGAGTGTATCAGATCCCATTACAGATGGTTGTGAACCACCATGTGGTTGCTGGGAATTGAACTCAGGACCTCTGGAAGAGCAGTTGGTGCTCTTAACCACTGAGCCATCTCTCCAGAGTATATAATACGTTTTAAATACTCTCTATGCCAAGTGATATCATATAAGGACATTTGAATATATTTCCTAATGATTCATTTTTGAATATTTTATGTTCTTTTACTATGCTTAATCCCCAAAGAGTATTTTGTATGTTTTGAAACAATTTGAAACATAAGATATAGGATCCTCAATTATGGATAGTACTAAATATTCATTAATGATATATTTAGGGTATGAAAGGATATGACTATAAAAGTTGAACAGATTTTTATGTATTATTTGATTCTCAAAATACTCAAAATTAGTAATGTGTTTGATGTATAAAGTGCATTTAAATAATAAAAAATAAGAAGAAAGAAAGAAAGAAAGAAAGAAAGGAAGAAAGAAAGGAAGGAAGGAAGGAAGGAAGGAAGGAAGGAAGGAAGGAAGAAAGGAAGGAAGGAAGAAAGAAATCACGAGAAGCAGAGAGATGGACCAGGACTAAGAGATTGTTAATTGGAGGCTCCTCTTTCTGCTCCATGAGCCTCCAGGGTGGCTGAGGCTCTTTGGTCATACTCCACAGCCCAGGAAGTTGAGTCATTTTTCTGGCTGAGCCTCACAGCTGAGGTCGGGTAAGAAGTAACATGGCAACACTAGGACTGCCTGTGGGGATTGGTACTTTATGCCCATGGAGCCATTGGGAAGAAAAGGGACTACAAATGCCTGTCCCCACCCCTGATATAAGGATTTAATATTCTTTTTTCTCTTTCTTTTTTAATTGTTTTTTATTAGATATTTTCTTTAAATACATTTCAAATTTCATATGCTATCCCAAAAGTTCCCTATACTCTTCCTCCACCCTGCTCCCCTACCCACCCACACCCACTTCTTGGCCCTGGCGTTCCTCTGTACTGAGGCATATAAAGTTTGCATGACCAAGGGGCCTCTCTTCCCAGTGATGGCCGACTAGGCCATCTTCTGCCACATATGCAGCTAGAGACACGAGCTCTGGGGGTACTGGTTAGTTCATATTGTTGTTCCACCTATAGGGTTGCAGACCCCTTCAGCTCCTTGGGTGCTTTCTCTAGCTTCTCTATTGGGGGCCCTGTGTTCCATCTTATAGATGACTGTGAGCATCCACTTCTGTATTTGCCAGGCACTGGCATAGGATCACATTAGACAGCTATACCAGGGCCCCTTCATCAAAATCTTGCTGGCATATGCAATAGTGTCTGGGGTTGGTGGCTGATTATTTGATGGATCCCCCTGTGGGGTAGTCTCTGGATAGTCCATTCTTTTGTCTTAGCTCCAAACTTTGTCTCTGTAACCCCTTTCATGGGTATTTTGTTCACTATTCTAAGGCAGAACAAAGTATCCACCCGTTGGTCTCCCCTCTTCTTGATTTTCTTGTGTTTTGCAAATTGTATCTTGGGTGTTCTATGTTTCTGGGCTAATATCCCAGCAACCACATGGTGGTTCACAAACATCTGTAATGGGATCTGATACACTCTTCTGGTATAGCCTCACAAGAGACAGGGTAATTTCAGCAAAATCTTGCTGGTGTATGCAACGGTGTCAGCGTTTAGAGGCTGATTATGGGATGGATCCCTGGGTGTGGCAGTTTCTAGATGGTCCATCCTTTCGTCTCAGCTCCAAACTTTGTCTCTGTAACTCCTTCCATAGATGTTTTGTTCCCAATTCTAAGAAGGGGTAAAGTGCCCACACTGTGGTCTTCGTTCTTCTTGAGTTTCTTGTGTTTTGCAGATTGTATCTTGTATCTTGGGTATTCTAAGTTTCTAGGCTAATATCCAATTATCAGTGAGTACATATCATATGAGTTCTTTTGTGATTGGGTTACCTCACTCAAGATGATACCCTCCAGGTCCATCCATTTGCCTAGGAATTTCACAAATTCATTCTTTTTAATAGCTGAGTAGTACTCCATTGTGTAAATATACCACATTTTCTGTATCCATTCCTCTGTTGAGGGACATCTGGGTTCTTTCCAGCTTCTGGCTATTATAAATAAGGCTGCTATGAACATAGTGGAGCATGTGTCCTTCTTACCAGTTGGAACATCTTCTGGATTTATGCCCAGAAGAGGTATTGCGGGATCCTCTGGTAGTACTATGTCCAATTTTCTGAGGAACTGCCAGACTGATTTCCAGAGTGGTTGTACAAGCTTGCAATCCCACCAACAATGGAGGAGTGTTCCTCTTTCTCCACATCCTCGCCAGCATCTGCTGTCACCTGAATTTTTGATCTTAGCCATTCTGACTGGAGTGAGGTGGAATCTCAGGGTTGTTTTGATTTGCATTTCCCTGACGATTAACAATGCTGAACATTTTTCAGGTGCTTCTCTGCCATTTGGTATTCCTCAGGAGAATTCTTTGTTTAGCTCTGAGCCCGATTTTTAATGGGGTTATTTGATTTTCTGGAGTCCACCTTCTTGAGTTCTTTATATATATTGGATATTAGTCCCCTATCTGATTTAGGATAGTAAAGATCCTTTCCCAATCTGTTGGTGGCCTTTTTGTCTTATTGACGGTGTCTTTTGCCTTACAGAAGCTTTGCAATTTTATGAGGTCCCATTTGTCGATTTTCGATCTTACAGCACAAGCCATTGCTGTTCTATTCAGAAATTTTTCCCTGGTGCACATATCTTAGAGACTTTTCCCCACTTTCTCCTCTATAAGTTTCAGTGTCTCTGGTTTTATGTGGAGTTCCTTGATCCACTTAGATTTGATCTTAGTACAAGGAGATAGGAATGGATCAATTCACATTCTTCTACATGATAACCACCAGTTTTGCAGCACCATTTGTTGAAAATGTTGTCTTTTTTCCACTGGATGGTTTTAGCTCCCTTGTCAAAGATCAAGTAACCATAGGTGTGTGGGTTCATTTCTGGGTCTTCAATTCTATTCCATTGATCTACTTGTCTGTCGCTATACCAGTACCATGAAGTTTTTATCACAATTGCTCTGTAGTACAGCTTTAGGTCAGGTATAATGATTCCACCAGAGGTTCTTTTATCATTGAGAGTAGTTTTTGATATACTAGGTTTTTGTTATTCCAGATGAATTTGCAAATTGCCATTTCTAATTCGTTGAAGAACTGAGTTGGAATTTTGATGAGGATTGCATTGAATCTGTAGATTGCCTTTGGCAGGATAGCCATTTTTACTATATTAATCCTGCAATCCATGAGCATTGGAGATCTTTCTATCTCCTGAGATCTTCTTCAATTTCTTCAGAGACTTGAAGTTCTTGTCATACAGATCTTTCACTTCCTTAGTAGAGTCACACCAAGTTATTTTATATTATTTGTGACTATTGTGAAGGGTGTTGTTTCCCTAATTTGTTTCTCATCCTGTTTATCCTTTTTGTACAGAAAGGCCATTGATTTGTTTGAGTTAATTTTATATCCATCTACTGCATCGAAGCTGTTTATTAGGTTTAAAAGTTCTCTGGTGGAATTTTTGGGGTCACTTATATATACTATCATATCACCTGCAAATAGTGATATTTTGACTTCTTCCTTTCCAATTTGTATCCCCTTGATGTCCTTTTGTTGTCTAATTGCTCTGGCTAGGACTTCAAGTACTATATTGAATAGGTAGGGAGAAAGTGGGCAGCCTTGTCTAGTTCCTGATTTTAGTGGGATTGCTTCAAGTTTCTCTCCATTTAGTTTGATGTTGGCTACTGGTTTGCTGTAGATTGCTTTTATTATGTTTAAGTATGGGCCTTGATTTCCTGATATTTCCAAGACTTTTATCATGAAGATGTGTTAGATTTTTGTCAAATGCTTTCTCAGCATCTAAAGAGATGATCATGTGGGTTTTGTCTTTGAGTTTGTTTATATAGTGGATTATGTTGATGGATTTCCGTATATTAAACCATCTCTGCATCCCTGGGATGAAGCCTCCTTAGTCATGTTGGATTATCATTTTGATGTGTTCTTCAATTCAGTTTGTGAGGATTTTATTGAGTATTTTTGCATCGATATTCCTAAGGGAAATTGGTCTGAAGTTCTCTTTCTTTGTTGGATCTTTGTGTGGTTTAGGTATCAGAGTAATTGTGGCTTCATAGAATGAATTGGGTAGAGTAACTTCTGTTTCTATTTCGTGGAATAATTTGAGGAGAGTTGGAATTAGGTCTTCTTTGAAGGTCTGATAGATCTCTGCAGTAAACCCATCTGGTCCTGGGCTTTTTTTGGTTGGGAGACTATTAATGACTGCTTCTATTTCTTTAGGGGAAATGGAACTGTTTAGATCATTAATCTATTCCTGATTTAACTTTGGTACCTGGTATCTGTCTAGGAAGTTGTCCATTTCATCCAGGTTTTCTAGTTTTGTTGAGTATAGCCTTTTGTAGTAGGATCTGATGATGTTTTGGATTTCCTCGGGTTCCGTTGTTTTGTCTCCTTTTTCATTTTTGATTTTGTTAATTAGGTTACTGTCCCTGTGCCCTCTAGTTAGTCTGGCTAAGGGTTTATCTATCTTGTTGATTTTCTCAAAGAACCAGCTCCTGGTTTGGTTGATTCTTTGAATAGTTCTTTTAGTTTCTACTTGGTTGATTTCAGCCCTGAGTTAGATTATTTCCTACCATCTACTCCTCTTGAGTGAATTTGCTTCCTTTAGTTCTAGAGCTTCTAGGTGTGCTGTCAGGCTGCTAGTGTATGCTCTCTCTAGTTTCTTTTTGGAGCCAGTCAGGGCTATGAGTTTCTCTTAGGACTGCTTTCATTGTGTCCCATAAGTTTGGGTATGTTGTAGCTTCATTTTCATTAAACTCTAAAAAGTCTTTAATTTCTTTCTTTATTTCATCCTTGACCAAGGAATCATTGAGTAGAGTGTTGTTCAGTTTCCACGTGAATGTTGGCTTTCTCTTATTTATGTTGTTATTGAAGAGCAGCCTTAGTCCGTGGTGATCAGATAGGATGCATGGGATAATTTCAATATTTTTGTATCTGTGGAGGCCTGTTTTGTGACAAATTATATAGTCAATTTTGGAGGAGGTACCATGTGGTGCTGAGAAAAAGGTATATCCTTTTGTTTTAGGATAAAATGTTCTATAGATATCTATTAAATCCATTTGTTGCATTACTTCGGTTAGTGTTCATGTGTCTCCGTTTATTTTCTGTTTCCAGGATCTCTCCATTGGTGAGAATGGGGTGTTGAAGTCTCCCACTATTATTGTGTGAGGTGCAATGTGTGCTTTGAGCTTTACTAAAGTTTCTTTAGTGAATGTGGCTGCCCCTTTATTTGGAGCATAGACATTCAGAATTGAGCGTTCATCTTGTTAGATTTTACCTTTGATGAGTATAAAGTGCCCCTCCTTGTCTTTTTTGATAACTTTGGGTTGGAAGTCAATTTTATTCGATATTAGAATAGCTACTCCAGCTTGTTTCTTCGGACCATTTGCTTGGAAAATTGTTTTCCAGCCGTTCACTCTGAGGTAGTGTCTGTCCTTTTCCCTGAGGTGGGTTTCCCATAAGCAACAAAAAGTTGGGTCTAGTTTGTGTAGCCAGTCTATCAGTCTACGTCTTTTTATTGTGGAATTGAGTCTATTGATGTTAAGAGAAATTAAAGAAAAGTAATTGCTGCATCCTTTTTGCTGTTTTGTTGTTAAAGTTGGGATTCTGTTCTTGCGGCTGTCTTCTTTTAGATTTGTTGGATTACTTTCTTGATTTTTCTAGGGTGTAGTTTCCATCTTTTTGTTGGTGTTTTCCCTTTATTATCCTTTGAAGGGCTGGATTTGTGGAAAGATATTGTGTGAATTTGGTTTTTATCATGGAATACTTTGGTTTGTCCAGCTATGGTAATTGAGAGTTTTGTTGGGTATAGTAGCTTGGGCTGGCATTTGTGTTCTCTTAGTGTCTGTATAACATCTGTCCAGGATCTTCTGGCTTTCATAGTCTCTGGTGAGAAGTCTGGTGTAATTCTAATAGGCTTGCCTTTATGTGTTACTTGACCTTTTCCCCTTACTGCTTTTAATATTCTATCTTTATTTAGTGCTTTTGTTGTTCTGATTATTATGTGTCAGGAGGAATT
Source organism: Mus musculus (assembly GCF_000001635.26). Lineage (NCBI taxonomy): Eukaryota > Metazoa > Chordata > Mammalia > Rodentia > Muridae > Mus > Mus musculus. Next base: position 63,560,635 of record NC_000084.6, on the reverse strand, counting down.
TCTTTTCTGGTCCAGTGTTTTTGGAGTTCTGTAGGCTCCTTGTATGTTCATGGGCATCTCTCTCTCTCTCTTTTTTTTTTTTTTTTGATGGTATAGAATATATTTTTATTTTTTTTTTGTACTGAACATTTTTTTTAAATTAGGTATTTTCCTCGTTTACATTTCCAATGCTATCCCAAAAGTCCCCCATACCCACCCCCCCATCCCCTACCCACCCACTCCCCCTTTTTGGCCCTGGCGTTCCCCTGTACTGGGGCATATAAAGTTTGCAAGTCCAAAGGGCCTCTCTTTCCAGTGGTGGCTGACTAGGCCATCTTTTGATACATATGCAGCTAGAGACAAGAGTTCCCGGGTACTGGTTAGTTCATATTGTTGTTCCACATATAGGGTTGCAGTTCCCTTTAGCTCCTTGGGTAATTTCTCTAGCTCCTCCATTGGGGGCCGTGTGACCCATCCAATAGCTGACTGTGAGCATCCACTTCTGTGTTTGCTAGGCCCCGGCATAGTCTCACAGGAGACAGCTATATCTGGGTCCTTATAGCAAAATCTTACTAGTGTATGCAATGGTGTCAGCGTTTAGAAGCTGATTATGGGATGGATCCCTGGATATGGCAATCACTAGATGGTCCATCCTTTCGTCACAGCTCCAAATTTTGTCTCTGTAACTCCTTCCATGGGTGTTTTGTTCCCATTTCTAGGAAGGGGCAAAGTGTCCACACTTTGGTCTTCGTTCTTCTTGAGTTTCATGCGTTTAGCAAATTGTATCTTATATCTTGTGTATCCTACATTTCTGGGCTAATATCCACTTATGGCATCTCTTTCTTCAGGTTTGGGACGTTTTCTTCTATAATTTTGTTGAAAATATTTGCTGGCCCTTTAAGTTGAAAATCTTCATTCTCATCTACTCCTATTATCCGTGGGTTTGGTCTTCTCATTGTGTTCTGGATTTCCTGGATGTTTTAAGTTAGGATCTTTTTGCAATTTGCATTTTCTTTGATTGTTGTGCCCATGTTCTCTATGGAATCTTCTGCACCTGAGATTCTCTCTTCCATCTCTTGTATTCTGTTGCTGATGCTCGCATCTATGTTTCCAGATTTCTTTCTTAGGGTTTCTATCTCCAGCGTTGTCTCATTTTGGGTTTTCTTTATTGTTTCTACTTCCCTTTTTAGGTCTTGGATGGTTTTGTTCAATTCTATCACCTGTTTGGGTATGTTTTCCTGTATTTCTTTAAGGATTTCTACCTCTTTAGCAGTGTTCTCCTGTATTTCTTTAAGTGAGTTGTTAAAGCCCTTCTTGACGTCTTCTACTGGCATCATGAGATATGATTTTAAATCTAAGTCTTGCTTTTAGGGTGTGTTGGGGTATCCAGGACTGGCTGAGGTGGAAGTGCTGAGTTCTGATAATGGTGAGTGGTCTTGGTTTCTGTTGGTAAGATTCTTACATTTGCCTTTTGCCATCTGGTAATCTCTGGAGTTAGTTGTTATAGTTGTCTCTGGTTGGAGCTTGTTCCTCCTGTGATTCTGTTAACCTCTGTCAACAGACCTGGGAATCTAGCTGTCTCCTGAGTCTCAGTGGTCAGAGTACTCTCTGCAGGCAAGCTCTCCTCTTTCAGGGAAGGTACACAGATATCTGGGGTTCAGACCTGTCTCCTGGCTGAAGATGAAGACCCGAAACAGGGCCTGTCCCAGAAGACGTGTTGCCTCTGCAGTCTGCAAGCTTACCTGCACAGACTGGTCTCTGAGGGATACGGGACATAAGATGGCTCTCTCACCTGCTCTGGTGGTCAGAGCCCTCCCGGGCAAACACCTCTCCTCTGTCGGGGAAGGTGTCTGGATGTCTGGAGCCTGAAACGGGGTCTGTCCCAGAAGCTGTGTCGCTTCTGTAGTCCACACTTTTACCTGCACAGACTAGTCTCTGAGGTATCTGGGACCCAAGATGGCTCCCTTACCTGCTCTGGCCAAGCCCTCCCGGGTGGACACCTCTCCTCTGGCCGAGAACTTAATATTCTTTTAACCTATGGTGCTCACTCAGGGGTTAATGTCATTCATTCTCAAAGACAGCTAAAGAGCAGCACCCTCAAAAGCCAAGGTGATGACCCAGTAAATGAAATTGCAAGGTCACATCCCTGAGTCAAAGAAGTGGAAAAGTGATAGATAGATAGATAGATAGATAGATAGATAGATAGATAGTAGATAGTAGATAGTAGATAGAGATAGACAGGGAGATAAATAGAGAGATAGACAGGCAGATAAGGAGATGATAAATAGGGAGATAATAGATAGATAGATAGATAGATAGATAGATAGATAGATAGATAGATAATAGATAGATGATAGATAGATCATGTAAACAGCTTTAACATGTGGGCTAGCCCCTCCTACTTTAGAGAGCCTCTTTTGTTTTGGGTAGAAGTATGCCCATTAACTAGGGAAGAAATCAAGGATATACCTTAGATTCATTATATTCCTGTCCTGGCTCTTTGGCTCAGTCAGTGGACCGAATGTTTGATGGTCAATATCTCCAATGACTTTTGTTGCTGTTGTTGTTATTTTTAAATAGAGTTGTCAGAAACTGCATTATTGGAAGGCTCCACTAAATCCGTGAATGGTGTGAGTAGTTTATTTAGGTGGCAGATACATGTCTAAGATGAGAGTCATATCTGCTCCAGTCCCCTCAAGTCTTACCACAGCAAAGGTGGTCAGGTTAAGCTTGAGGAAAGGTAGCCTTCCCTAACAAAACAGCTAGAGTTGATAAAAATCATTGCAGGGCTTTCAAACAAGTCAAAAATCATCCTGGTTTCACGTGAGGGAAGGGCACTTCTACTGACAAGTCGTAACGAGGGAGAATATTTTTGTAAATCAAGAGAATCCTACAAAATAGTTTTGTTAATCTTTTTTAAAAAAAATGATTTATTTATTTTATGTATACGACTGTCTGCATGCATACCTGTGTGGTAGAAGAAGGCATCAGATTCCATTACAGATGGTTGTGAGCCAACATGTGGATGCTGGGAATTGAACTCAGGACCTCTGGAATGAGATGCCAGTGCTCTTAACCAAGGATCTATCTCTCCACCCCCCTTCTCTAATCCTTAATGTCACATTCTTTATCTTACATGTGATGGCAGAGGTCATAAATTAAAGTTACATGGTAATTAAGCAATGATGTTTGTCTACAGCAGTCAATTTTACAAGAGGTGAGGAATTTTCTCAGCAGCCTTGGAAGCTCTGTGCCTGAATGAAACACTTAATCTTCCAGCCTTGTTAACTTATCACACTAGCCTCTACCAGTGAGAGCTGTCAGTCAGTCTCAGTCCCTATGTTCTTGCTACTCAATCCAGTGGTGTATTACAGCAGCCATTCTGTTTGCCAGATGTCTCTTTAATAAGGGGATCTCAATCCAGGTCAGGAAATTACCAGAAGCAACAGCAATAGTTGTTCTTGTGACATGGCTTTCATCTCAGCCTTGACAAATAACTACTTTGAGTTCTTATCCTCTCTCTCTCTCTTCTCTCTCTCTCTCTCTCTCTCTCTCTCTCTCTCTCTCTCTCTCTCCTCTTCCCCCTCTATCTTTCTTTTCCTCTCTCTCTGTCTCTCTGTCTCTCTCTGTGTCTTTGTCTCTTTCTTTCTGTCCCTGTCTCTCTGTCTCCGTGTCTGTGTCTCTGTCTTTCTCTGTATCTCTGTATCTCTGTATCTCTGTATCTCTCTCTCTCTCTCTCTCTCTCTCTGTGTGTGTGTGTGTGTGTGTGTGACATGCACACATGTGTAAGGGCCAGAGGTAAACCTTATGTGTTATTCCTTATATTCACTTTTATTGTTGTGTAACTGTTTTGAGATAGAGTTCTGTAACCTGGAGCTCACCAAATGCCCTAGGCCAGGTAGCCAGTAACCCCAGAAATCCATCTGTGCCCACCTCACCAGTCTTAGGATTATGGACACTCATGGCTATGTCTGGCTTTTTAATGTAGATTTTGGGGGGTCAAGCTCAGGTCTTCATGGTAGTTCTGGATTAAAGCTTATTTTATAATATTCTGTGAGACTGCAGAAGTTCAGACAAGATGCTCCCAGCCCTGCCTAGCAACAGTACCCCCAATGCTGCTTCTCTCCCTGATCTCTTACACCAATCAACCTGTATCCAAAGACCACACATACATTTCTTCTTGTTTACATTAAACACCTACTCTCTCAACCTCCAATAGGCCTGTAGTCTACTAAAGTATGTGTAGAATCCATTAATCCATTATGATGCTTTTATATTCCCAGTGCTCCATCATTGTACCTTGTTGTACTATTATCTCTCTATTTTTATTTATTTTGGCAACCCCAATATTAACATTGCCATCAAGACTGTACTCCTCAAATATATGTCCCTGTATCAAGCTAAGCTTGAGTCAACATTCCATCCAATGCATTTAAGCAACAATCTCTGTATCATTTTTCATCAAACCAATTGCATTTTATATTTTATAGACAGATCTGATTTATTTAATAAGTATTGTTTTAGAAGTGACTGATTCCAGTATAAAATCTCACTTACAGTCATTCTTACTTTCAAGGACAAATTTATGTAAGTCACATTTTGAAACCCTAAAATTTATATCAAACCATTATGATTTTATCGACACGGTCTGATGCAGCAGAAGGCCTTACTATACGAGGTTTTAACAGTGTCAGAGAAGCCTCTTATTGGGCAATACCAATGGAGACAACTTGGGGGTGTCTCCTATCTGTGCCAAGAGTGAAACAAGCTGCTTATGCATGCAGAGAGGGAGTGTTTGCCCCAGTCATAACAAACCTTGCATACAAATGAAGGCTTGTGCTTGTGACAATCCTACCACTATCCCGCTAGCCCCAGTCAGGGCAGCCTCTGAGAGGCCACAAGGGGAAGTGCGTTCCTACTTCTGGCCAAGGTTGCAATGTAAGCAAGATCACCTAGAGTTCACGGCAGTCTGTATAGCAATGTGTCTGGTATAAAATGTTTGTAACAGCCCTAGCAGGGGTCGCACCTACAGCAGCCAGAGCAATCATTTCTGATCATGGTGTCATTTGTTCAAGGCAACTGCGGAGTGTTCAGAAAGGCTGGTGTTGGCATACACTTTGGTCCAGCTGGCTGCTGGGTTAATAGTTCTTCAGCTTAAGGCATGCAGGGCTGCAAGGGAAAGTTCAGCAGCTGCCAAAGAGGCAGCTGACTGGCTCACTCCCTGACATCTTTGTGTACCAGAAAGAGCATATACAAGAACTTAAAGATGCTACCATCAATAGGAATGGTAGCATCCTGGTGGCCTTTCACACACATTTTAACAGTATGCAAATGTGTCCAGTGCTCCAGGGAGAGGTGGGTCCTCTTCATCTGTCTTACAGTGAGTGCTGGAAGATTGCCCAGGTTCATGAGATCATGGATCATAAAAGAGGAGAAACTAGAGAGAAATACTTGCAGTCCAAGCAAACAGCTATGAAGCTGGGAAAAGGAGGTGTGCTGAGCTCCAAGGCCCTGACCACAGCAGCTGCCCATCCTTCTCCTCTCGCTTCCTGGCTCTTCAGCCACATTCACATCTTGGGATGAGATAGCGAGCAGTGGACACTGCCCTCATGGGCTTCTCTGCATGTACTCATGAGCACCCACACATTCTTCCAGTGGGGTCACCTTGGCCATCCTCTGTCTAAGCTGTTGTCATATGGATTCGTCACTGTGCTCAGGAGCAGATTCATGACATTTTAGTGGCTTTAATGGAAAAAGGTCAATTGTGGTTTGAATGACAAATGTCCCAGGTGGGCCTCTGTACTTGAATACTTGGTCTCCAATTGGTAGTACTGTTTAGGGGAGGTTATGGAACCCTTAGAAGGCACAGCCTTGCTGAAGGAAGCCTGTCACTGAGGGTGGGCTTTGAGTTTACAACTGTGCCTGCTTCCAGTTCACCCTCCTTCCCACGTGTTGTTATCTCTCAGCTTCCTGTATCCACCATCATGTCCTTCCCCACCGTTATCACAGCCCTCTGGAACCACAAGGCCAAACTAAATCTTCCTGAGGTTGCTTTTGGCCATGTTACTTGATCAAGGCAAAGGATTTAGTACAGGTCCCAAGTAGGTCGAGAACATGAGTCCAACCAAGCTTATTGTGAACATGTAAACACTAATTGTACCTGTGATAACCTCACGTGGATTTCTATTTCTTCTTCACTTTAACTGACAACATCCTTTTATATTTTTTGGCTGCATGTGAACTACCTCTCATGTCACTATCCAATTTTATGCTAGAATTTTTCTTAGCCATTAAGAATTATGTGAACTTTGGTTCAATTCTGTGGTCCCTTTTCTGACTTATCTAATGAAAATATTTTTGCAATTTGTCATTTTCCTTTACACACACACAAAAAATGTTTGCTGAGCAGTGATGCACGCCTTAATGCACTTGAGATGCTGAGGGGGGCTGTGTGGCGGGGGGAGTTACAGGCCATCCACTTCTGGTTCTCAAACAAAATACAACAAAATAATAAAACAACATAACAACAATACTACTATTACTACTACAACACCAACAATGAAAACAATCATGGAACTTAGGTCCTTACTTCATCATTTTGCACTTATTTGTTAGTAGTCCTTGTGTTTAATATCATGTTTAGGAAAGATTCAACTTTGGCATCACAATGAACTGTTGTGGTATTTATTTATTTATTTATTTATTTATTTATTTATTTATTTGAGACAGGGTTTCTCTGTGTAGCCCTGGCTGTCCTGGAACTCACTTTGTAGACCAGGTTGGCCTCCAACTTAAAAATTCGCCTGCCTCTGCCTCCTAAGTGCTGGGATTAAAGGCGTGTGCCACCAATGCCAACTGTGGTTTTATTTTTTAAATAGATTTTTTTTTACAAAGTTATTTTTTTCCTCACATGAATTAAACCATTTGGAGTGTTTTATGTCCTCAGAACAAAATAAGCTTCAATTTTTTTATTGGTCAATTGTTTGACCAGTTATAGAATGACCTATTTTATATGTTATAGATTTGAAACCAATCAATATTATTTACTAAATATATATTGATGTTTTGAAAGACTATTTTTACAGCCTATTTTGTTGCTTATTATTCTTTCTTGTACAAAACAGATTATATAAATTAAATATTAATAACTGCAGCTTGACAGCTAGGCACCATGACACATTCATTCTACTACTTGGGAGGTGGAGGAAAGAAGAGCAACATAATCCTCAGCTACACAGTTTGTTTTAGGCTAGCCTGAGCTACACAGTTTGTTTTAGGCTAGCCTGAGCTATACAGTTTGTCCTGGGCCAGACTGAGCTTCACGAGGCCCTATCTTAATAATTAAATATATTTTCATATCTTATTACATTAATTTTATTATTGAATACACACACACGTGTATATATAGTATATGTGGTATGTGTGTGGTATGTTTGCAGAGATCAGAAAACAACTTTTAGGAGTCAGTTCTTTCCTTTCATTGTGTGGGTCCACAGACTTGAACCGGAGTCATCAGGCTTGGTGGCAGGGACCTCGGTATAGGGAATCTTCACCAGTTGAGTCATCCTGCCATCCCTATAACAAATTTCAAAACCAGAGTGACAGTTTTCAAAAACATTTCAGTGGTAGTTTGAATGAGAATGGAAGATTTTATTCACATACAGGAAGCAGAGAGAGAGAGAGAGAGAGAGAGAGAGAGAGAGAGAGAGAGAGAGAGTCTGAGAATGAAGAAAAATAGGGGGAGGCTGTAACCCTCAAGGCTGACCCTCAATAACATACTTCCTCTGCAAGACTCTGTGCACTGTTTTCACAACCCCCTAAATATCTACAGCAACTGAAGATCACACATTTAAATGTGAGAATATGGGGGACATTTCTCAGTTAAGTCAAAATACATCATGAATGTAATGTTAATGTGAAAGTGTCAAAGGTTTGCTGAAGGAGTTTGCATCAGTTTCGACATCTGCTAGCTGTACGAGAACTCTAAGTGCCCTTTATAATTCCAACACTCCATGTTTTCAACTGCCTTAGTTAGGGTTTCACTGCTGTGAACAGACACCATGACCAAGGCAACTCTTATAAAGGACATTTCATTAGGGTTGGTTTACAGATTCTGAGGTTCGGGCCATTATTATCATGGTAGGAAGCATGGCAGCATCCAGGTAGGCATGGTGCTGGAGAAAAAGCTGAGAGTTCTACATCTTTATCCAAAGGAAGCTAGGTGCACACTGTTTCCAGGCAGCTCAGAAAAGGGTCTCAAAGCCCACTCCACAGAGACACACTGCCTCCAACAAGGTCACACTTCCTAATAGTGCCACTCCCTGAGCCAAGTATATTCAAACCACCACAGCAACCTTCTACATTTTAGCCCTGCTAAGGGATATGTAGTAACAGCTTATTGCACTTAGAATTTGAACTTCCGTAGTGAACTTGCTGATCTTCTTTCATGTACTTGTGTGCCACTGGCTGCTTACTTAGGAGATACATCTGTTCAAATCATTTGTCCAGTTTTCAATAGTTTCGTTTTCCTATAACTATTTCTACTTTGATTCCAAGGTAAAAAAAAAAAGAAGATAATTTTAGAGAATCCTTTAAATTGTACTAAAATTTGTTGCAGGACGTATTTATCTTGCTAAATATCCTAAGCAGACTTCGAAAAGAAAGTGATCTCTGATTCCACCCTGAGTGACTGGAGCACTGGTTAGATCAGGCTGGATCACAGTGTGGGTCAGGTCCCTCACCTTACTAACTTACTCAGTTTCTTTCCATATACTCTATCAGTTATTGTAAAATGATATTAAAATCACCTAGCACATCAGTGATTGATAGTTTCTTTTTCTTTGTCTGCAGTCATTTTCATGTAAATTAAAGCTCTGTTGTCAGACACATAAACATTTGGACTTTTGTTGACTTGAGACTTTCAGCTTTACCATCCTACCCCAGCCCTGGGAATAGCCCTTTCTCTCCCATCTACTCCGTGGTATGTGTGTGTGTACATGTATCAGCATGCTACATTTTTCTACTTTTTTACTTTAAAAATTTACAATTTTATAATTAATATATTTTCTAATGGACAGAAAATGTAACAAATATATTTTCTAATGTCATTTAGGCAGTCTGAAAAACCTATGCATCAACCGGAGGATCTATATTTAATGGGATTATACAAATTGTATATGCTAAAACTGCATGACTTTTGTATGCTAAAATTCCTTGTAAGTATATCTTCCTTATGCATTGTATTTCCCTTTCATAATAATTAAGTCTTGTCTAAATTCTTTCATGCTAGAGAAAAACCTCTCATCTTGCTTGATTTTCTGGTGTTTTGGGTCTATTGTCCTCAGGTTAGGTCATTCCTGACTGTACGAACAAATCTCCTGAAAAGAAGCTCTGTCTGCAGAGACGGGTCAGCTGAATAGAACTGCGGTGCGATCCAGAGATCAGAATGTTGCTATCCAAAGGGTGATTACCTTATCTTGGGGAGATTTCACGTGGTGGGTCGCCAACATTCTAGGGTTTCCATAGTAACTTAGGCTTCATATTAATGGCATCATGCAATAGCCTTTCAGAATCTCCTTGCAGGGGATCCAACCCTGCCACTCACAGAGCAGCTTTCAGTAATGTTGATGCAAACCTCCATTGTCCCTTGCACTTCCATTTTGTACACCTGCAAACTTAGCATCATGGGGACATCACTGCCAAGCCAGTAGAACGAAAAAAATTAGGAAAAGCCAAGTGTGATTACATTTGAGTATTTTATAAAACAGAAGCTCTAACTACCAAGTATTTGGTAGAGTATGATCCTTGTCTCAGTCTCGTGGCATCTACCCTAGAAATGAATCACTAGAGAGACTCTGCCTCTGAGACTAAGTCTGAGTCAGAACACAGAGAATGAACTTTTTGGGAAACAAAGAAGATGTTTGTTCTCCTAGGAAACCTGCTTTGGTGACCTTCCTCTTGCTAGATGTACTGAGCGCTGGTCACATGACTGTGACCTTGAAGAACAGGGCACTGCATATCAGAGGCATGAAGTCAGAAACACAGAGACCTAAACTAGGATACAGGGTTTAGTGAAATAATGTTCTTTTACTGAAATGATTTATGGCCTTTTTGGAGAGGAAATGCTAAAGGAAGGGACAACCTGAGTCATGTTAATTATTCATGGCCTTATTGTACCTGCGGAAGTCTCCAGACCTCTCCAGCTTGGAGATGCTTTCGATAATGCTTAAGGAAATAAATTTTAAAAACCCTCCCGATAATGGAGATGCAGTACTTATGTTGTTAACCGAAAACATTATTCATGCTCATCAAAGAGGCTCATGGAAGTCCATTAATGCAGTTGTCTTTTCAGTTGAAAGTCTGCTGACTTGATTGACGGCTGCTGCTAATGTATAGTGAACCAACAGCTTTAGGTAATTCACACTCTCAACGCTTCATTTCTGGTCTTTATCTTTGCATCGATAATTTCCTATCCTCTCATTTAATAGATACAACTTAGCACCAAACCCCAAGACAATCCCTGCCAATGAAAACAGTTCCTCTCCAGGACTCAGACACACTTCAAAGATGAAGAGGTCCAGGGTCCAGTGGATCAGAAATGATTAAAATGGTGTTACTTTATGTCTGATGAGGTGAAAGCTGACAAGGTGGATGGTCTTCCCGGGGCTACTTGCTTTACAAATGATTGGTGGAATCAACTCTGTTAATGTACTTGCAGTTTCGGTGAGAAGTGTAAATCTGTAAAATATCACTCGTTACTGAATCCTAATTTCATTTACTCTGTCAGCTCCTTTAGTTCTGGCCCTCAGCACAGATGTGCCTGTGAGTGAGTGGAATTGCTTGTGAGAGAGGGAAGTGACGTGTGTGTATATGTGTATGTGTGTGTGTGTGTGTGTGTGTGTTTGTGTGTGTGTGAGAGAGAGACGGGGGAGAAATGGGAGAGAGAGAGAGGGAGAGATTATATGTATCACGTACATATATGTGCCCATGCAGACCAGAAAGGAATGTCTGATCCCGTGGAGCTAGAATCATGGGCAGGCATAAGCAGCTTCAGGTGGATATTGGGAACTAATGTCTGGTCCTTTGGAAGAACAGTACAGGCTTTAACCAATGAGTCATCTCTCCAGCCTCTGATCTCGATGTTTCCAGAATTCAAATATTTAGTTTATCTTGCTTAAAAGACAAAATATTCTCATCATTCATATTCTAATCCCTCAGTACTTGCTAAAGATAAAAAGAAATAGGAGAGCTAGAGACAGTGTTGCAAGTACCTGATTACAGCACCCGACTAGATACAATGTTGCAAGTCCATGGTTACAGCACTCCACTAGATATGGTGCTGTAAACCCATGGTTACGGCTCTCCAGAGGTCGAGGCAGAAGGATTCTGAGTTCAAAGTCAGGCTGGTTTACAAAGTGAAACACTATCAAAAGAAAATCTGAATAGTTTATTTTTTTATAATTCAAACATCCCTTTGGCGAGCCATCTCCTGGGACGCCCACACTTGGGGAGAATCTCCAGGCAGCTGGGGTTTGGCTTTTGTTCACTTTTGGTAAGTTGATCTCCCTCAGCTGTGATGGAATCCACCATTGGTGCTGAAAGAGCTGGGGTGGAAACTCCAGTTCTCGCTGGAATTCTGGCCATGAACCCTCCGGACTTTCTGTTTACCCCTCAGACAGAGGCATTACTCCACGGTCTGAAGGTCCTTGCCAGATTTTTTCTTGAGCTTGGAGAATTCTTCTGTTTTCGGCTTCCAACTCCAAGTTCCCCAGGGATACTCAAAATTATAGTTCTTGAAAAGTAGTTTCTTTCTGTTAAAAAAATGAGACCCTTCCAATTATTTTGTATCAAAGTGGACAGAGTTGTTGGTATTTCTGGGAGAAAAAAAAATAATGCCAAAAGTTCAAAGTTTACTTTTTATGAAAAATACTTTACTGATTTCCTTTCTCCTGAGCTGGATACACACACACACACACACACACACACACACACGTATATTTGTATATATACACATACACATATATATGTATATATGCATACATATATATGCGCTATATGGGATCAGTAATTCTCTTATAACTCATATTTATGTTTGAACCAGGAATGGAAGATTAAAGACTGCCATTAAATAGTGATTGAAAGAATAACGCCCTAGGAATGTGACAGTGCTCATGTTATATTTTAAGTGGAACTTGGAAGCAAATTAAATCAATGGGAAGAATGTGGACGGCAAGATCTATAAAGCTTTGGGACAAGTGAGTGCCTTCTGCACGTGCTCCTCTGCCCCAGCTAAGACCTGCTTTGGGTAGAGTCTTGGCACTCATGGGGTTGGGAGTACTTAGGTCAGCAAAACAGTGCTGCTGAGTTTATCTCCCTCCCCAAGCAAAGGTGCAAGATGTAACAATGCCTTTTTATATTACTTTTCTCTTCTGGTCTCAATAAATATAGTTTCTTTACTATGACTTACAAGAATCCAGTTACCCCTGCAGCTAGAGTTACCACACCAGCACGTTTACCTCAGGACCCCACCCAAGGTGCTTCATGACAGGAAGAGGGAACCTGACAGGATCACTGGCAGCTTGAGCAGAGTAGCAATGGATTCTGCCAATGTACAGAATATCTCAGTCTTTTTACAATCTCAGGGACAGCAAATGATGTGAGCAGTCCGCGCTGTGGGAGCCAGCCCCGGAGTTGGCGGTGCTGCCTTGCTGGCTTGTGTGGGGAAGCATATATCCCCACTTTCTTACCTCCTTGCTGTCCTACCCCTTTCCTGACTATTCGGGTGGTTTCTAAAGTCATTAGTGCTCAACCATCATTTTACCTGTAATTGGGTGAACTTAAGGATGCAAGCCTTTTCCTTCCATTTTAAACAGGAAGCTCTTCTTTCCGAAAGCGGCATGTGGGTGGTGTGTCTGCTTCCCTGCCTGGTGTTTTAGACGGTTCTTCAACTGTTGTCTTCTCAAATCAGAGCCACAGACAGGCACCCTCTATAGCTCACTTAGCCAAGTCTAAATACAGGGAGACCTTGTCTGCCCCTTCCTTCTTCATGGGGGCTCTTTACCCAGAAGCACTCAGCTGCCTTCCACTCATAAGAACTGGGCCTTCACCTACTCTTTCAGTACAGCAGGAGTTATCTGAAGGGACTGCAGGTGGCTCTGCCTAAAACATTTTGGGAACAGTAGCCTAATTTGCCACAGGACCTCTGGAACAGAGCCTTGTGTAGAATTTGGTTTAGATTCACATTGTGGAAACTATGACCATGCCACCCAGTTCTCGGTGAGGCTCAGGACTCCATCTGGGGTTTGATACTGTACTCCCAGTGCCCAACTCCATGTTACAGATTACACTGTACATGCTGCACCAGGCTCTCTGATCAAAGGAACCTGGCCAGTGTAGAAGGAAGAGAAATGTGTGACCAGCCCCTGCTCCTGCTCCTGCTCCACCTGGGTTAGTGGCCTTTGTTCAGGGTCCCAGCTTGCTCGGAGTCTGAGGCTTCTGACTCCCTCTCTCTGTCTTTAGGATCCCTCAGCCCTCTTTCCACACCTCTGTAAACAGCTGCCCACTAAGTCCTTGCTCTCTGATGCCCTGTTTCTGCATTTTTCTGTCTGATCCTCACAAAAACATCTTTACAGCATTCCCAGGCCTTCAATGGGACCCTCAGCCCCAAGTCAGACATTGGAACTGTGCTTTTAAAAATGTTTCAAATGCCTTAAGGAAGGGTGAAACTAAATGCCTTTGGTAACCTCTCTACCCAGCCAGACACTGCACCCCTCTAGGGTCTAACTCAGTGGTCTTCCTGAATTTCCTCACTCCTCATCCTCTCCAATGTAGCAGATCTAGCCTGGCTCCCATATTCAGTGCCCAGCCTAGTTTGGCCACTCCTGTCTACATGGGAACAAGCCTTTAGGCTACTGCCAGAACCCTTCCCACCTGCCTCTGCCCTCCATAGGTCCCTCCCAGTCTAACCTTTCACTCAGCTGGTTCTACCCCACACTATACTCTTGGACATAGATATAAATGCTGTGCACCAGCATAGTCTCCTCTGTCCACCTGACTTCATTCCACCAAAACCATCCCCCACCTTCAGGACCATCCCAGTTGGCACATTATTTGCCCCAACATGCTCTGTCTATATCAGACACAGAGCTAATAGAAGAACTCCACGTGCCCAGATCTGGTTGCAAAAGTACCAACAATATGAGAGATCAGGCCAGTATCTCTCCTCCAAAACCTACCAACCTACCAGTGGTCTCTCTCTCTCTCTCTCTCTCTCTCTCTCTCTCTCTCTCTCTCTCTCTCTCTCCTTGATTTAAAGACATAGATTAACATCAATCCATTAATAGTAGATGGTTTCAGTATCCTTTCTTCAATAGACAGGTCATCTGGGGAAAAAACCCCACAAAAACAGAAACAAAAACAAACCCCAGAGAAACATCGTAATTAATTGGCATCATATATCATCAGGTAGACATAACAGATATCCTCAGAAATATTTGTGTTCCACCTAAACACCAAAGAGTACACATTCTCTTCCACTGAAACAGCACATGGAAGCTTCTCTAACATAGACCGCATTCTAGGATACAGAACAAATACTGACAAATTCGCAAAGATTTAAATAACTCTGTATAGCCTATATGACCACAGTGAAATAAAACTTAAAACTGACAAGAACCAAGTCCCTGGTAAATACACAAACTCATAATGCAGTAATGAATGATGAATGGGTCAAAGAAGAAAGAAAGAGATAAAACTGTTGCAGGACCTAAATGAAATGGCAATACAACACAAAACACTTCTGGGACACATCAAGAGCAGAACTCTGGGTGGGACACATCAAGAGGAAAATTTAGAGCTGTAAGTGCCTACACTAAAAAAAAAATCAGAAATACCACAAACAAAAGAATTAATGATGCAACTACAAATTTAGAAAAGCAAGAACAACTTAAATCCAAGCCAAGTTGATGGTAAAAATAATTAAAATTAATTATTTTTCAGTAACTAATGAAATCAAAACAAAGAAAACAATATAAAGAACCAACCTAAGAGCTGGCTGGTCCTTTAAGAAGATAAAAAAAGATTGACAGACTTTTGGTCCAATGAAACCAAAATAAAGAAAGAGAGGTGCCAAATGAACAGAATCAGAAACAACCCAAAAGACAACACAATGTCATAGGGAGAAATTTAAAAGTCTATATTTCTCTAAGATGGAAAGCCCAAAAGAAATGGGTGAAATTTTAGATTCGGCCAAACTATCAAAATTAAACCAAGATGAAGTCAACAACTAAGACAGGGTCATTAAAAATGAGATTAAAATATTAATAAAAAGCTTATAACTAAAAAAAAAAATTCAGGACCAGATGGATTCACAGAAGAATTCTACTAGACTTTAAGCAAGATCTACAGCCAATTTGTCTTAAACTACTTTTTAAGAAATAGAAACAGAAGGACCGCTTTTTCGCAACGGGTTTGCCGTCAGAACACAGGTGTTGTGAAAGCCACCACTACCAATTCAAAGCAAAATGGGAAAGGAAAAGACTCACATCAACATCGTCGTAATCGGACACGTAGATTCCGGCAAGTCTACCACAACCGGCCACCTGATCTACAAATGCGGTGGAATCGACAAGTGAACCATTGAAAAGTTTGAGAAGGAGGCTGCTGAGATGGTAAATGGCTCCTTCAAGTACGCCTGGGTCTTAGACAAACTGAAAGCTGAGCGTGAGTGTGGTATCACTACTGACATCTCCCTGTGGAAACTCGAGACCAGCGAATACTATGTGACCATCATTGATGCCCCAGGACACAGAGACTTCATCAAAAACATGATTACAGGCACATCCCAGGCTGACCTTGCTGTCCTGATTGTTGCTGCTGGTGTTGGTGAATTTGAAGCTCATACCTCCAAGAACGGGCAGACCCTCGAGCATGCTCTTCTGGCTTACACCATGGGTGTGAAACAGCTGATTGTTAGTGTCAACAAAATGGATTCCACCGAGCCACCATACAGTCAGAAGAGATACGAGGAAATCATTAAGGAAGTCAGCACCTACATTAAGAAAATTGGCTACAACCCTGACACAGTAGCATTTGTGCCATTTTCTGGTTGAAATAGTGACAACATGCTGGAGCCAAGTGCTAATATGCCTTGGTTCAAGGGATGGAAAGTCACCTGCAAAGATGGCAGCGCCAGTGGCACCATACTGCTGGAAGCTTTGGATTGTATCCTACCACAAACTCGTCCAACTGACAAGCCTCTGTGACTGCCCCTCCAGGATGTCTATAAAATTAGAGGCATTGGCACTGTCCCTGTGGGCCAAGTGGAGACTGGTGTTCTCAAACCTGGCATGGTGGTTACCTTTGCTCCAGTCAATGTAACAACTGAAGTCAAGTCTGTTGAAATGCACCATGAAGCTTTGAGTGAAGCTCTTCCTGGGGACAATGTGGGCTTCAATGTAAAGAATGTGTCGGTCAAAGATGTTAGACGAGGCAATGTTGCTGGTGACAGCAAAAACGACCCACCAATGGAAGCAGCTGGCTTCACTGCTCAGGTGATTATCCTGAACCATCCAGGCCAAATCAGTGCTGGCTATGCTCCTGTTCTGGATTGTCACACAGCCCACATAGCATGCAAGTTTGCTGAGCTTAAAGAAAAGATCGATCGTCGTTCTGGTAAGAAGCTGGAAGATGGCCCCAAATTCCTGAAGTCTGGTGATGCTGCCATTGTTGATATGGTCCCTGGCAAGCCCATGTGTGTTGAGAGCTTCTCTGACCATCCTCCACTTGGTCGTTTTGCTTGTGACACGAGGCAGACAGTTGCTGTGGGTGTCATCAAAGCTGTGGACAAGAGGCTGCTGGAGCTGGCAAAGTTACCAAGTCTGCCCAGAAAGCTCAGAAGGCTAAATGAATATTACCCCTAACACCTGCCACCCCAGTCTTAATCAGTGGTGGAAGAACGGTCTCAGAACTGTTTGTCTCAATTGGCCATTTAAGTTTAATAGTAAAAGACTGGTTAATGATAACAATGCATCGTAAAACCTTCAGAAGGAAAGAATGTTTTGTGGATTATTTTGTGTGTGTGTGTGTGTGTGTGTGTGTGTGTGTGTGTGTGTGTGTGTCAGTTTTAAGTTATTAGTTTTCAAAATCAGTACTTTTTAATGGAAACAACTTGACCAAAAATCTGTCACAGAATTCTGAGACCATTAAAACAAGTTTAATGAGGAAAAAAAGAGAAAGAAACAGAAGGACCACTCCCAAATTTCTTCTGTGAAGTCAGTATTACTGCAATACTAAATCAGTTAAATACACAATAACATTACCAAAATAAAATAAAAAAGAAACTACGGGCCATTATTCTTGATGAACATAGATTTAGATATACTTAATAAAATGCTTGAAAATAAAATAGAGACATACATGAAGATTATCCACCACAATCAAGTTGACTTTATTTCTCAGATAACAGGATAGTTCAACATAAGCAAGCCATAAGTGTAACAAACCACGTAAATGTGTTTCAGGATAAAATCACTTCATCATCTCATTAGATGCCAAAAAAGCTTATGACAAAAATCCAACATTCTTTCATAATAAAAGTCCTACAGAATGCAGGTGTAAAGAAAACATAATTCAACATAATAAAAGCTATGCATTAAAGTCCACAGCTAGCATCATCCTAAATGGGGAGATGTTGAAAGAGTTCCAGACGTGAGGAAGGAGACAGGGCTGTCACTACTCCACTCCCTTTCAACATCCTCCAGAAAGCAGTGCCTGGAGCAAGAAGGCAAGGGAAGGAAACTGAAGTGGTACAAACTGGGAACGAAGAAGTCAAACTTTCTCTATTTGCAGATGATGGGGTCTTATACACCAGAGATCCCAGAAATTTGGCAGGAAGTTTCCAGAAGTTATATGCAGATTCAGTGATGTGGCTTTCTACAAAACCGACTTGCACACAAAACCATTGCTTTTCTATACACCACCAACAAACACACAGAGAAGGAGATCATGGATATAGTCCTGTTCACAATAGCCTCAAAGAAAACAAAATACCTAGGAAAAAACCTAGCCATGGGAGTGAAGGACATTTACCACAACAACTTTGAACCACCGAGGAAGGAGATAAAGGTACTAGAAAACAGAAAGACATGCTGTGCACATGCATTGGTAGAGTTAATACCATGAAAATGACCATTTTACCAAAAGCTGTTTACATGTTCAATGCACTTCCAACTAAAATCTCCAACTGATTCTAAATCCTAAAATTTGTATGGAACCACAAAGAGCCAGGAAAGTCAAAATAATCCTGAGCAAAAAGAAGAAGGTGGGAGGGGTTACTATTCCAGGTCTTAAGATATACCACATAATACAGAGCCATAGCAATAAAAACAATATGGTACCGGGGCAAAGACACATAGACCAATAGAACAAGGTCAAAGATCTGAACATGAATGCATGCAACTTCAGTCATTTAATATTTGACAGTACGTTAAGCGGGAGGAAAGAAGTCATCTTCAACAAATGGTGAGGGGAAAGCTGGATGGCCCCCTACAGAAGGCTCAAATTCAACCAGAATCTATGACTTTGCACATAGCTAACTCCAAATAGAGCAAAGACCCAAGTTTGAAAGTTGAAACACTGAAACTGCTAGAAAAAAAACATAGGCAGAACCTACATGATATAGGTGTGGGAAAGGACTTTCTGAATAGGATTCCATTCGCCCAAGAATTAAGGCTAAAAATGACAAGCAGGACTCCATCAAATTAACAATCAACCAGAAGAGAGAAAGTCCACCACTGAATGGAAGATCTTTGCCAGTTACTCAGCTGACAAAGGATTGATATCCAGATTGCAGAGACCTCAAAACAAATGATGATGATATAATGATGACAATGATGATGATAACACCAATTCAATAAAAGGTGGCTTGGGACCTATCAACAGAGAGTTCTCCAAATAAGAAAAAAATGGCTATGAAATATCTCAAAAAATATTTTAGTCCCTAGCAATTAAAAAAACGGTAATCAAAATAATATTACGTGACTCGAGCCCCGGGCTACCTTGCCAGCAGAGTCTTGCCCAACACCCGCAAGGGTCCACACGGGACTCCCCACGGGACCCTAAGACCTCTGGTGAGTGGATCACAGTGCCTGCCCCAATCCAATCGCGCGGAACTTGAGACTGCGGTACATAGGGAAGCAGGCTACCCGGGCCTGATCTGGGGCACAAGTCCCTTCCGCTCGACTCGTGACTCGAGCCCCGGGCTACCTTGCCAGCAGAGTCTTGCCCAACACCCGCAAGGGTCCACACAGGACTCCCCACGGGACCCTAAGACCTCTGGTGAGTGGATCACAGTGCCTGCCCCAATCCAATCGCGCGGAACTCGAGACTGCGGTACATAGGGAAGCAGGCTACCCGGGCCTGATCTGGGGCACAAGTCCCTTCCGCTCGACTCGAGACTCGAGCCCCGGGCTACCTTGACAGCAGAGTCTTGCCCAACACCCGCAAGGGTCCACACGGGACTCCCCACGGGACCCTAAGACCTCTGGTGAGTGGATCACAGTGCCTGCCCCAATCCAATCGCGCGGAACTTGAGACTGCGGTACATAGGGAAGCAGGCTACCCGGGCCTGATCTGGGGCACAAGTCCCTTCCGCTCGACTCGTGACTCGAGCCCCGGGCTACCTTGCCAGCAGAGTCTTGCCCAACACCCGCAAGGGTCCACACAGGACTCCCCACGGGACCCTAAGACCTCTGGTGAGTGGATCACAGTGCCTGCCCCAATCCAATCGCGCGGAACTCGAGACTGCGGTACATAGGGAAGCAGGCTACCCGGGCCTGATCTGGGGCACAAGTCCCTTCCGCTCGACTCGAGACTCGAGCCCCGGGCTACCTTGACAGCAGAGTCTTGCCCAACACCCGCAAGGGTCCACACGGGACTCCCCACGGGACCCTAAGACCTCTGGTGAGTGGATCACAGTGCCTGCCCCAATCCAATCGCGCGGAACTTGAGACTGCGGTACATAGGGAAGCAGGCTACCCGGGCTTGATCTGGGGCACAAACCCCTTCCACTCCACTCGAGCCCCGGCTACCTTGCCAGCTGAGTCGCCTGACACCCGCAAGGGCCCACACAGGATTCCACACGTGATCCTAAGACCTCTAGTGAGTGGAACACAACTTCTGCCAGGAGTCTGGTTCGAACACCAGATATCTGGGTACCTGCCTTGCAAGAAGAGAGCTTGCCTGCAGAGAATACTCTGCCCACTGAAACTAAGGAGAGTGCTACCCTCCAGGTCTGCTCATAGAGGCTAACAGAGTCACCTGAAGAACAAGCTCTTAACAGTGACAACTAAAACAGCTAGCTTCAGAGATTACCAGATGGCGAAAGGCAAACGTAAGAATCCTACTAACAGAAATCAAGACCACTCACCATCATCAGAACGCAGCACTCCCACCCCACCTAGTCCTGGGCACCCCAACACAACCGAAAATCTAGACCCAGATTTAAAAACATTTCTCATGATGATGATAGAGGACATCAAGAAGGACTTTCATAAGTCACTTAAAGATTTACAGGAGAGCACTGCTAAAGAGTTACAGGCTCTTAAAGAAAAGCAGGAAAACACAGCCAAACAGGTGATGGAAATGAACAAAACCATACTAGAACTAAAAGGGGAAGTAGACACAATAAAGAAAACCCAAAGCGAGGCAACGCTGGAGATAGAAACCCTAGGAAAGAGATCTGGAACCATAGATGCGAGCATCAGCAACAGAATACAAGAAATGGAAGAGAGAATCTCAGGTGCAGAAGATTCCATAGAGAACATCGACACAACAGTCAAAGAAAATACAAAATGCAAAAGGATCCTAACTCAAAACATCCAGGTAATCCAGGACACAATGAGAAGACCAAACCTACGGATAATAGGAATTGATGAGAATGAAGATTTTCAACTTAAAGGGCCAGCTAATATCTTCAACAAAATAATAGAAGAAAACTTCCCAAACATAAAAAAAGAGATGCCCATGATCATACAAGAAGCATACAGAACTCCAAATAGACTGGACCAGAAAAGAAATTCCTCCCGACACATAATAATCAGAACAACAAATGCACTAAATAAAGATAGAATATTAAAAGCAGTAAGGGAGAAAGGTCAAGTAACATATAAAGGAAGGCCTATCAGAATTACACCAGACTTTTCACCAGAGACTATGAAAGCCAGAAGAGCCTGGACAGATGTTATACAGACACTAAGAGAACACAAATGCCAGCCCAGGCTACTATACCCGGCCAAACTCTCAATTACCATAGATGGAGAAACCAAAGTATTCCACGACAAAACCAAGTTCACACAATATCTTTCCACGAATCCAGCCCTTCAAAGGATAATAACAGAAAAGAAGCAATACAAGGATGGAAATCATGCCCTAGAACAACCAAGAAAGTAATCATTCAACAAACCAAAAAGAAGACAGCCACAAGAACAGAATGCCAACTCTAACAACAAAAATAAAAGGGAGCAACAATTACTTTTCCTTAATATCTCTTAATATCAATGGACTCAATTCCCCAATAAAAAGACATAGACTAACAGACTGGCTACACAAACAGGACCCAACATTCTGCTGCTTACAGGAAACCCATCTCAGGGAAAAAGACAGACACTACCTCAGAGTGAAAGGCTGGAAAACAATTTTCCAAGCAAATGGACTGAAGAAACAAGCTGGAGTAGCCATTTTAATATCGGATAAAATCGACTTCCAACCCAAAGTTATCAAAAAAGACAAGGAGGGACACTTCATACTCATCAAAGGTAAAATCCTCCAAGAGGAACTCTCAATTCTGAATATCTACGCACCAAATGCAAGGGCAGCCACATTCATTAGAGACACTTTAGTAAAGCTCAAAGCATACATTGCACCTCACACAATAATAGTGGGAGACTTCAACACACCACTTTCTTCAAAGGACAGATCGTGGAAACAGAAACTAAACAGGGACACAGTGAAACTAACAGAAGTTATGAAACAAATGGACCTGACAGATATCTACAGAACATTTTATCCTAAAACAAAAGGATATACCTTCTTCTCAGCACCTCACGGGACCTTCTCCAAAATTGACCATATAATTGGTCACAAAACAGGCCTCAATAGATACAAAAATATTGAAATTGTCCCATGTATCCTATCAGACCACCATGGCCTAAGACTGATCTTCAATAACAACATAAATAATGGAAAGCCAACATTCACGTGGAAACTGAATAACACTCTTCTCAATGATACCTTGGTCAAGGAAGGAATAAAGAAAGAAATTAAAGACTTTTTAGAGTTTAATGAAAATGAAGCCACAACGTACCCAAACCTATGGGACACAATGAAAGCATTTCTAAGAGGGAAACTCATAGCGCTGAGTGCCTCCAAGAAGAAACGGGAGACAGCACATACTAGCAGCTTGACAACACATCTAAAAGCCCTAGAAAAAAAGGAAGCAAATTCACCCAAGAGGAGTAGACGGCAGGAAATAATCAAACTCAGGGGTGAAATCAACCAAGTGGAAACAAGAAGAACTATTCAAAGAATTAACCAAACGAGGAGTTGGTTCTTTGAGAAAATCAACAAGATAGATAAACCCTTAGCTAGACTCACTAAAGGGCACAGGGACAAAATCCTAATTAACAAAATCAGAAATGAAAAGGGAGACATAACAACAGATCCTGAAGAAATCCAAAACACCATCAGATCCTTCTACAAAAGGCTATACTCAACAAAACTGGAAAACCTGGACGAAATGGACAAATTTCTGGACAGATACCAGGTACCAAAGTTGAATCAGGATCAAGTTGACCATCTAAACAGTCCCATATCACCTAAAGAAATAGAAGCAGTTATTAATAGTCTCCCAACCAAAAAAAGCCCAGGACCAGATGGGTTTAGTGCAGAGTTCTATCAGACCTTCAAAGAAGATCTAATTCCAATTCTGCACAAACTATTTCACAAAATAGAAGTAGAAGGTACTCTACCCAACTCATTTTATGAAGCCACTATTACTCTGATACCTAAACCACAGAAAGATCCAACAAAGATAGAGAACTTCAGACCAATTTCTCTTATGAATATCGATGCAAAAATCCTCAATAAAATTCTCGCTAACCGAATCCAAGAACACATTAAAGCAATCATCCATCCTGACCAAGTAGGTTTTATTCCAGGGATGCAGGGATGGTTTAATATACGAAAATCCATCAATGTAATCCATTATATAAACAAACTCAAAGACAAAAACCACATGATCATCTCGTTAGATGCAGAAAAAGCATTTGACAAGATCCAACACCCATTCATAATAAAAGTTTTGGAAAGATCAGGAATTCAAGGCCCATACCTAAACATGATAAAAGCAATCTACAGCAAACCAGTAGCCAACATCAAAGTAAATGGAGAGAAGCTGGAAGCAATCCCACTAAAATCAGGGACTAGACAAGGCTGCCCACTTTCTCCCTACCTTTTCAACATAGTACTTGAAGTATTAGCCAGAGCAATTCGACAACAAAAGGAGATCAAGGGGATACAAATTGGAAAAGAGGAAGTCAAAATATCACTTTTTGCAGATGATATGATAGTATATATAAGTGACCCTAAAAATTCTACCAGAGAACTCCTAAACCTGATAAACAGCTTCGGTGAAGTAGCTGGATATAAAATAAACTCAAACAAGTCAATGGCCTTTCTCTATACAAAGAATAAACAGGCTGAGAAAGAAATTAGGGAAACAACATCCTTCTCAATAGTCACAAATAATATAAAATATCTTGGCGTGACTCTAACTAAGGAGGTGAAAGATCTGTATGATAAAAACTTCAAATCTCTGAAGAAAGAAATTAAAGAAGATCTCAGAAGATGGAAAGATCTCCCATGCTCATGGATTGGCAGGATCAACATTGTAAAAATGGCTATCTTGCCAAAAGCAATCTACACATTCAATGCAACCCCCATCAAAATTCCAACTCAGTTCTTCAACGAATTAGAAATGGCAATTTGCAAATTTGTCTGGAATAACAAAAAACCTAGGATAGCAAAAAGTCTTCTCAAGGATAAAAGAACTTCTGGCGGAATCACCATGCCAGACCTAAAGCTTTACTACAGAGCAATTGTGATAAAAACTGCATGGTACTGGTATAGAGACAGACAAGTAGACCAATGGAATAGAATTGAAGATCCAGAAATGAACCCACACACCTATGGTCACTTGATCTTCGACAAGGGAGCTAAAACCATCCAGTGGAAGAAAGACAGCATTTTCAACAATTGGTGCTGGCACAACTGGTTGTTATCGTGTAGAAGAATGCGAATCGATCCATACTTATCTCCTTGTACTAAGGTCAAATCTAAGTGGATCAAGGAACTTCACATAAAACCAGAGACACTGAAACTTATAGAGGAGAAAGTGGGGAAAAGCCTTGAAGATATGGGCACAGGGGAAAAATTCCTGAACAGAACAGCAATGGCTTGTGCTGTAAGATCGAGAATTGACAAATGGGACCTAATGAAACTCCAAAGTTTCTGCAAGGCAAAAGACACCGTCAATAAGACAAAAAGACCACCAACAGATTGGGAAAGGATCTTTACCTATCCTAAATCAGATAGGGGACTAATATCCAACATATATAAAGAACTCAAGAAGGTGGACTTCAGAAAATCAAATAACCCCATTAAAAAATGGGGCTCAGAACTGAACAAAGAATTCTCACCTGAGGAATACCGAATGGCAGAGAAGCACTTGAAAAAATGTTCAACATCCTTAATCATCAGGGAAATGCAAATCAAAACAACCCTGAGATTCCACCTCACACCAGTCAGAATGGCTAAGATCAAAAATTCAGGTGACAGCAGATGCTGGCGAGGATGTGGAGAAAGAGGAACACTCCTCCATTGTTGGTGGGAGTGCAGGCTTGTACAACCACTCTGGAAATCAGTCTGGCGGTTCCTCAGAAAATTGGACATAGTACTACTGGAGGATCCAGCAATACCTCTCCTGGGCATATATCCAGAAGATGCCCCAACAGGTAAGAAGGACACATGCTCCACTATGTTCATAGCAGCCTTATTTATAATAGCCAGAAGCTGGAAAGAACCTAGATGCCCCTCAACAGAGGAATGGATACAGAAAATGTGGTACATCTACACAATGGAGTACTACTCAGCTATTAAAAAGAATGAATTTATGAAATTCCTAGCCAAATGGATGGACCTGGAGGGCATCATCCTGAGTGAGGTAACACATTCACAAAGAAACTCACACAATATGTATTCACTGATAAGTGGATATTAGCCCCAAACCTAGGATACCCAAGATATAAGATATAATTTGCTAAACACATGAAACTCAAGGAGAATGAAGACTGAAGTGTGGACACTATGCCCGTCCTTAGATTTGGGAACAAAACACCCATGGAAGGAGTTACAGAGACGGAGTTTGGAGCTGAGATGAAAGGATGGACCATGTAGAGACTGCCATAGCCAGGGATCCACCCCATAATCAGCATCCAAACGCTGACACCATTGCATACACTAGCAAGATTTTATTGAAAGGACGCAGATGTAGCTGTCTCTTGTGAGACTATGCCGGGGCCCAGCAAACACAGAAGTGGATGCTCACAGTCAGCTAATGGATGGATCATAGGGCTCCCAATGGAGGAGCTAGAGAAAGTAGCCAAGGAGCTAAAGGGATCTGCAACCCTATAGGTGGAACAACATTATGAGCTAACCAGTACCCCGGAGCTCTTGACTCTAGCTGCATATATATCAAAAGATGGCCTAGTCGGCCATCACTGGAAAGAGAGGCCCATTGGACTTGCAAACTTTATATGCCCCAGTACAGGGGAATACCAGGGCCAAAAAGGGGGAGTGGGTGGGCAGGGGAGTGGGGGTGGGTGGATATGGGGGACTTTTGGTATAGCATTGGAAATGTAATTGAGTTAAATACCTAATAAAAAATGGAAAAAAAAATATTACGTTTTCCTGAGAATGGCAAAACTTGACAAATGCTGGATGGGAGGTGGGAAAAAGGAAACCCCCATTCCCTCTTGTGGGATTGCAAACTGGTACAGCCACTCTGGAAATCAGCGTGGAGAATTCCCAAAAAGCTACAAATAAATTGACTGTATGACCAAGGTATACCTCTGTTTAGTGTGTATATGGAAGATTTAACATTTGACAACACAGGTTTTTGCCCAGTCATATTCATCCTTCTATATTCACAATAGCTAGGAAATAGGAACAACCTACATGCCCGTAGACTAAGAAATGGATAGTGAAAATGTGGTATCCATACACTACTCATCTGGTTATTGACAGGGACATCTCACTTGTGCTTATGACCACAGGGCAAGCTCTCCTTACTGACTCTGTTGGTGAGGGATGAAGGTGCAGAGGGCAACCCCACCTCCAACCCTCCTCTGGCTACCACATAGCAGATGAGTGGTGGGTCATCTCTCCTCAGCTCACACCCTCAGGGCTGGCTCACCCGTGTCCCCACTACCAGGGCCAGCTGTGCTGTGCTGTCCAGGCAAGGTTCAGGTCTCACTCTCCTGAAAGTGTTACAGCTGGTGAGGGACAGGGCTGGCTCTCCCATGCTTGTGATCTTGCGGGCAGCTTTTCTGGCTGTTGGAGTGAAGAAGGGGAGCAGCCCCTCTGCTCTTGTGCCACCACATGACTGAGGGATGGCGGAGTCAGCTCTCCGACACTCTCATCCTTGGGGTCAGCTCACTGCTATCTGGGCAAGGCTCAGGGTCAGCTTTGCCAAGGGCTGTCACAGGTGCGAGGTAAGGACAGCTCTCCAGAGAATCATAACCGGTGAGGGGTGGGGCCAATTCTGTATAGCCCCTGGACATCCATTTGGTCCCTGGTGGCTGCCCTCATCAGGTACCAACCCCTGCCACTGAGTAGCTGTGGATTCAGGCGTGGCAGCTTAGACTAGGACCTCACTACATTCCAGGTGATGAGGCTAGCCTGTCACAACAGGCTACTCCTCTCTGCCCTCCAGTCTCCATAATGCCCAAACTGCTCCAGTTTTCTTTCTTTCCCCTTCGACCACTTCATACTGGCACATTGTGGTGGCTCCCACTGTAGGCTGTCCACAAGGCTGGTGGGTCCTGGATGACATTCTCTGTCTGTGTTGGGGGACATGGTGCTGAGCAGGTGTCTACAGCCTACCTGTGCTGGGCACTGGAGGGAAGGTCTGTGGTCCACAGGTCTTGGTCTTCTTCCTCCCTCATTGTGTTTTCTGGTAGTAGGTAGGCTCCATGTGTCTGTGGTCCATCCATATCATGAGGTAGAGGGCAGGTCTGTGTGCCTTTCCCTGCCAGCACCACGTGGCATGGTGGAATGCAGGTCTCTGTCTCAGGTCTTCCTCCTCTGGTGTTGCCTGGATTTGATTTGACTTTTTTGTGTACTAGGTATAGTACAGCTATGGCCACCAAGCCAGGCATCAAGCTAGGGTGAACTGAGGACTGCCATGTGCTTTGCCCCTGACTGATAGAAGAGCAACACCACCCACAGGGTGTCCCTTTGCCCATTGCCAGGGGGATATAAATATATATTTTTTAAACTTCAAGTTTCGCATAATCAATATTTTTTCCCCTAAAGTACCTACCAAGCTACGAAATGATCATATCCCGTGGTGTGATCTCAAGGGATGTGTTTTCACTTCCCATGACTCACAGACAAAATGCATGTACTGCCTGGGGTTTTGGTAACAACAAAACCAGAAAAACAAACAAGGACCCCCTTGCCACATCCCTGCCACCAAAACAGAACCCTGCAAACCCAGGGTGCTTTAGGTTGGCCATAGGGCACAAAACAGTGCCTTATCACCTCACCTGGAGACATTTCTAGATTTGTACAACCGACTTCTTCTTTGAAGATAAGAGAGACCTTTCAGAGAGGTGCCAGCCTCTTGGATGTCTCATGACCCGTGGGATGCTGTGAATAGGAAGGATGATAATGGTATATATGGTGAGAAAGATTAGCTCCCATCTTTAGAGTTTCAGGCCCAGAATCTGTGACCCTGTGTACTGATGAAGATAATGAACATCAACTGAAACAACACAGCTTGGTGTTTTCCCACATCACACTGGGATTAGAGGTTTAAGTCAAAGTTGGATCATGAATCAAACACTTTTCAATTCAAGACCCTTGCAGTGTGTGTGTGTGTGTGTGTGTGTGTGTGTGTGTGTGTGTGTGTGTGTGTGTGTGTATGTGTGTGTGTCTGTGTGTGTCTGTGTGTGTCTGTGTGTAGGAGAACTAGATATAGAGAGACAGACAGACAGACAGACAGACAGGCACAGAGAGACAGAGAGACTAGTGATAGACACGCACACGCAGGGAGAATAACACTGTAAATGCTTGATTGCTTCTGACCTTCCACTCCTCTTTCCATTAAAACCTCTCCCAGAATGTTCAAGGCTGACTCTCACATTACACTAGAAGTGAAGTTAGCATCAGGGTTGTGGATTTTGGATCACATTTCTTAGATTCATTTAAGAAGGCTCAGAAAAGTCAGGTCTCTGTGCAGTCTACTAAAAAACCAAATCTCTCAATACTGACTTACTCGAAAATGATTGCTTCTTAACTAAACGTTAAGTTTCACATCAAAAAGGAAATACTCCAAATGAACATAATCTGGGTCCCAGAACCAGTTTTAAAAACTATGAGGTTTTTGTTTTATTTCCTAAAACATACTATTTGAAGAGGACAAAGGTAAAGTCTTTCTTGGCTTTTGTTTTTGTTTTTGCTTTTTTGTTTTGTTTTTTGTTTTTCAAGACAGGGTTTCTCTGTATATCCCTGGCTGATCTGGAACTCACTCTGTAGACCAAGCTGGCCTCAAACTCAGAAATCCACCTGCCTCTGCCTCCAAAGTGCTGGGATTAAAGGCGTGTGCCACCACTGCCTAGCAACTATTTTAGTATCAGTTCTTTGTAAAGTTTTATTTGTTTTTTATGTATATTAGTACACCATTGCTCTCTTCGGACACACCAGAAGAGGGCATCAGATCCCATTACAGATGATTGTGAGCCACCCTGTGGTTGCTGGGAATTGAACTCAGGACCTCTGGAAGAGCAGCCGGTGCTCTTAACCGCTAAGCCATCTCTCTAGCCAGTCAAGCCTTTCATGTGTGACATGTGAATGACTGACTCTGGAGCCACCTTCTGTCTATGAGCACACGTATCTTCCCAAGATCTAGGGGGAAAACCTGCTTCGACGTAGGTTCATCTTGTGTCTGAGAGCTCCAAGGACCTCTAGAGCACTGTATAGTTTTGTTCTTACTCAACCAAGATGGTGGTGGAGAGACTGTTGTGTGGGCAAGTGACAAAGACTGTGGTGAAGACTTCGGTGCCTTTTAAAGGATTGTGGGTTCTGTCCCTTACTTTGGGCCATAACATACCAGGGGAACATAGCCATCTTGGGAGAGAAGACAAGAGCAAAAAACAAAAGCCACCACCACTTATTGCAGGAATCTGGAAAAGAAGAAACAAATAGAAATGCTGGCCTGAAGACACTGTCATGTAACCTTAGGAAAAACAGTGGACATTTTAACCAGGGTCGCTTTCACCCATTCTCCCCTCCCACAACACTATTCATGGACACTGCCAGGGTGAAGGAACAGTTACAACTAAGTGCCATAGAGTTAACTTGATTGGGTGGGAACAACGAAAGCCACAGACAAACCAGCTTCTGTGTCATGCGACCATAAAAGAAAACACATTAGCTAGTCGGAGTTGGGAAATCAGGTGGGTCATGCAACAGCAAAGCCACTGGTCAGAAGTTCAATAGAGGGGCCTAGCAAACACAGAAGTGGATGCTCACAGTCAGCTATTGGATGGATCACAGGGCCCCCAATGGAGGAGCTAGAGAAAGTAACCAAGGAGCTAAAGGGAACTGCAACCCTATAGGTGGAACAACAATATGAACTAACCAGTACCCCCCGAAGCTCGTGTCTCTAGCCACATATGTAGCAGAAGATGGCCTAGTCGGCCATCACTGGAAAGAGAGGCCCATTGGACTTGCAAACTTTATATGCCCCAGTACAGGGGAACGCCAGGGCCAAAAAGGGGGAGTGGGTGGGTAGGGGAGTGGGGGGGGGTGGGTATGGGGAACTTTTGGGATAGCATTGGAAATGTAAATGAGGAAAATACCTAATAAAAATAAAAAAATAAAAAAAAGAAAGTCACTGGATCTAGAAAAAAAAAAGTCATTGGATCTAGAATATATATATGTGTGTGTGTGTATGTATATATACACACATACTTGATATTTCTGTTTGACTTAATTACCCTAAAAATCTTGTAAATAAACACCAGGTTTGCAGAAAGTCAAGATTTGAAATGAGAAACGAGAGCTTGCTGACAAAAATCATGTTTCTCCCACGTTCTCTTTGGGCAGAATAAGTCAGATGTTAAGGCATAAGATTCACTTGTGCCAAGAAGCCATTCATGGCTTAAAGTACTCTTGAGGCAGGAACAGCCTGTGGTGGAATTTGAGAAGGAGTGCCCCAGGCAGACTCCATCTGTTCTAAAACTAGTTAGTAGCGGTGGTTTTTTGAGCATTGGAAATGGTATGTGCTTTTGATCGTTTTTCTTCACCAATCTGTTTCGTTAACGAACCCCTTATGGAATTGCTTTCTGGAAAATGTCCCAATTCAAGCACTCAACCTGAAAGTATTAGGAGTAGTGTGCATTCTGGCGTTCCTGTTGCCTTCATGGTTTCTGGGTGTCTGGGTGTTGCTGTGTTTCGTGTTAAATACTTGCTTCGCTCTGCACCTCACTAAATGAAAACATGAGCTCGTTGGCAACCAATGGGTGCTTGAAAGGGGGAAATCAGGAATATCTGGGTGGAGACAGGATCAACTATTCAAAAGCCAAGAACATTCTAATGGCTTTCAAAACACTCCTCAGGCTTCTTAGGACATACAAAGAGGAAGTTTATTTTTGTTCTCTCTCTCTCTCTCTCTCTCTCTCTCTCTCTCTCTCTCTCCCTCTCCCTCTCCCTCTCCCTCTCTCTCTCTCTCTCTCTCTCTCTCTCTCTCCCCTCTCATGCAACATTGCTTAGACAATATAATTCCCATGCACTTTAAACAGAGCTTCCAGCCCCAGAAATGACAATACTGAATGAAAGTAACAATTTCTACAGAAGGAAGCAGCGACAATAGAAAGCCAGTGAGTAGCATTCCTGAATGATCCTTTCAACTCAGGTTTAACCAAAAGTGACTTGTCACAGTGAACAATATTATGATGGCCTTATTGGGTTGTTGGTTTATCCAAATGACAAATCTTCTACGCTGTTCTTTGCTTCACTTCTGCACTTAGTAAATATGGAAGCACCTATACAGCACTATGTAGGCTGCTGCAAAATTATTGCTATTGGTGCTGGGCAGCCAGTGGTGTGGGGGCTCGAGTGAGAAATGCATGCTGTAGTCTCATGCTCTTGAACATCTGGCCAGCAGTTGGTGGTGCAGTTTGGGGAGGCTATGGAACATACAGAATGTGGTGCCATGCTGGAGGATGCCCCTGGAGGGGGCAGAGTTAAGAGTTTATAGCTTCGTCCTGCTACCTGCTGGCTCTCTTTGTTTCTTGTGTCTGGATAAAAGTGTGGTTAGCCAGCTTGCTACTCCTGCAACCGGTGGTCATGCCTTCCCTGCCATGAGGATGGCAGAACTCTAAATCAAACTCCTTTCCTTCTTGTTGCTTTTGGTCATGGCATTTTGTCACAGTAACAGAAAATTGCCTAATAGCGGCAGTGAGGGATGAACGAAGAAAGCGTTCCTCTTGGTCGTAATAGGACTTAGGCCGAGCCACTAAAGAGTGTACTAAAGTATGCAGAGATAATCCCAGTTACAGGTTAAATGATAGACAATTTTAGGGGGAGCAGTGTTAGGAGGATTATTAGGGACTGGAAACTTTGAAGGATGAAACCAGAAGAACAGGAATGAGTTAGATCCGTGGTTTTAACTCTCTCCCTCCCTCCCTTCCCACTCTGGTGTGTGTGTGTGTGTGTGTGTGTGTGTGTGTGTGTGTGTGTGTGTGTGTGCACGCATGCTGTATATATGGGTTCATGTGGGTGTGTGCATATGGAGGCCAGGAGTCAATGCGAGGTGTCTTCCTCTATTGCTCTCCAGCTTATGTTTGCATCAGGATTTCTCACTGTCCCTGGAACACACTACTCAGCTAGACTGGTTGGCCCAGGGACCCATTTTTTCTACTTCTCCAGTGCTCCCCAGTACTTATTCGATATATGAGCCATCATGCTTGGTGGTTGTTGTTGTTGTTGCTGTTTTATGTGGATGTTGAGGATTAAATTCAGGTCCCTATGTGTGTCCGGCAAGCACATATCAACTGGGTTATCTACTTCTAGTGCTTAGATCTCAACAGCAAGGTAAGTTTGCCTTCTTTGTTGTATGTCTTTCATGTGCTGTCACCTTATGCTCTTTATGCCTTTACATTTTGGCATGTAAGGCAATTTCTTAAAATACCAGCCTGCCTTTATTTTGTAGTAATACTCCCATTTAGCAACTCACATGTGATATGGCCATATTAGGATTGCATTTCAGTGTACAGAGGACACTTTGGAGACGTTGAAACTATAATTATATCATTTTCATGTATTCTTTTCCTTTTCCTACTTAACTGGACTCAGTCAAGATGTTCCTCAGTAAGGGAATGGATAAAGAAAATGCTACATTCAAACAGTAGAACGTTATTTAGTAAAGAAAAGAAAAGAGAAGAAAAGAAAAGAAAAGAAAAGAAAAGAAAAGAAAAGAAAAGAGAGATTGTGGTGGTTTGAATGAAAATGACCCTCATAGGCACACAGGATGATGTCCTATTAGGAGGTGTGACCTCATTGGAGTAGGTGTGGCCTTACTGGAGTAGGTGTGGCCTTGTTGGAGGAAGTGTGTCACTGGGGGTGGGGGGTGTGCTTTGATATTTCAGAAGCTCAAGTTAGACCCAGTGGCTCGGTCTCTCTTCCTGATGTCTGTGGATCCAGATGTAGAACTGTTGGCTCTTTATCCAACATCATGTTTCCTGCCATGATGATAATGGACTAAACTTCTGTACTGTAAGCTAGCTCCAATTAAATGTTTTCTTTTGTAAGAGTGGCCATGGTCATGGTGTCTCTTCACAGCAATAAAAAACTCTCAGACAGTGATCAAGCCTTGAAAAGGCATGAAAGAATCTAAACCAATCACTGCTAGATGAAACGTACTATCCTCCAAAGCTGTCGTGCTGTGTGCTTCCAGCACAGTGATATTCTGGTAAAGAAGAGATGATGGTAATAGTTAAAAATTCAGTGCTTGTAGTGAGTTGTGAAAGGTAAAAGTAATAACCAGAGTATTTAGAGCCATGTAGCTTTTCTACTTGATACTGTAAGAGAGTGTGGTGGTTTGAATAAGAATGGCCCCATGGGCTCATAGATTTGAATGCTTAGTCGCCAGGGAGTGACACGATTATGAAGTATGGCCTTGTTGGAGGAAGTATGTCACTAGGTGGGGGCTTTGATGTTTTAAAAGCCCAAAGCAGTCCCAGTGGCTCTCTCTCTCTTCCTGCTGCCAGACTGTTAATGACTATGGGGACTTTTGAAATGAAGGGACTGATGCTTATCATTATTCCTTTGCTCCACATTCACAGAGTTCTGAGCAGGAGTGAACATTCCTGTGAGCTATGGGCTCAGTGAGTTTGCTGAGTAGGTGGAGCTCCCCACTGGTCGTGAGCGCATCCATGAGGGAGGGGACCCTGGCAGTGGAGGAGGCTGTGAAGATGTGGAGCTGAGAGGAACTCTGCTGCCAACTCCCAAAGTTCTTAAAAATACCTCTGAAACAAAAGGCCTCTGCAATTAAACATGATGTGGCTTTAATGTCATCACTTCTCCTTGTATCAGATGTTTGGTATGAAACATAGTTTTTCCAAAGTCAAGTTTCATTGTTAATTTTGTGTTGTTCTGCCTTAGGAGATACATCAACAGGAGAGAACACCATCTAATAGCCATCCAAACCTCCACTGCAAGATAGAGTAGAGCATTATGCTGCACCAGTCAAATCTTCATTATCAGATGGAAGGATGTATTAAAGTTTAACATGTCTCTAAGCCACATCTTCAGATACACACTACCTGCCTGTGCCAACGCTGACATCAGACTCACCCATGACAATGCAGGGTCAATGGGAACTTTTCCTTTATTGGGTTAATTTACTGAGACATCCAATAGACTTAATAACGACACTTTTCTAATGAACTAAGTATGTAAAATATGTTAACCAATTGAACAGATAATTTGCTGGTCTATGAATTTAGGATATGGACTTGATGAAAAATATTTGAGTCACATTTATGTGTATAGCCAAGCCCCTGTATGAAAACAATTCAATGCAAGCAAAAATTTATGTAAAAATATATAGTAGAGGAGACCCACCAACTTCTTTCTGTCTCTCTGTTTCTTTCTCTGTCTGTCTCTTGGTCCCTCCGTGTCTGTCTGTCTGTCTGTCTGTCTGTCTGTCTGTCTCTCTCTGTATTTTTGTTTGTTTGATACAAGGTTTCTCTGTGTAGCTATGGTTGTACCAGAACTGGTTCTGTAGACCAGGCTAGCCTCTACTTTCTGAGTGCTGGCATCAAAGTGATGTGCCACCATGGCCAACATTTTCTCTTTTTAAAAAGAGCAAGGCTAAGAGTTCCATGGACTCCTTTAAGATTAAAAAAAAAATTAAGGTGTATGAGTGTTTTTCTTACATGTTTGAGTATGAACCATATATATGCCTATTGCCCAAGGAGGTCAGAAGAGGGTGTTGGATCCCTTGGAACTGGCGTGGCAGATAATTGTGAGCTGCCATTTAGGTCCTAGAAACTGAACCGAAGTCCTCTGCAAGAGCAGCTCATGGTCTTAGCCACAGAGCAGGGATATCTTGAACAAGTTGATAAATGATTGCTTGTTCTGCATCTTATTTATATCTTGGTTATATTAGCTGGTGCAATTTCTTTTTTATTAGAATTCATTACTAAAATGTAATAAATATATTACTAAGATGTAAAAAGCTAAATGCTTGGAGAAAAGTATATCAATAACCTGTGAAAGGACCACTCAACGGTGGTGAGGGCCACTCAGTGTTGGTGAGGACCACTCAACGGTGGTGAGGACCACTCAATGGTGGTGAGGACCACTCAGCAGTGGTGATAACTCATCAGCACCATGGCCTTTGCTACTATCAGTGCAAGGTCAAGGGGTTTCTAAGAGATTCTCTTTTTCAAAATTCATGCACACTAAATACTATGTAGCTTTAATGCCATTGTTTGAATATTACCGTAGCTTCATGTCATTACATATTACACATATTCAACATGCATGGCTTCTCAGGTCATCCTGTCCCTGTTAATGTAGTTCGGGCATCAGTTGAAAACTGATTTTTAGGGAAAAAATAATCACTCAATGACAGGGAAGTTTCACATATGATACAACAATATGTTTCAACAATATGGCTGCCTAAACAAGACTGAAGAAGTACAATACCAATACAATGCTAACATCAAAGGAGGGAAATCTTACAGGGTCTTACCCATGGATAAAAGATGCTGACAGTGGAAGAAGGTGTCCTCCCAGTGCATAAACCCCTTAGTTGGTTATCCAATACCAATGGTCAGCTCTGAAATTTTATACACACACACACACACACACACACATACACACACATATGTATATATATTTAAATGAACTAAGCAAGTTAAATTTTATATTTAGGGGTGTGTATGTGTGTGCAAAACAATAACAACTAAAGAAAAAGAGGCCACAATTTCAAGAGGGAGAAAGGGCAGACAAATTCATGGGATTGGACAAAGGGAAGCAAAGGGGGAAAATGATGTAGATGTATTTTAATTTTTAAAAAAGAAATAAAATAAATATATGTGAACTCTGGTCCAAAAGCCAACAAAATTTATTTTTTTAAAAAAGAACATCTTTCATTCACTAAAGATTTCTTTAAGCCATTCTGTATTTGAAATTCAGCCTTCCACAAATTCCTTGAAATTAATAGAGGGAGATAAACCCAAATCTGTATATACTATGAAAGCCCACTCATTTTTTAGGATAATACCTATTTATTAAATGCAGATGATACAGAGGTAAAGCAGTTAGATGTGTATGAAGCTTGGTTGGGTCTCTAATTGTATAGCTTCCTTTGTTCTGTGCCACATTTCTGAAATGGAGAAAATCAGTACAATATACAATAGCCTTGGATTACAAATTAAATACTAATAAAGACCCCCCCACACTTTTGTGTAACTACAAGACCATCACGTGTAAACACTTTGAGATGCTTAATATTAATCAGCAACCTGATGAGATTTAGACCAAGGTGGGAGGAGCTGTTAAGATGACTCCGTGTTTAAGAGCACTTGTTGCTCTTGTAGAGGACACACATGGTGGCTCACAACTGTCTGTATCACCAGTTCTCAGCACATACATGGTGGCTCACAGTTGCCTATAACACCAGTTCCAGGCAATCTGACACCCTCTGGCCTCATTCAGTGCACATAAATTTATACAATCACACATATACATACATATCAATCAAAATAAATCTTAGAATTACCTGAGAGATATGGGTCTCTGGGGATACCTACAAAGGATTATCTTGATGGGGTTAACTAATGTGGGAAGTCCTGTCTTCACTCTGGGCAGGACCTTTCTCTGGTTGGGGATCCTGGAGTGTATATAAGGGACAAAGCTAGTTGAGTGCCAACATTCATGTCCCTCTGCTTCCCGACTATAAATATGATTCGCTGCCTCAAGCTCCCGCAGCACCAGTTCCCTGCCATGATGGATTGTAGATCCTGGAACTGTCAGCCAAAATTAACCCTTCCTTCCCCAAGTTGCTTTGTTAGCATATTCTATCACAGCAGCAGGGAAAGAAACATCTTATGTCCTCTCCTATTTTATTAAATCCAGAGCTTGGGTTTGAATCTGTCAAGGCCAAATTATTGCTCATTCTATGAAAGCAGCATAAATAATCTGCACCCTAGCTCGCCATAAAATTAACAACAAAAAAATGGAGGTCACTTACTTGGTTCTGTGTCAACCACACATTTCCTGCAAAAGACAATTTGCTCCTTGAGATTTTTGGTAAAGAATACTGTTTCTTTCAGGCTGCCCGAGGAAAGCTGATGGAATTTATTGATCTCCAACATTTCATCCTCAACTTCTAATGGACAGACACAATGAGCATCTATGACTAGCCTAAACAAATCAGCTGACATCTTTATATATCCTGCAACTAGGAAACCATCCGTGCCCTTCACTTACCTATACAGTGTTGGGACATTCTCATAGGATTGCACAAGACAAATAGGTGAAGTGCCTCAACAGATAATAATACCGCTGCAAAGATTATCCTTGAAGAACTGTGACCATTTTTGTTCAAACCAAACTAAAATGGAGAGGGAGATTTCCCACTGATCACCAAACCCAGCAGAGCTGTCTCAGGCTCTTACTTCTGGAACCAGAACGCTCTCAGTGAGCAGTAATACCCTTTGAATTCATGAAGCAATTACTCTTAGATGCTTTGCAAATGGAGATGCATAGTAGTCCAGCTATCTCAAATGACTACCAAACTATTGTATATACCATTAGTAAATCTCAGGCAGGCAATAATTCCAGCTATATGCATTCCCAGTATAAGAGCCAGCAAGGCTCAGCCATTACAGTCAGACAGGCTCCCAGACCTATCCGGAAACCCGACTGCCTGTGCCTGAGGCTGGGTAAGCATAAGAGGGGAGAGAAGAGAGTCATAAATTTGGGTTTTCAGTTAACATACTGCTCTCTCTACGTGCTTATGAAGGGACTTGGTAGGTGACATGCAGGGTAGGGTCTAGGACTCTCCTGACCCTCATTTCATACAAACGCCACTATTTTTCCTCGACTCTCGTCTACCATGTGTGCAAAAGTGAGTGGGGACACCCCAGACAGGAACTAAAATGTCATTTATTCTGTCATTTGGCATCTAAAATTCTGGTCCTACAGCTCTCTCTTTCTCAGCACCCCCTCACGCTGCCCTCATAAATCTTTTAGTGCAAAACATGATCGGGATGAGCCATGTCTCATACTGAATTCTTACAAACGTAACTCATGTCTCTAGGAAAGTTTGCAGACAAGTGTTTTGCTCTAGATTCCCAAGATTTCTGAGAGTTTTGTGATCGTTTTGTAGCTCAGTGGACTTTTTGCAGGAACTCGGCAATGTCTTTCGAAACGAACAAAAGAGACACTTGTGTTTGTAGCCTGTCTAGTGCTTTTCCCTGGCCACTGTCTCAGTGGCCACATCAAACACTCATGGCTTTCTGAAAAAAGTGAGCTAATTCCTAGAGGTTAATATAGCTGCTGCTAAGATTAATCTGTATCACTAGGAATACAGAAATGATAAGTGTTAGGCATACCCTGAGGGGAAATCATAGAATCGGTATAAAATGTTGTTGGAGCACTGGTATATGCCACAGAGCAGAAAAGTAGGTGCTTGTCTCTTTGGCTTTGGGGTACAGAGTTTTAAAAGACCCATCTTTATAAATTCTCCTCACCCTTTCCAGGGTTGCTCCACTGGGGAAGAACTAGGGCTCTGTGACCATAGACTTCTAGGTGACTAAAGCCTCGATGGCCTCTCACTTGAGGACTTGAAGGTCACACTGTCCTCGGGACTGGCTAACCATCGCCTGGTGAAAATGGATCCTCCACAAGCAAAAGTGTTTTAGATGCATCGCCCTTTCTTCAGTCTCAAAGCTGGGATTGGTTTTCATTCTGAAAACCTATGAACACTCTCCACAGCCACTGGAGGAGGGTCACCCTATTAATGTAATTTATTTTTATGGAAAAATATGGGAGTTTTTTTATTATTGAACAGAATAAGCATCCTAATATAACAGAGAGTATAATGTAGATCCCCATTGCCCGCCATGGTCACAATGAGCCACATGTTACTATTAACAATATAGTTAAGTTAAAACAATCTTTTAAGAAGGTGACCCTGTATGCTATGGGCTATGAGCACTAGAGCTTGGCACAAGGACTTAAAAGAACCTGTG
This sequence comes from Mus musculus, assembly GCF_000001635.26. Taxonomy (NCBI): domain Eukaryota; kingdom Metazoa; phylum Chordata; class Mammalia; order Rodentia; family Muridae; genus Mus; species Mus musculus. Next base: position 63,521,549 of record NC_000084.6, on the reverse strand, counting down.
AAACATGAGACCAGCTAGGAAATGTTGGGCTGAGGGAGCCTAAGAGTGGGGCAGGAAGCCAGCAGGCAGAGGCGCTTCCATGTAGCTTGAGGACTTTCAAGAGCATCATGGTTTTTTAGACATTTTCCTCCAAGAACTTAGAGTTGACCCTTGTATTTTCTGAGGGAGTCTCCAGTCCCTGCCCGTGAGGCACGATGAGGACACCGTGTACAGAGGATCAGAGCCTGAGGATATCACAGTGATGTGTACAGACAAAGTTATATCCCATCAGAGCCTTAAACCCTTGAGCTGCCCAGAGCTTTGTAGAGGAAACTTACTAAGAGCCAGAGCCCAGGTGCTACCCTGGCGGGGGCCTTGGAAACAGAATGGAACATTCCAGGTCAGGTCCCTCTGTGCCGTGTACCACTGCGATGAACTTGAACAACTGTCCAAATGCTTCCTCTCTGACCTTCATGTTTTAAACAAGGTGACGCAATGTGTGGAGGTGGAGAAGGGATATTGATATCATTCCCTGGCGTAGAGCAGGCACACCATTGATCACCAGTTCTTGTGGTTGTGATCTCCCTAAGTAACATAAAGAACCATGGGAGATGACTCTGGTCCTAGAGAGGCTATTCTTTCACGGGGAGAAACATCCAACTAGATAGAATGTCTAGACTGACTCAGGCAGATTCTATAAAGTCCAATGTGGGGCATATCTGAAAGCACAAAGACACAATATTAAACACACAGTAACCTCTACAGTAAACATTAGTTACAGTTGTCCTGGAAAACTGAGACATGCATTCTCCCTGGGTCACAACCCAAGATTCCTGCCTTCCTGGACCAGGCTGGGTCTCCTTCCAGTGGGTTCTTGGCCTTCCAAAGTCCTTATCGTCACCCTTCTTAGATTACATGGAGCTGATTACTGATGTCCTGTCATTTTAAAAATTCAAAATAGGCCCTGTCTCTGATTGCAGATGTCACAGCAATAGAATCACATATGCACATATGCATGCACATTTCTGTCTATCTATCCCAAATCTGGGCTGGAGTTCAGTTGCTAGTCATTGGATGATGAGCACTGCTTCCAAGAGTTAGTAAACAAGATCTGAAGTTTTTGCTTCAACTGTCTAAATGTGCATGTGCTTATGTGTAAAGTGGAATATGTAATAGAAACACATGTAGGATAATGTGTTATTCAGCTACGCCAACTATAAGCCTAGGTGTTACTCCTTATGATTACTTTAATCCAGGAATTGTCCCGCTCGTAATTTGCTGTCCTGAAACTTGTTTCAATATAGTAGTAATATAGCATTAGGTTAACAACTTAAGTTTTCAACCTTGACTATTGTGTGTTAACCTGGTTTCATTATGTCAAAAACAACTAAGAAGCATGGGCAGCCCTGAACTTTCAGGTCCTTTGGAAGCTCTTTAGATTCATATAGTCTTTGATGTGGGCTCTCAGAAGGAAATGACCTCTTAATATTGTCTTCTAAGAACATCAAAAATCTGATGGTTTTAAAGGGAAATATCCTTTGGCAACAACTTCCTGTCTCTAGGCAGTCTTTGTGTCAAAGAGGAATGTTTTTATTTACTCTCTGATTCTGAATCATCATTGGCTCTAACCTTTCCCCCATGTTTAGAATTACAGATAACGTATTTTAGATGAGATTTAATTGATGCAATGGATACACGAAGGAGCGTGGTCTTAATCACCTTTGGCTCCCTATACAGTCATTCCATATAGACTTTTATAAATAAGGAGAGATGACCATGGTGGAGTTTTGGGGGATGCTAGAATTTGCCTTTAGACATTTTTGTGTTGGGGCCTCGAAGGCGGAAACTTCTTTCAGATGATGCCAAACTTCAAATGTCAGAAAAGGACAGTGACGGAGATGCTTCCCAGTCAGTGTGGAGAGGGAGATTATACTGCAGACAAGCACCCTTGGAGCCATGGCAGGGCAATGGCACAGAAGCTGCCACAGCGGGATGGAGGGTGTCCTGAAAACAGACCTTCCTGCTTATTCAGAAATGCCACTATGGGGGCTGTGCCCCTTTCACCGTAAAGTCTCTTGTCCCCCTACACTGTGCTGTAATGGTCAGTGAACTATTACAGATAGTTTGTTAGTTTGTGTTTAAAGGACACTAGGAAGAAACAGAGAAACTGTGTGTGTGTGTGGGGGGGGGGGTATTTCCCAGGTCATCCTGCAGAAGGTAGGTCGTGTGAACAGTGCTCAGGAGATGGTGGGTGAACAGATGTGGATGGTTAGAAAGTCTCAGGTAGATCAAAGTGCATCAGCTAAAACCAGGCAAGCGCTGTCCATGAGCACAGTCTGTCTGCCTTCTTGGCTTTTCTTACAATTGCTTCTGGCCATCTGACCTAAAGCTGTCCATTGTTTCTTTGAGCCTAAGACTTAGTTTTTACACACTCCACATCTCACTGATTTTTCAAATAGTTTGCAAAAACGATTTTGTCTTATAGACTGCATTGCCTAATTTTATTACCTGTTCTCATTGGTAATTGCTAATTTAATGATAAAAGCAGCAGTAGATACACTTCAAGTGACATGTGAGCTGACATGCCTATTTTCTTAGCAAACATGGCTTCAGTTTGTTTTAGAATGTGTATGCAGGACCCAGAAAGAGATAGTATTGAAGGAATCAGGGAGAGCTGACATGAAGAAAACAAATGGCCAAACAGCTGATGTAATTACTACCTTAACAGTTTACAAAAAATGGAAATGGACTAAACTCTTTAATTAAAAAACAAAACAAAACAAAACAAGAATACGGGTAGGACTGGACAATGTGCAGAAAATACGAGACCTTAGAACACTCAGTCCTAATTGAGATGTTTCCATCAAATCCCTTTCCCCATGGCTTAGGCAACTCTGGAAGAGGAGGCAGAAAGATTGTAAGAGTCGGGGGGTGGGGGATGGAGGACACCGAGGAAACAGGATCTTCTAGACAGGACACAACTGATGAACTCAAAGAGACTGTGGATGCAAGCCAGATGTTGTCCTAGTGAGAGGAGAGGCACACACAAGTACCCATTCCTAAACCAGAATCTGCCTCCCCTTAATCTAACCTTTTATAGGAGAAGAATGACTCCTGTAGAGTCTCACTGAATGGATATACAAGCCACTCCTAAGGGCCCCAAGACTAACAGTAGATGACCAACACAAAACAAACTCAATATTGACCCCTCTAGTCTCACTCTGGGTCAGTGTGTTAGTTCTTGGTATTTCTGAACTTGTTTTTGTTTTGTTTTGTTCATTGATGGTTTCATTTCTTCATGAGGAGGATGAAGATGATGGTGATGAGAAGGAGTCGTTGTTGTTGTGGTGGTGGTGCTGGGGGTGGTGGTGGTGGTGGTCATAGTCATTGTCATCTCCTCCTCCTCCTCCTCCTCCTCCTCCTCCTCCTCCTCCTCCTCCACGTCCTCCTTTCAGGACAAGAGTTTCTCCATGTAGCCCTGGCTGTCCTGAAACTCACTCTGTAGAGTAGGCTTGCCACAAATGAACTCAGAGTTCTTCTTTTAAAGCACCATATGCAGGTTAATGGCAGAAGTTCTGTCTCAATACTAATTTACATTTTCCAGTTTCCTTCTGACTTCATCTCTGCGGTTTTTTTTAGGACTTCACATTCTCATTGTTTACATAGGTCATTTTTCCCCCAGTATGCTCTGAGTTCTTTCCAGAGTCTCTTGAGTTTTCAAATATGTACACTTATTTACAGAGGACTTGATTATTAGTAGACATTGGGTTGAGGTTTCTCACCAGCCAAATGCAACTCTTTCCTCAAGGGTAATGTGAAGGTCAAGCTACAAGGACAGCCGTTGCTAGTGAGATCTACATTTTGTCTCTAAAGACTCTAAGTGATAAGGACTTTTTCTCCACGTTGTGGCCCTGTTGAAAATTTTTGGGGTTGGAACTAGTGGGAGAAGAAGTTAGGTCACTAAGGGGTGTGTCTTAGAAGGACACCGATCCTTTATTTGTCCCGAATTTTCATCCTGCCTGTTATAAGGTGAACAGTCTTATCTATCCAAACAAATAGGATGAGGGTCCTGGACCAGGAGGTTTCCAGGGATGAGAAACCTATATATTCTATGTTCATTCAGTTATGATGCACCCAACCCCCAAGAGACTGGAGGCCCCAGGGAGTTTAGAGGTCAGATGGGGTAGAGGGTGGGAGCATCCATGTGGAGACAGGGTGTGGTGGGGAGGAGGTGTGGGATGGGGGAGGGGTGGGGAATAGAATATGCAGTGTAAAAATGAAAAATGAATTACAAAATAAAATAAAATTAAAAAAAATTTTAATTAAAAATGTAATTTTATGAGGGTTTTATTTTCTTTCTGCATGTATGTCTGTGCATCACCTGTGTGTCTGGTGCCTGTAGAGGCCATAAGAGGGTGTTAGAACCCTGAAACTGGAGGTATAGATAGTTGTCAACCTCTCCATGGTGCTAGGAATCAAACCTAAATCTCCTGGAATAATAGCCAGGGTTCTTAACCACCGAGCCATTACTCCAGCCTCTTGGATGGCTGAATTGCATGGTTGAATCAAATTTAACAAAAACAAAAGACAGTTCTTACCTTTGGAAACAGTAATTTAACCTTTAATTAAAATAAAAAACTTAAGCTTTAAATACAGTTTTTTTTTTGTTTGTCTTTGTTTTTGTTCATGCTTGTATTACCAACATTATGTGCCACATCTGTACCTCCTGGATATGATACACAGCTCTTTGCCTGATTTTAAAATGATCACTCTTGTTACTGGAGAGATGACTCAACAGTTAAGAGCACTGGCTGCTCTTACAGAGGACACAGGTTTCACTCCAAGCACCCACCTGGTGGCTTTTATTGTCAGGTATTCATGTGTGATCTCAGGGAATAGAGGTCAAATGGTCTTGCCCCTCTGACAGCATTGCTTTTGAGCCAGCACTCCAGGGACTCAATGATCGGTCCAGAGTGGGTCATAGTGACCTAGGGAGGTTGTGGCTCTGCGCACAAGCGGTCCTAGGAGCACATCTGTGGACACAGGGCAGTCCAGGTGTATGTTCTCTGAGTGCTTTGCTTTTCCAAGTGACCCCAGCTCCACATCACCCCTCAGTTAACTCTTCCCTAACCTACCCACATCCTGCTTTGCTTAACCCTGAGCCATTGTCTTCTTCTACCAAATAAATACTGCACTATAAGAAAAACTCACGGATGCTGACTGAATAAAATCTATTGAGGGACTATGTTGACTGATGATAAAATATTCCATAACCTGGTATCAAACCAGTAGCTATAAAATATATACACCTATACTTTACATTTTTAGTGTTAAAATTGGAAAGAAGCTCAAAAGCCAACAAAGGCACCCACCTTCCCTCTTCTACTTAAAGGTGAAAAGAAAGAAAAATGTTTTATGCCTGATGGTGTTTGATGGGTCTCTTAACAAATCTGTTTGTAAATCTGAACTGCTGGAATGCAAGGGAAGGTGTCCTGGGATATCAAAGTGTCTTATGCATGAGAATTATTATCAGTCCCAGGCATGGCTAGAAAGGAAAAGACCAAGACAGGGCACTGAGAAGCAAGAGTGTCTAGTTTCCTGCTCACTTCTGAACTAAGTGGGCCGTGGAGGGACAGCACCAAGCAGCTCCCTACTTGGCAATGTTAACAGTACTGAATAAGTCCTTAAGGTGCTCACAGAACAACCTAGGGGACACCAGTGTATCTGAAACTTGGAGCCAAGACAAGGTTCTGCCTGGGGGAGGGAGGGGATGACATTCTGAGTTGACATTCCACCTTGACGGGGTAGGCAGGAATGCGTAGCAGCATCGTCAGAAGGGCGTGCTTAGCTGTGGGTGTTCCTGGAACTTTCATGGCAGAGAAGCAAATGCAGCCAGAATGTATGCGTGCGAAGCATTCTGGAGAGTGAACTGGGATGGAGAAATGAACCACATCCCTTGGACAGTTTGGGTTTGGCATTTTGTGGATATACAGATGATGGCAGTCAAGAGTGGGATGCTAGCCTTGGGCCTTCCGCTTGCACCCTGTGAGTTAGTCAGTGAGGTCAACCCACACAGCCTGTTCTCCAGTCTGGACACAGTTGGTTCTGTTTTCAATTGCTGTCCTGATTACTTTAGGAAGTGGGTTTCAGGGCAAAATGATAATGAAGTCCAGCCCCAGAGAGTTTCCTGCAGGACTGATCTCTAAAATGGGGAGGGTTAAGGCTCTTGGAGGAAGCGGAGATTAACAATCTATTTTAACAATCTGTTTCGAAGTATGTGGCCCCTAATGACCAACTCAATCTGTGTTCTCCCAGCATTCTCCTCTGCTTCTCCCTTCACAAGTGTGCTCCCACCGGTGATTTCAGGCTTGAAGCATTTTTTTTTTAATAATAGAAATAAACTAGGCAAGTGCTATTCATTTGCAAGGAATAAGCTGAGGGAACCAGTATGCAAGCAAGAGGCATCCATGAGAATTTACTGAATCACATTCTCCTAAGTGTCTTGCCCTGCACAGGCGATTGCTATTTGGATGGCTTACTCTGACTCCGCATGCTTCGTTCGTTTCTTATGCTGTGCTTGTTCTTAAACACACTACACAGAACAGAGGGGCTGGCTGGTCCACTCTGATCCACAGCATGTGAGTGTGACTTCCTTGTAATGGGTTTAGTTGAAAAGTGGAAATCTTATAGACACATTTTCCCATGCATCTGGTTGTACAACAGATTTGATAAACAAAAGACAGTAGGGGCCACTACAGACAAAACATTTCACCAACTCCAAGTTGTGTGTACATTTAACACCCCGGGGAATATCATTGCATCTCCCAATGGGTGGCTTCTCCAGTGCCAGATGCTGTAGAACTTTCCTCACAAGTACATAAAATAAAGCTGTACACGTCAAGCGATGGTCTTTTAGATTTGATGGACAGCTAGGAGACACTCCCACTCGCTTCCCAGATGAACTCCTTGTAAAGATCTCTCGTCAATTTCAGTAATTAATGTTTCCATCTGCTGCCTGGTTTGTGGATAAGGCCCAAGCTCATAAAACACAAGGGGTTGATAAGGACAAGTTCCCCCGAGATGCCACCTTGTGACAGACTGGTGTCTGCCAGTTGTCAACAACACAGAATGACTTGCAAGGTTGTGCAACCTACAGTAAAATAAATATGCCCTCACACTTACAGCTTGCGTATTTTATGCACCTGGGTTGTCCTGGGTGGTGATCCCCATTCCGACTTCAGTTCCTAAACCCCAGTTTAGGGGGGTAATTAGCTTCACCCCTCATTTCTTGCAGACAGATGAACACTTACCTTCTTCATTCTTGGCAGCCTCCAAAACTTAAAGTACCAGCATGAATAAAGTAACTTCAGTTGACCCACTTGCACATGTCTGAATGGTAGGCTGACCTCAGCTAACAGCATCCATCAGTGCCACATGTCAGGAAGCCTGCACATGCCCAGGAGGCCCCCTTCTGTGGAATATCTTCACCTTTTTCTGCTAGGTGTAGAGGGATCTCAGGCACTGGCAAACTGGCCTGTGAGTCCAAATCTGACCAGACGTCTGACTCCTAGCATGTGTTGCTTATGGGCACTAGGAATGATAATAAATATTAGAGCAGGAAAAAAAGCTCTGTTCTTACTACATGTTAGGGACTGTATTCATCTCCCTCCTTTCTATGGCTAGTGAAGTCAACATGTGGTTTAAAAGCCCCCTTGAGTAGGCATTTGGGGATGAAGCCAAGTCTCGTTACTCCATGAGATAATGATGTATAAACATTTGCTTTGCAAATGCCTTTATGTTAATTTCCTGTGTTATATTTATAGGCTGTAATGCATGTGGTGGGTTGGTACTATGTGTACAATATAACCATTCATTGCCAAGGCAGTTCTTTCCCAGGTAACCTGGCTGCAAGCTCTGTCACAGACAAACACTGCATTCATGAAGTGTTTTTTTTCCAACCATATTATGCTTGTTCTTATAAATGCAATGCATAGAAAGCACTGGGCTATGGTTGGTTTTTTTTTCTTTCTTAAGGACCAGAGTGTTCTCTACAGAGTGTAAAGAGGATATTTAACAAATTGCCACACTAAGACCTAAGCCAACCTTTGTGAAAGATTTCTGTTAATGCCATTCCAGTGCCTGTCGGGATAAATAGACAATAATCACATCCTATCTTTGAAAACAATTGGTGAAATCATCATATTTTAATTGATACTATGGTGAATCTCAAGGCCACGTTTTTATTTTTTAAAAGCAAAAGAGATACATTTCTTTGTAAGGTAATTGGATGGAGGGCCCAAGGTTCTTTGGCATTCTGCCACTTTTCAGACGGGGTAGATAAGCACAGGTAAGCACTCTAGATGTAAGCCAGGTTTGGTGCAAGCCAGGTTTGGTGCCAGGAACTTTGGGGTCTGTAACCCCATGCCAGAGGATGAAGCAACCAGGACTGAGGTTTGTATTGGGTGGAAGCCAATGAGAAAGGAAGGAAACAATATAAGATGTGGGAATTTTACACGGTTTCCTCCCAGAACAAGGTAAGACGTGGACGGATCACAGGGAGCTACATCAGAGAAAGGATTTCACAGAGCCATCGTGGATCTTGTCCTGAGCCAAGAAAAAGGCTAGAAGAGGGCTTGTCTTGAAACTCTGGGATTTCAGCAGAAAAGGGAAGACTTCTCTGTTCCTACTCACACACGATTTCCGGAAGACAAGGTTGTGTTGTCTTGTTCGTTGCTGGTGTAGACAGCAAGGTTGGTGGGAGGTAGAGGCAAGCCAAAGCCAGCTGGCTTAGGGTAGAAGGAACTGCCTACCTGACAGGAACTTGTGTGGGGATTTTAGGCCATTCTTAGTGTTCCTTTGGAAACTTAAAAAAGGAAGTCGGCATGGATGAAGTTCTGTAAGCATTCTCTTAGTGTATGTATGCGTTAATAAATGTGTGGCTATTATGCAGGCCATCTACACTTTGTATTTCATTCTTTAAAAGATTTATTTGTTTATTTATTTAATGTATATGAGTACACTGTAGCTATCTTCAGACATACCAGAAGAGAACATCAGAGCCCATTATAAATTGTTGTGAGCCACCATGTGGTTGCTGGGAATTGAACTCAGGACTTTTGAAAGAGCAGTCAGTGCTCTTAACCACTGAGGCATCTCTCTAGCCCTACACCTTGTATTTTAAAATGGAATAGAAAACTCTGAAATTTGTCACAAAGGTGAGGTAGTAGTTATTCTACCATCAAACAGGGCTTTTGATAGGAGAGTTTAACTTCTCCAACTTCTTGTTCTCTTGATATTGATTATGAGCAAATTTTCTCCAGTCTGTGATTTCTTCTGCAAATCTCAGCTAAATGAAGATGCACTAACCAATAAAGTGCAGGGGCGTGCACAGTGCACAAAGGAGAGGTGCTCTGGAGCTAAAGGGAACCAGCAAGGATGCACCTGTGCTTGGGGCCATCTGTCGCTGAGGAGACAGACAGAGCTTTGCTAGTTTTAGGTAAAGGTGAACTTGGCTATGAGAACATTGAACACTGTCACCCAGTTCGTAGCATGCACATGCTGTGGCCAGTGTACCTTCTGGAGACTGTGTACTTAAATTTTCAAGTGTTCAGTGGGTGGGGTACCACAGCCTCTTACATGGCTTTCCAAGGCTTGTATTTCACCCAGCCTGGTCTACTGTATTCAATTTCCACAGGTTGGGTGGTTGATAGGCAATAGTTGCTTCTTTCTTACAGTGCTGGGGAGCTGGAATTATAAGATCAGAGTGTCTGAGTGTCAGGGCTCGGGGTGGGGGGTGGGGGGAGAGGAGCCTCCTCCTGAGTGTCAAGTTGGACACATCTCTCACGTCACATAACCTCATCCATTCCACTTCAACCAACTCACCTTCCGGGTCACACCTCCTAACATGTCACAGCATCCATGTGAAAAGAAAACAAACTGTTCATTGAGTAATAAGTTGCAGCACGGGGGACAAGCTCTGCCTGGAATGGAACCTGGGATATTCTGGAAAGTTCTGAGGCAGGCCACAGGAGAGTCTTGGCTTTGGGAGCTTGCAGGAGTTCATCAGAAACCAGCACCCTCAGGCATCATGTCTGAGTTCCCAAAGCTAAGCCTGGCCTCTCCCCTCTCAGCTCCCTACATCCTGCCCTCTGATGACCAACTAGATACATGCATGACTTCACAAGTGAATTGGCCTATTTACCTGTATCCCTCTATCACACTGTGGGCTCTGAGAGGGAAGGTGGAGACTGAACTCATCCACTGTCATGTTCCTAACATCTCACCTTGGGGAGAATTAAGATAAATGACGGAAAGTGAGTGAATGACTAGAACAAAGCAATTGTCTGTCAACTAGAGGCTTTGCAGCAGGCTACACAGGGCTCAGGCCCATATGTATCCTATGAGGGATCTGTCTTAGGGTTTCATTGCTGTGAAGAGATACCATGATCAAGGCAACTCTTATAAAAGAAAACATTTAACTGGGGCTAGCTTACAGTTTCAGAGGTTCAGTCATTATCATCATGGCTGGAAGCATGATAGCCTGCAGGCAGACATTGTGCTGGAAGAGCCAAGAGCTCTACATTTTGACCTGAAGGTAGCCAGAAGAACACTGTCTTCTGTAGGAAGACAACAGGAGACTGGAATTCCACACTGGGCAGAGCTTGAGTGTAGAGACCTCAAAACCTGCCCCCACAGGGACAAACTTCCTTCAAAAAGGCCACAGCAACTCCAACAAGGTCACACACCTCCTAATAGTGCCACTTCTCATGGGCCAAACATATTCAAACCACCACAGGAGGTCATAATTATTGATCTTAATTAGGGGTTTAGCCCATTGTTCAGGTAGGATGATCACTGGAATGAGAGCCCCATGTATGTATACCACAGCCCTGATCCAGATACCTGGAAGTATCTGTAAAGAAGATTAGCTCCTTAGCTGTGTGTTCCTGGCTGCTTCCTGGCTGCCCTGGCCATCAGGTCTTCTTCCAAGCACAGCCTTGCTATTCCTTTGCAGGCAGTATCTGAGCTCTTTCCTAGCACTGGCCTATTGTCCCTATGTCTGCCTGCTAGGCCATGCCCCCGGGCATCTTATACTCCTCTATCATGGAGACTTGCATCAGTCACACATTTGTTCATGACAGTGTGCTGAGGAGCATTCGTGGTTGATCTGGAACAGCTCATCTGAGTTCTTGCTGGGTTCTTTGAGCTTCCTACTTTAGAGTAAGCCTCTGCCAACATGTGACACAAACACAGACTGACACAGCTACTCCATGCCAGAGAACCTTAGCTTACACCAGTTTGATTTTCCTAGAAATTAAGGAAAACTAAAGAATTTACCAAGACAATATGTCTTCCCTTTCTTTATAAGGTTGTTTTGTCTGTTGAAGAACCAAGAAATGTGGCCCCCAGTTCAGAATGTATTAAAATCTGAGCATCCTCTGGCTAGGACGGTGAGTACTAAGCCAGGACCTGGCACCTCTGCCAGTTACCAGTATGGGAGACTTGATCAGTGCAGTCCAAAGTGCTGTTAGCATGTGTACCTCAAGTGTGAGCAGAGAGTACTGACTGCCAAAGTACTTCCAGAGAGCACTATACACAAGAGATACAGACCTAGGCTCTCCCTACTTAGCTTCTGAGATCAGATGAGATAGGTACATATGCAGGGTGGTCATTGCTGAAAACATAAACATTGGTAACATCATACAGGCTGAGAAGGTTTTATGTATATGTGTAGATATATGTGATATATATGTATGTATGTGCATGTATACACACACACATATACACACACATATGCATTTAACAACAATGAATGAACAAAGAAGCCATGAATTTTAAAAAGAGCAAGAAGGGGTATAAAGGAGGATTTGGAGGGTGGGAAGGAAGAATTATATTCATTGAAGAATAAAAGAAAAATTAAAAAGAGAGAGACTCTTTCTATTATAATCAATCAGCCAGGGTTATTAGGGACAACAAACAGATGCAATAGAAAATTACTAGGAAACCTCTAGGGTGGCCATTGCCTCTTGCTGGGCATGAATATGGTTTCATATCCAAAACTGAAGCTGAACCCTAATCTCACTTAGTATGAAGGGAGCGTTTCCTAACTGTGGTATTCAGAGATAGAGCCTTTAGCTAGGTGAAGACAAGAGGCTGGACTCCCATGATTGAATCCCAGTGGTCTTATGAGCAGAGAGAGACTAGATTCACAACTATCCATGGTTCTGATCTTCTCTAGGCGATGCTGTCCTGAGAGGTGCCACTTCCATCTCACACCTCTGGAGCCAAAAACACCACTGCAGCTATTGATGTTTCTAGACAGCACTGTGGGCCGAGTACTTCACCATGAGCCAAAATAAGCTTTTCTGGAAAAACTACTGAATGCTGTAGTTTGGATCTTTAATATCTCAATGTCCCCATGTTAAATGGTTGTGCCCCAGGATGACCACTGGAAAGAAGCAGACACTTTAAGGGGTGGAGCTTTGTGGGACATCCTTAGAACACTGCATGGAGGGATGACCTCAGAGAGGATCATGTCACTTTGTTCCCTCCTTCTCTTTCTTTATGCTTGTGAACAGACTTGCTCTGCCACACAATCCCCTTGGGTACCATTGGGTACTCCCTAGCACACCTTCATTCATTTCTAGTTTCTTGGATTCAGCATTCCTGCTTCCTGGAGGACAGCACTGTTGCCAAGGACCAGTCTTGGCTAGATCGGGGTTCCTGAGAGAAGGGGTGTTTGGGAGCAGCAAAAACAAATGAATCAAAGTCAAGTCATGAGTCCAAGATGGCGGTCTATGATCTGCTTGAGATGAATTTCCAGACTGCTCTTTCTCTGTGCTCTGTTCTGCTCGAGACAGCTTTTTCTTGCTATTCCAAAAACTCTCTGGTTAAGACAGTTACCTTTCTGCTCAAGATAGCTCTCTGCTAGTGAAAATTCTAAAAGCTCTCTGGATAGCTCATGGGTTATTTGACCGAAGTCAAAAAAGCTGATCTATCTCTATCTCTATCTCTATCTCTATCTCTATCTCTATCTCTATCTCTATCTCTATCTCTATCTCTCTATCTCTCTATCTATCTCTCTATCTCTCTATCTATTCTCAGATTGTCCTGCCTAATCAGAAATCCTGTTAGAAAAAATTTAGAAGTAATTCTTGGGTTTTCCAATCAAAATCAGAAAGCCAGAAAACAATTATAAAAGAGCTGTGTTCATTCTTCAGACAGTCTTCTCTGTATAGCTGCTAGAAAACCTGATAAAAGAACTGTGTCAGATCTCTAAGTAATTCTTGCTCAGAAATCTTATTAGAAAAAAATTCTAAAGGAGCTGTGTTTGCTCTTCATGGATTTTCCAACTAAAATCAGAAATTCTGTTAGAAAAATTCTTGAAGAGCTGTTTTCACTCTCCAGAGATCTGTAGACAGCACAGCACTCATTAGCAGAAAAAAAAAAATTAAAGAAGAAATGTTATTGCTTTGTGCTAGTGCATCTCATGGAAACCAAAAGCCCAGTTTTTTATTTACATATCAATTCTGTTATTTATTCCAGGTTCCATTTTGATTATCCTATGAATTAGTTTCTCGTGGCCCAGACCCTTGATTCTTAGGAGACAGCAATCACATTTTTCATTTTTAAAAAATTTTTTTAATATTGCAAAAGAATTCAGAGGTCTGCCTACCTTTGTAAACTTACCTCGGTGGGACCTTGTCCTGAGATTCCCATTCCAACTGTACCTGAACCTAAATTTCTTCTGTCCCATGCTAACCTTGAACTCAGGAATCTGCCTGCATTCGTATCTGCTTGTTTTTGTATCTTTCTAACAAGCTTACCAAAGTGTAGCTGCTGCTATTCCTTTAGGCCTAGGAAGCTCCTGATACAATTCATATTGCATCCTTATACTTTGCATAGTTGAAAATTTATATATTTTTGAACTTATGTTTTTAGAGTTCTTTCCCACAGCCTTAAGGGCTGTCTTGAAGGTCTTGGTGTTTGCTGTTTTGCTGAGACAGTCACCCCTTTGCTTCCCAGGTTCATGTTGTCTCTGATTTTCATGGAGTCATTTGTTGGAGATTGGTTTTGATTCAATCAGGAATCTGCATGTCCAGACGCTAAAAGTCCTTGATCACAATTGTTTTTTGATCAATTAATAAAGGTGCCAACAGCCAATGGCTGAGCATGTGGTGGGGCACTTCAAGTTGCATCAGGGAGGATGCAGAGAGGAACAAGCAGAATTGCCATGACTTGGGTAGAAGGAAGGGACACAGGAGAAACAGGAAATAAAGCCAACGAGCCATGTGAGACTTCCACTGGCCACTTTAAAGAGGTCTCCCTAAATCAGCACAGCTCTAGAATTTGCTCACTGTTTCATCTCCATCTCCACCACCTTAGAACAGGTCATCTTGCAATTCAATTTATTTCTGTGATAACCACTCTCCAGCAGTCTGCATTTGTGCTTCTGCCACCATATGAATAAGAATAATTCAGTTGTAACATGTATTTAGATTACCTGGCTTGATCAATAGCCCATGTTGTACTGGAATGTAGTGGGACCTTTTGAAGTTGGGATTTTTGTAGAAAGAGGTTATATTGTTAGGGGTATGTCCTTGAAAGAATAGTGGCAACCCAGCCCTTCCTTTCTGTGTCTGTTTTAGTTTCTTTCTGTTTTTGTGGGGGAAAAATTTGACAAAAAGCAGCTTAGAGGAGAGAGGGTTCATTTGGATTACACATCCAGGTCACAGTCAATCGTTGAGGGAAGTCAAGACAGGAAAGAGAGCAGGCGCTTAAATAGCAACCATGAGAAACACTGTGTTCTGGATGGCTCCTGGCACATGCTCAGCTAGTTTTCTATGCTTATCTAGAGGCTCAGGACCACTTGGCCCAAGGAATGATGCCACCCATAGTGGGCTCTGCATTCCTATATCAATTAACAGTCAAGCCAGTTCTTCCATTGAGATGTCCACAGACCAACTGAGTCATTTTCCAGGCGATTCTAGGCTGCATCAAGTTGACAGTTAATGTTAACTAGGATGCTTCCTTGTTGCTATAAAATGAGCAGCTTCCGTGGAGTCCTGTGATCTCACTACAGGACTGAAGGGAATGGGACAAACTAAGCACTGATTGAAACCTCTGAGACCTTGAGGCAACACAAACCTTTCTCCTTATAAGTTGATTACTTCAGGTGTTTTACTATAGTAACAGAAACTTGTAATTATATAAATTAATTACACTATACTCCTAGCTTTTATTTCTCTGTTTTTTTTTCCATTGTCAAGAATATAGTCCGACAAAGACTTTGATAACTGCTAAGTTTCTTGTCTTTGGTGATCATTTTCTTCTTTCTTTACCTTCTGGGACATTGTTTTATATATATATATATATATATATATATATATATATATATATATATATATATATATATATATATATATTTAGTGTGTCCCCCATGTGTTAACTGAACCCCTCCCTGCCCATGTGTGGTTAACTTTCATCCACTGTCAACTCCCTTGAGAGCATCTCTCCAGGTGCTGTCTCTCTCTCAGGTTGAATTTGGTGTGCTTGTTCACTGGCCCTGCAGCTCACTACATCTCTGTTTGTTACCCTTATCACTACTAAAATTTTGTATTTCATATATATGATAAAATTATAGTCTTTGTATTTTTAGGGTTATCCCTTTAATAGGGAGTAGGGAAAGAAAGACTAAAATATTTGAGAGGCACATAGCCTCTTTTCTTCCCAATGAGATCCATATTCATCTTCCTTTGCTCAGCGGCTAACATCTTCTTGTGGGAGAAGAACCATGCAGTCAAGGGGAGAGCAGGGGCGTCTAAAAGCATGGCAGGTGTTCCATGTTCCTGAAACCCCAAACCTCAAGCCTTTCCAGGTCAGTGACCTTCTACCTTCAGGTCTTACTGTATTCCTTTCTTTCTTTCAAGTCCAATACACACTCAGGTGATACCACAGAATTCCATGTCTGTTGTGGAATGTTCCATGGCAGACGGGATGCTATTGAGGTGTGAATTCAAATGGACCAGGTTGGGAGCTGGGTGGAGAATGGAGCTATCCCTTCTGCTCATCGGCTGTGCTGTTTATTTATTATAAAATGTCAGCGAGCATTTAAAGGAAAGTTATTATTGGAAGATTGGGGGTTTTCTGAGTCTTTCTCATAGAGGACCCAGTCCTCTGGGAGCCACTGGAAATTCTCCCATCTCAAGTTATCCAGTTGTAAAAGCAGCCCGACTTTGCTTGTGTGGTATGATGCTTAATCTCAACTTCCATTCACATAGACAATGTGACCTGTGACATGCAAAGGGGTATTTCCCATAGACTCCTTATAGTGTATAAACTGAAGAGCAAGTTTCTCTTGAGAATCAGTGAGTTGATGGCTGAGAAGACAGGATCTCCCTGAAACAGGGTGTGGAACTTCATGTGAAAATTTTAAAGATGATTTGAGTGGTCAAGAAACTCCACCCAGTGTTGACTAAGGCAACTTTATTTTTTATTTTCAATTCTTTTTTTTCTTTTTAAAATAACAATGTTAAGTGTGTGTGTGTGAGTGTGTGTGTGTGTGTGTGTGTGTGTGTGTGTGTGTGTGTGTATCTGTGTGTCTGTGTGGTGGTATGTATACCATGAGTAGAGGCTAGAAGTGTCAGATGTCCTTGGAGCAGGAGTAACAGACAGTTCTGAACCATCCAACACAGGTGCTGAGAATCAAACCTGGGTCCTCTAAAAAGCATTCCATGTTCTTTAAGATTTTTTATTTATTTATATTTTCTGCGGAACTACCTGTCCAGATCCCAGCATTTCATATCTTTTTAGTTGAGGGTGTGCATTCTTAGCTGCCATTTTTTTTGAAGTATATATATATATTTACAAAACATTTCAAAGGGATGTTTTTGATGTACCAGAAACCAATTTGACTAGATTCGTAAAACTAAAAGTAAGTAGAAACCCCTTAGATATGGTTAAACAAATGGAGACAAATTTACCTTCCTCTTGGTAAGTTTAAGTTCCCATGGAAATGAGAAGTAAGAGTGGATTCTCTGGGTATTTCCAGAATGATAAGAACTGTATCTCTTAGTTGACAACTTTCTCATAGGTGTGCATGAGCCTCAAAGAAAAGTCCCAGAGACGCAAATAAACTAACATAAGATGACACTTAAGAATGCCAATTTCTTTTTGTACCATCTCATTTTGCTTTACTCACTTTTATGTGTGTGCATGCATGCACATATGCAGATGCAAACGTGCTGCAGTGATGACTGGGAAGCCAAAAGACAGCTTGCAGGAGTCAGTTTTTCCCACCATGTGGGTCCTAGGACTCAAATTCAGGTCATGAGGCTTAGTGGCAAATTCAGGTGCTTAGTGGCAAGCACCTTAAGTTTTCTGAGTCATTTCACCAGCCTCTTAATTTTTATTTCCTGGGCATGTGTGTGTGATTGAGTGCTGTATGGTGCCCATGGTGCCCATGGTAGCCATAGGAAAGCATCAGAGCCTCTGGAGATGCGAGCCATCTGGTATGGGTGCTAAGAACCAAACCCAGGTCCTTTGTAAGAGCACTGAGTGTTCCCAACTATGGAGCTGACTCCTCTGCCCTAGGAAAGTAAGTTTCTTAATGTAAAGGGTTTTTCCCCCTTGACTTTTGAATTTTCCTTTTCTAGAAAGAAACATTTAAACTATAAGCTAAGATGTAAGATGTAAAAAACAGAACTATGTCAGCTGCAATAATTTCAAACATAGCTGAATAGCAGAGGCAGAGCAAGTTTACAAAATTTAAGAAAAACCTGAAGATTCTTCTCAGAGCCCAGCTTGGAGCCAATAGTGCACACTGGCTAGTTTTCTGATTATGAGAGAAGTTTGTACTGGTGTGGATATTCACCATCAATCAAACCAGGTCTTTAGTGCAGCATTGGAAAGTCTAAGAAATAATTCAGATATCTGCGAAGGAATTTGGATGTTGATTCTAAAACAAGCATTACATGTAGAAACGGGAACATGGCTGGTACTATCCACACCTGGGAAGTTG
Organism: Mus musculus; assembly: GCF_000001635.26. Taxonomy (NCBI): domain Eukaryota; kingdom Metazoa; phylum Chordata; class Mammalia; order Rodentia; family Muridae; genus Mus; species Mus musculus. The sequence goes on along the minus strand of NC_000084.6, from coordinate 63,503,551 downwards.
CTTTCAAATCTTTGTTTAAATAATTAGACTGAATCTTTGCTGAAACAAAGAGAGAAATTGCAGAAAGACCAGCAGTGGTTAGATTCTTCAGTGAGGCCTGAGTTTAGCATCTGACCCAACAAAACTGATCAGTCCTACAGGCCCTCCAAGTTCAACCTCCGGTGCTTGTGAAAATGTTCTTGCAATAATTAACACATGAAAGGCAGAACCGAACCGGGACACTTACTGATTGGTGTACTGTGGCAGGTGTCAAGGAAGCCTGATGTTTAATTTTGTAGATGAAGCTCCACTAATTGTAAGCAGGTTCTTGGTTTCCATAGCTTACTTTGTTGCTCTTGGGCCTCGAAGGCAGCCTGGACTGTTGTTACCCCATGCCCTGCAAAGGAGAAACTACTTCTTACCTTTACTGAAAGAATTTGCATAACCCTGCCCTTGACAAACAGTGACCAGATCTGAACCAACACAAAATACCATTCCTTTCCTCTACCTCCCCGGACCATCTTGGGCACAGGCTCTGTAAGCAGGAAGACATTCCCTCACTGCCTGCTGTAGTTTGGGTCCTGAATGCATCTTACAGGCCCATGTGCTTCAGCCCTGTTCCCTAGCTCCACACGACTGAATGCTGGTGGGACCTTTAAGAGATAAAACCCCCTGTGTTGGGGGTGGGGGGACGTCAAGTCATTTAGAGCATGCCCTATAGAGGATGTGGGGGGGGGGGGCAACTCTAGTCTCTTTCTTCTTTGCTTCCTCACCGTAGATGAACTGTTTTGCTTTAACACACCTTTTTCATCTTGTACTGCCGCAGCACCACACACACACACACACACACACACACACACACACACACACAGACACGCACATATACACACACACCTGCCCCATCAAAAGGCCTGACCATGGATGTGAAACATTTAAAATGAACCTTTCTTCTTACTGACTGTCCTAGGCTTTTCCTGTAGCAATGGGGATCTAAATAAGACACCATCTCTAATTCTTCAGTTGGGAAGAACTTCTTTGCTTTCGGGCTTCCAGTTCATTGCTGAGATATTAGCACAATTGTTTCGAGGCTAGCAGAAGTTGTAATTTCCAACTTCCTCCTTTAAAATCTGAACTTGTGGGTGTGTGTACACTTGATGCAAGGCAGCGTGCTTAAACAGCACTCCTGGGAGCTGAGAAGTTACCGCTGCAGTCCAGGGTAACTCGATTTCCCTGTGCGGCCACTGTCCTAGGACTGAACCCTTGTGTTTTTCTGGTTCATGGTAGGTTGCCTGGAGTTGGCAAATACAGCCTGTCTCATGGAATTAATTGTTTCTACAATTTGGTGTGAGCGAGATTGAAAAAATATGTTAAAAAAAAACTTGGCAAAAACCAAAGTGGTATTTAGAACGATTGAATTGAATTGAATCTGGACTATTGGAATCCAGGCAAGGAATATTTTCAGGAGTCAAAATCAAATTACCATATATTTACAGAGCATCTTCTATGAGAAAAAAAACAATGGAGTCAGGCTAAAGGGAAGGGACACTCTTGTCCTGCAGCTCAATAGCCTGAGCCCAGCTGGGGTCAGGGTGCCCTGTGACCATTATGCACCACCATGTAGACCTGCCTGTCCCTCTCTGAAGTCGTCTTTCTAACCTTCTGAACTTCAGGTCAGCGGGACTTTCCCGTGCACAGGCAGAAAGCTGCCTCTGCAGCTGGCTTTCCCCCAAGCATGATCCTGGTTGCATTGAGAGACCCAGAAGGCTGTGCATCCAACTTTCCCAGGGAGTGGATGATTTAAAGTGCTGCCTTTGGAGCGCTCCTTGGCAGGAGGAGAGCAGTTAGCAAGAAATTCTCTGCTGAGAACACCCGATTATCAGCAGCCATTCATAACACCCTGTCTGCGCTCTAAAAGCCTTCATTAGGAAGGCAAAGGGAGGGACCGAGCCCTCCAGACTCAGCCTGTTTGGCCTTTGGAATTCATAGGCACGCACTCAGGCTCCCTGGTTCCACTGCAATTGATTACTTTAGAATCCTCTTCTTCCTAAATGTCCAAAAAGGTATTAGAATGCTTCCTGTGGGTCCTCTCCTTTGATACAGCACCCTCGTGTTTCTGACAATTTGCCAGCATTTTTACTCTTTCAAAACTCAAACAGATATGCAGGAAATCCCAAAGAATAGGAGGTAAAGGACCGTTCTTCTAGTATCTTAATCACACATGGTGTGTAAGCAAATTCACTCTACAAGGATGGATGGCTAAGTAAAGAAATGGGATGGTCTGACTGCTTTATATTATATTTTTCTGCTGGTTTGTAATTTTTCACGTGATACACTACTGTTTAGTTCAGCAGTGACTTGAACTCAGTAAGTTCCACCTGACGCTGTCTTTTCTTTTTAGTTTCTTCAAAATGACATGATTCTCTCCAAATGTATTTATCTGCAAAGCAAGCGTCCGACTGAGGTTCTTCCCCCACCCCACCCCCCGCACCCCCAATACAATATTTTTATTGACTACTTGGAAATTTCACATAATGTACCTTGATCACATTCACTTTCAAGTCCTCCCAAGTCAGCCCCTAACCCTTGTTGATGTCTCCCTCAATCTCTCCCAAAAGAAGAAGGAGGAGGAGGAGACAGAGGAAGAGGAGGAGGAGGAGGAAGGGGAGGGAGATGAGGAGGAGGAAGAGGAGGAAGAGGAGGAGGAGGAGGAGGAGGAGGAGGAGAAAAAAGTCATGAGGCCAGGTTAGATCAAGGGTTTTTAAAAGAGCTACTTTCTTCTTAAATTGATGCAACAGGAGAGGGCTTTACAATTTGGTTGCTTTTTTTCCCTGGCAGTATTTCACCGATCTAACCCAGAACTTTCTCTGCAGCCCATCACAGCCCATGTCTGCTGGTCTCTCTCTGGGTGCTTTCTCTGGTGTACAGCCCCCCACCCCCACCCCAGGGTGGTTCCTCCTGCTTTGATTCCTTTTGTGCCTTGGTCTGCGTTTGTTCCATGCCTCTCCCACTGAAGCTCTGTGGACTGTCTTCTCTGAAGTGGGACTCCTGTCTCTGACACAAGCCTGTATCCAGCCATGTCCTCTGCGGCTTATCAGACTTGTCCCTTGAATGCCACGTTAGGACCTGCCTCTCTCCAAGATGGTAGTTGTGACCACTCCCACTTCTCTGTCCACTGAAATTCAGGATAAGGCATTCTTGTTGGCTCCTGCCTCTTTCTCAGTGAAGTTCACCAGCCAACTCCCAGGTGCCTACCCTAAAGGATTCTCAATTGTATCCCTCTGCTTCCGTGGCTCAGTCAGTAAATCCCACAGACACTGTCTTTCCTTTTTAATCTTCCCTGAGACAGCTGTAAGTCAGCCATGCCTCTCCTCACACACCCCTACTTCTCACTGTGACTTCTACCCCACCTCCCTCTCCCTGCTGTGACCACTCCCAGCCAGTCTTCCTGGAGACATCCGAGCACTTTCCCCAGGCAGAAGTCCAAACATACCACGTTTTCATCAATTCTTACAGTTACAAAGAATAAATCTAAACTCAACCTCATAGCCAGGGCGTGCTCTACAGTTGGGTCCCACTCACTTTCTTTCAGATCTTTCTTATTTATTTATTTGTTTGTTTGTTTATTATCATGCTTAACTCCTCTGGGGATCTTGGACTTTTTTGAATACGAGTACAGCTTTTCTCGGTGTGCCTTGCTTTGCTGTCTCTGCTCCTCAGTGTTTGGAGGATGTGTATCTTCGTTCTTTGAGTCCTTGGAGTCCTATCAGTATCCATGAGTTGAAATGTCCTCTGAGCAGCTCCAGCTCTTGCTGCATCCCACATCCAACTGACGGGGGACATTCTCTATCCAATTATGTGACACTGTATCTGCTTTATTCTTCATGTGTATGTGTGTGTGTGTGTTTGTATGTTTGTGGGGGGTTGTGTGTGTGATGTGTGTGTTGTGGGGGCTTTGTGTGTGTACATGATGTGTATAGTGTGTATGTGTCGTGTGACTGGAGGGACTGTGTGGGATGTGTGTGTTGTGGGAGTTGTATGTGTGTGTATGATGTATGTGTTGTGTGTGTGTGTGTGTGTGTGTGTGTGTGGTTGTCCGCTTGTGGTGGGTTGTGTGCTGTGTGTGGTTGTATTTTTGTGGGGGGTTGTGTGTGTGTGTGTGTGTGTGTGTGTGTGTGTGTGTGTATGTGTATGTGTATGTGTATGTGTATGTGTATGTGTATGTGTATGTGTATGTGTATGTGTGAGCTCTGTGTGTGCGGTATGCATTCGCACACTGTGCTGGGCATTAACTGACGGCCTCACCCATAGGCAGTGATCCGCTTCTCTCCATCCTCAGCTCTCTACTTCTTACTTGGTTTTCAACTGTTTCTTCCTTAGCTTAGCTAACAGCTCCCATTCCCTCTTGTTAGTTTCTTAGGACCCACCATCTTTGTGTAGCCACTTCTCTATCATCACTTGCTTCCCTGTCTCTAAGCCCAGCAAACTACTTTGAAATTAAGCTTCGCAATTACACACAAGTTTCATGGTGCAGATGTGAGCCAAATGTCTATTGAATTTATTTTAATAGGAAGGATAAAATTTATTGTTGAAGGATATGCTTTGACAATGAAAGTTAAATGAACTGGTCTGTAAAGTGAGTTCGTTGAGCTAGATTCATAGGCCTTTGCTTACTTGCTGTGTAGTACACACCTGGCCTTATTTATTTTATCTACAAAATCTGAAAACGGCATTATAAAGCTTACTAGTGAGGACAGTTGACTCTACGAAATCCTTGATCTTCTCCTGAACTGCTGTTGTTTCTGGAACATCAACCAGGGGCATGCTGCATGCCAAGCGTGTGTTCTGTCACTGAGCTACAGTGAGGCTCTTCCTGGTTCTTTGTAGTGTCTCAAAATTGATTATCATACACGCGTGTTGTTAGTCTCTCAAGAATTCTTTAACATGGGTATTTTATGTTTGTCTCTAACTTACAAAAGTGATTGATATACATGTATGTTAAATTAGTGTCCCATGAATTCTTTAGCATGGCATTTTATTCTTCTCTCCAATTTACAATTTCCATAATACAAATCAATTTACATGTGATATAACTTACAAATTACATAATAATCTAATTTACAAATGATGCAAGTCAGGTTCTGGAGTGATGGCTCAGCTCTAAAAGCCCTTGTTGATCTGGCAGAGAGCTCAAGTTCAACTTCCAGCATCCATAAGGTTAACAGACAACTACAAGTCCAGTTATAGGGGATTCAACATGCCCTTTAGATCTGCTGAGTCACTGGATGTGCATATGGTCCACACACATACACACAGGCATTCATATACATAACATGTACATAAAATAAGTAAATTCCTAAAAATGATAAAAACAAAGGAGGAACATGAGGCACAGTGTATGGATAGTGTATCAACTAACTGGCAAAGTTCATGTTTTTACTCAGAGCTTGTAATTGGAGGTAAGATTTTCCTGATTGCTGTTATTAAAGTATAACAAAATATACTTGTATAACATCTGCCATGTAGCAGATATTTAATTATATAGTAACAACTATTTTAATTTGTAATATAATTATAATTGAATATATTATAATATAGTAAATATAATTATAACTGAATTGCAGAACCTTTCACTTAATTATCCACATTGGGCATTTGAGCATGGAGATTTTATGCTTAGCAAAGGGGTTGGCACGTCCTCTTTAACTTATGGGGATGATGATATTTTGTGGGGCAGAAGATTCCTGTGGCAAAGAAGCAATGAGAACAGATGTCAGAATATCCCATATCCAGCTATGATTGAGATTTTGCTATTTTCAAAATCATGTGAAGTCTAGCTATAGCATAAAGGTCATGGGTCAGGCACAGACTTCTCTCCCAGGGGACAGTGCCTTCTCCCTGTGCTGGCAGCCTAAGGGATCTCAGCTATTCATCTTTGTCTTCCATCTTGGAGTCTCTTGTCATTCATGGCTGTATAGATGAGACTAGCTGGCCCAGGGGCTTCTGGGTTTTCTTTTGCCTTCACCTCCCGTCTCTTCATAGCAATACTGAGATTACAGATGTGTGCTATCATGTCTGGCTTTATGAACCCAGTCTTCACGCTCATCCACCAAGCCATCTCCCTAACTCTGTTACTTAGAAGATTTGTACACTAAAAATGTTGATCTAAACTTTTTATATAATAGACATTCTTCTATCCATTCAGAAATGAGATCAATGTGTCTAACTGGCTTGGGGTCACAATTCATTCCTGGGAACTCCTAAGTTTTTACTCTCAACCAGGAGGCACTGTGTTGTTCTCAGTGACTGAAAGCCTCTGCAGTCTCACAATCGTCTCAGAGTTTGTGGCTGCTTCCTGAGCCTGCCTGGGTATATTGTCCCACATATTTCCTCTTGTGAAGAAGTCTGTTTCAAATTTGTTGTTTTTCTTTTGTTTTGTTTGTATGTTTTTTGTTGTTTGGTTTTTTTTTTTAACCCTCTCTTGAATGGTGAAGGGACACACTTAGTTATAGTAGGGCTGCTTTACACCCAAGGCCTTGGCATCAATTTTAGCCTCTGAAAAAACTACAAAACATCACCAAGACCTTTTCTGAGCTGTTCAAGGGGCCACAACCAGTAGATAGTTGCCGATATCATACTGCACTTACTGTTGGTATTTTCCATTCTTAGTATCAGTTTTCTTGTCTTGTTCCTTGGCTCTAAATAATAGCAAATTTTTGTGGCTGAGACTTTGAATAAGAAAAGTTCAAGAAAAAGAAAATAAGATGCTCCTGGATGACAAGTCTGGCTGGGAACCGTTTCCTCTGCTTATTAGGAATCTGGTCAATCAATAAACTGTCTCCAATTGGTTTCTTGGAAAAAAAAGATCCTCTCTCTTTCTCTCTCTTTTCTTGTAAAAATTCTAAAGCTTTAAAATAAGGAAATCAAGTATAAAGATAACCTTGAACCCCCATTCCTGTGCCTTAGTAATCTGAGTGAAGACGGGTCTTTGAGGGGCAGAGACCTGAGGATTGTAGGATATGTGTTGCCCTGGTCAGTAAAGCTGCTCACTCTGCCTCTCCTGCACGGGTAGTCTGCAATGGCTGGAAAGTGGTGTCCATGAATAATGCATGCTGTGTTCCTGCCCTGCATCAGCCAGTCTAATGCATATGCATTTAACGAAACTGCCAGCCAGGATCTCCTAAACTGAAGTTTCCTGCCTAGCAGAGCAGGATGTAACTTGTTTGGGGGTGGGGGGGGGGCATTTCCATTGCTTCCCACAAGCTGTACGCATCCCAGTCCTCCTTTAACTACACCCGTGCCTTCCACAAAGGCGGAGGGTATGAACCATGAGTCCCAGAGGCTCCCGTAGCTGCTTTCAAGCTGGGGAATGTTATTTCACTGTCTAAATCCCTGGGCTCAGCAGCCCTCCTCACTGAATGATTACAGAGAACAAAGGAGCAACTCAATCACTTGGGGAAAGAAAACAAAACCAAACCCCAAACACTTAGAATGCTTTCAGGGTCAGACAGCACTCTCTGATGAGAGTTAAATTATTAAAATAACAGGAGTTCTGGGAAAGACCTGACTGTGTTTGCTGGATGACTTGGCTTCGGTCTAAAACCCTTCACTGAGTGAGATCAAGTTTATTTGGAGAGGAAGCCTAAGAAACGGGGATTAAAACTGGTCAGCGGTATGATTCATCATAGGTAGGATTCAACATTGCAGGCTCACATGTTCGCCATTTTCCCAACCGAAGAACCCACAGGATAAGGAAAGCAGGGTAGAACCTGGAAAGCCAGTTTGGAGACCTCTAGGTCTGGATGCATCCACCTTTCTGGAAGTGACTCTTCCCATTGACAATCCAGAATTCTACTTACATAGTGTCTTAGTCAGGGTTTCTATTCCTTCACAAACATCATGACCAAGAAGCAAGTCAGGGAATTCAGCTTACACTTCCACATTGATGTTCATCACCAAAGGAGGTCAGGACTGTAACTTAAGCAGGACAGGACACAGGAGCTGATGCAGAGGCCATGGAGAGATGTTACTGGCTTGCTTCCCCTGCCTTGCTCAGCTTGCTGTCTTATGGAACCCAAGACTACCAGCCCAGAGATGGCACCACCTACAATGGGCCCTCCCCACTTGATCACCAGCTGAGAAAATGCCTTACAGCTGGATCTCATGGAGGCGCTTCCCCAACTGAAGCTCCTTTCTCTGTGATAATGCCAGCCTGTGTCAAGTTGACACTCAAAACCAGCCAGTACATATAGCTTAGTTAAAAAAAGCCTTTTTTTTTTTTTTTTTTTTTTTGAAAACAAATCAAGTACACCCTTCCTATCGCTCTTGGAGCTGCTTCCTGCCTAGTGTGTCCCTTTTGCTCCCTAAACCTGTTTCTGTCATCCCTCCTCAGGCATCCTTTGTTTCTTTTGGTATTTCTAATGATCATTTGAAGTAAGTTCTATGATCAACCCAGCCTATTGACTACCTGGTCTACCAATGGATGGACAGACCCAGGTTTTCAGCACCTTCTCAGGGGTTAGGGTTGGGGTTTTGATGAAACTAAGAAGCAAGATAATTTAAGGCATGGAAGACGTGGTGGGAGGTGTTCTGGCTGGTTTTGTGTATCAACTTGACACAAGCTGGAGTTATCACAGAGAAAGGAACCTCCCTTGAGGAAATGTTTCCATGAGATCCAGCTGTAAGGCATCTTCTCAATTAGTGATCAAGGGTGGGAGGGCCCATTGTGGGTGGTGCCATCCCTGGGCTGGTGGTCCTAGGTTCTATAAGAGAGCAAGCTGAGCAAGCCAGCGGAAGCAAGTCCTTACTTTTTTAACATCCCTCCATGGCCTCTGCATCAGCTCCTGCTTCCTGACCTGCCTGAGTTCCAGTCCTCACTTCCTTTGGTGATGAACAGCAGTGTGGAAGTGTAAGCTGAATAAACCCTTTCCTCCCCAACTTGCTTCTTGGTCATGATGTTTGTGCAGGAATGCAAACCCTGACTAAGAGATGAAGCATCAGCAGCCCCCTTGTACAGAAGGGCATTGCACTAAGTATTTCATTAAGTACTACACTAAGTAGTATACTAAGCACTGCTCGAAGTACTGGATGAAGTACTCTACATGTACATAAGTACTCTAAGTCCGTACATAAGGATACTGCACACAGAGGCAAAGTGTGTGGTTTTTTTTGAACTGCATGTTCAAAATGGTGCTGTCACTATGATCTGAGATGGAGTTTATTTGATCTCCTGATGTAACAAGGTCAGCGATCAGACACACGGGCCCTAATGAAAAAACTCAGTAGTTTCAACAGTTGGTTTTCAAGACCCCTCAATGATCATCACTGTGACCTACCCATCAGCTCTAACTGCAGTTGTGGAAAGCAGCCGGTGCGAGACTGATATGACACAGCTCATCTGTGTGACCTCCAGGATCAGATGTTCAAGGTCAACTGGCGGCGAGTAACAGGGATGCAGAAACAAGCAAGGGTCAGCTACTGAAAATGGAAGGCAGCTGCTTTGTGTTGCGGCTGGTGATGCTCATCACAGTTATTGCCCTCAGGAGTCCGGAGACGTAGGCACCGTTCCTTAGATGGTTACATTCCAGAGCGTGACTCTGAAGCCTCGAGGGAATGACTGTCCAAGCAGAAGATCCATCTTTATGATTGCAGACCCCGTTTTTAGTGAATGCCCGGCAGACAGTTGCAGCCGATGCTGCTGGGGCTTCCTTTGAATTCTTTGCATATCTTGTTTATTAACAAAGAGGTGGCAGCGGCTCTCTTTCCTGTTTGTTTTCTCATTGGCTTAACCCATCAGCTAATCAGAAAACTCAGTTAATCAGCACCCTTTGTCCCTTAAGGCGAGCCAAGTCTTTGCAAAAAATAAAAACCGAATCATAAAACCAAACAGTGCTGCCTTTGTGTGCATGGTTTTGGTTTTAATCACCAGCTCCTTCAGCCATCCCATAGGCTATGCCACTGCAGGTACTATTAACAGACTATCAACATGAGATTCACATGGATAATCTATTTTAACTCCCTGAGACTGATGAGACCCGCCCCCTCCTTGAGGCTCTGGGCGAATATTCGGAAAGGTTAAGATCACATCCCTATTAATTATCAGTTCTTTAAACTCTTATCGTCAATGCTCCTCCTGACGTTCATTTTCTTGTAGAGAAGCAAAGGTTTGGGGGATGGGACATGCTGGCTGTAGTTTGCAACTATTGGACTCTCCCGTGCTACCTTAGTTAAACGGGAGCACAGGAAAATTAGCTGGCTGGACTTACGACAACAGTGCCTATTCTGAACACTCCATAGACACCCTGGGCAAACGACACTAGAATTGAAAAGGGACTCTGGCCAGCTTGAGCATGGTGAGCATGGCTCTGGCAGGCCTTGCCCTACTTTTCCATTCCCTCTGCCTTGCTAAAACTTGTTAGATTACATCCCCAAAGTTAGCCACTGAGGTCTGTTCCCTTATTTGTCCACTTCCTCCTCCTGAGGCTGACCACCAAGGTGCAGCATTCAAAGTATTGCAGTCCAGGAATTGAAAGCCCCCATTGGCTCATCCAATTAACACACCCAATCAAAATTAAACACCTCATCTTAACATGGCACTTCCCCTTGTACCTTTACAAACTGCCATTTTCTTATGGGCCATGTCTGTCTCCTCTCTATTCAGGGGCAGCCCTTTGTCCCACTCTGGGACAAACACCCCTCCTCCCTCTCCCTTGTTCCCTTTCCTTTCTTTCCTCTCTCTCTCTCTCTCTCTCTCTCTCTCTCTCTCTCTCTCTCTCTCTCTCTCTCTCTCTCTCTCTTGTCTTTGTTGTTTATTCCCTGCCTTTCATCCCTTTGGGACAAATCAAACTCCTTTGTCCTGAGAACTCGGTCTCTGAAATCCCAAGCTTATTCTTTCCCTTTCAGCAACCTCAGCAGATTGTTCCAGCTTCTGAAAGCGGTGTCTCAGTCAGGGCTGTCTCAAATACCTGTTGTGCTCTCACAAGCCTCAGTGAACTGTGGGTGGCCATGAGGCATTTCCTAGTGAGCCGAAGGAACTAATATGGCCGGTTCACATACACATGTTTATTTGCATGTGAAGTTTGCTGTGATTGACACAAACGCCCTCTTCTGTCCAATTAAGCAGGCTTTTTGTGTCGCTTGAGGATCCTAAGTGTCACCCTCACGTTTTGACTCTCTCCGTGTCACAACCTTTTAGTCTCTCTTGCTTACTTTTAGTAGCGCAGGGTGAGCTGACGACACGAAGTAGCAACAGCGACAGTTTAGCAGAAGAGAATAGTGGACAATAGATAGATAGACAGCAGATAGCTGCAAAAGGAAGCAGAGATTCAGGGCTGGTGGCTCACAGCGTCACATGCATCAGGAGCCACAGAGAAGCTGTGGCCGCTGCCTCCTGAGTGCTGGGAACTGCGACAGCCTCCATATCATCACGAAGCCGCTGAAGAGCTCAAGAGCAGCATCTGCGCAGAGAAAGCGGAGACCGCAGCGAACAGAGAAAGGACTTATAGCTGAGGCCGAACGAAGGGTGGAAAGCCGTAGACAAGAAATCGATGGCCCTGGTCATATCCTTGGGACCTAGAGTCTCGGATGCAACAGGTTTAGAAGCCTTAGCAATGGCCATTGGCATGAGCTGAGGAATCTCAATACCCAAGCCTGCTCCGAAGAAGTAGCAGCTCCCACTGCTGCGGAGGACCAAGGCCATGAATAGAGCTGAGTCCCTTAGCAGAGGCTTCCAGGAGAGTTTCAACACTAGAGGGCGCCACTTGAGGTTGCTGGCTGCTGGCTCCTGGAGCTGTTGCTATTGCCAATTTCTCTTTTGTCTTATCTCCTGGGGACTTCTTGTCGCCTGTAGGGGGCACAGAGGTCCTTGTGCTCACAGATGAGCTCTGGGGAAAACAGGTGTGTTAAACACAGTAGGGTTTTCTCTTCAAAGGGAGAGGTATAACCTGTTTTCCATCTAATAGGTCAGAAGCAGAGGTGGTTAATAGCCTGGTGACCTTTGTGCTACCTGTATGACTGAGACCATACCAGATCCTCTCCAGACACTTAAGATGTCACATGTAGTCAATCTATAGAATCTATCTTTATGGAAGAGGGGACATGTGTGTTACCATGTAAGCTTTATTGTACAGACAGAATTGAGTCTAGTTATCATCAGAAAACATTTTTCCCCTCTAAATTGTACTGTGCTTAAACACACCTGAAATAAATGACCCACTGTCTACTCAATGTCAGACTCTCAAAGTTCAAACTGACACTGGCTACTGAGTCAGGTTTAACTAGACTTCATACTTGCCTCAAGCGGATCAACACTCAGCTGGCTGGGGTGTTTTCAGAGACCCCTGCAGTCTCCTGAGAAATGAAGCACAAGGACAAAGAAGCAAGAACAAGTTGGAAGATGTAGTAAGTGGAAGATGGAGGAAAGAGCGCTCCCAGCTAGTAGGGATGGATCCCAAGTGGATCCCAGCCTAGGGAGTGAGGTTTAGGGGTTCTTTATGGAAGATCCAGGTGTATAGAATTTAACGTGGTCCGTGTGACAGCACATGGGGCTCTTCTACCACAAGATCTCTTTGTCCCTTTGTGTCAATCTGCCTGTTAGAATCTGTCACTCTCGTGTCTCTCTGCTAGCTACTGTCAAGTGCCAAGGGCTATAAAAGCTGCAACAGGCAAACTCCTGAAGAGCTTCTCTGTGTCTGCTCTCAGTGTCCATCCTGGTACAGCAGAAGGACCTGGATGGATTAGATGCTTGGTCACAGTGCTGTCCCAGCCTGGTCCTTACCCACTAGGTGGAATGGCCCTGTAATACACAAGCTGGGTGACACCATCCTTCGATTTCACACCCGTCTCGTGTTAACCGAGGAGGTTAAGGTCTTCTTGTGACCTCTGTGACACCCCTGTTCCTCGGTTTATGTGACCATTCCACCTCCTGGTGTTAGGTGACTTGCCACGTCCCGCTTCCTCTGCTCACAGTCTCCTTCCCCAGGTATGGGCTTAGCTGCATCCTTTCTTGTCCATCATTTTGATTTCTTGTTTCATTTCTGGAACCCAGGCAATGCCCAGCATGTGATACATGGTTAATTATTGACAGGTGAGTAAGTGAATGATGACTTTGATCCATGGAATACAAAAGGAATGAAGGAGATGGAAGGAAGGGAGAAATGTTTGCTTGGTTGTTCAGTTTGTTCTACAGCTACTTGCTGTATCATTCATGTGATCAATGGGTTGGGTGTTGCACATCTTTTCCACCTTGAGCTTATAAATTAACAGAAAGTAACAATGTAACATGGGGGGGGGGAGGGTTGACGGAAACAAGTATTGTCAAATTAGAAACATGGTTTTCAAGACTTGAAAGCAGACAGCAATGGCTCCTTTCTTGCTCACACAAGTATGGGAATCTGGTCTCTGGGGTGGACCTGGTAGGAATCTTAGCACGTGATCCTGGGAACCAGCTGGGTGGCAGACCCTTCTCCAAGTGTTTTCTTCTAAGTCACTATTCTATGTCACATATAAGTGACAGTCTGTCAGTCCACTACAGTTAGGACTGCCTTGATATAAAGACCACATGCTTCTGATATTTCTAATGTTTCTGTTACTCTAGGATGCTATTGAAAGCAAGACTGTCAGTATGCCAGTTATGTAGACATGAACAAGAGGGAGCATTAAGGGAAGCAGGAAACACTAGGAAGAGAGGACTTGGGAGGAAGGGTTCGGAGTGATGCACCAGAAGTAACTTGGAGGTTTGTACTTAGTATTCAGTATGGACTGAGAAAAGGCACTGTTGCGTTGGTTTCAAGGTTTCACCCAAGTCCCCACTGGGCAGATGCTGGACCTCTTTTTTGGGTCTCCCAGAGTTTGCTACACTAGCGACTTCCTCAAGATACCAGTGGAAGATGAATATGGCCATTCCTTCCTGTGCTGCCTTTTGTTTGTTTGTTTGTTTGTTTGTTTTCTGTCAGCTTGAAAGAAGCCAGAATCATTTTGGATGAGGAAGTCTGACCTGAGAAAATGGCTTCTTCATAAGACTCGACTGCAGGCAAGTCTGTAGGGCATTTTTAAAAACTAGTGATTGATTTGATATAGGAGGGCCCAGCCCATTGTGGGGGATGGTTCTGGGATATGTAAGAAAACAAGTTGAGAAAGCAAGCCAGCCAGGAACACTCCTCCCTTAGCCTTGGCATCAGTCAGCTCCTGCCATGAGGTTCCTGCTCTGCTTGTACACACACACACACACACACACACACACACACACACACACACACGGTGGGGGAGGGGGAAGAAACAGAGATACAGAGGCACAGAGAGACAGACAGAGAGGGAGAGACACAGAGAGGGAGAGGAACAAAGACAGAGACAGAGACACAGAAACAGACAGGGAGAGGGACACACACACACAGAGACAGAGAAAAACTGACAGAGATGGAGACGGGGAGAGAGACAGAGAGAGAGACAGACAGAGAGAGAAACTTGAGATCATCCTGCATTATCCTCAGATGTGCTGGTATGACAGCCATGTACCAGTACATTGGGTAGAATTCTAGCAACCATGTCTTATGGCAAGTTGCTATGTCACCTTTTACTCTGGGGCTCAGATAGGACACTATGGTAGCATGCATGGAGACACATGGATCTGTTAGTGACTATGTAGCATTGTGTTTCTGGTGGATGGATGCTACTGAGAATGAATACAAGACATTAGCTTTTACAAAATGTACTTTCTGAGTCTTTGTTTGGGCATGGATACACACTCATACTAATTCTAATCTTCAAATACATTTTGACTATTTTAATTTTATACTAGAAGTCAATGGATGAACCTTGGGTTGAGGAATCTATAGTTTCTCAGTTTTCCAAAAGGAAAATATTATTCTTTGAACACCTTTATCAATATAATTATTTATTCTGTGTAGCCCAGAAATCTAGGGCATTATGAAAGCATACTTATGCCATTGAGTATTAATTATTTTCCAAATTATTCTTGTGCAACCCTTATAAAATATTAAAAGATTTTTGAGCGGGCTGAGGCACTAAAGCATTGTCTGTGGAGATGACTGTGCAGAGCAAGGTATCATTGCAACCTTTGAGATGTCACGGTGTCAAATGCTTATCTTTTGCTCATAGATAATTTCTAAAGACTAACATAAAACTATATGAATGAATGAAGTATTGTGTGACGTTTCACCCCTGCTTGTGCAACGAACATACCAGAGTAAGTGGAATGTGGGGTATGGGGAGAAGCCTGTCAACAGAATCTAAACTGTGATTCTAAAGGAAAAACAAATTCCTGTGTTATCTTACACAATAGAAACTGGAGTATTTTTAACTACAATTAATGTCATGCATTGCATATAACTTTATAATAGTCTATATTTCAAGGTAGCCAGTTTAAATTCAAAGCCACAGAGCTATTCTGTTTTCATAGTCTCCCCCCCCCATAAAAGACTGAATTGGTCATTGCTGTCCCCCACTTAGAGGTGACACTGTTTATCTGCTGAGAGAAACAGTATCCTTTCTCTCCTTTGCTCAAGGTCATGGCCATGGTGTGCTTCTGCTTGAATTTATTATCCTTCCAAGCTAAGCCGAGGCTAAGGCAGATCTCACTCTTCTCAGAAACAACCACTTCTACTCCTGTTCAGAACTGTGGCCGCACTTCCAAGCCTGGCTCTGGGGTAGGCAGTGGTTCCCCCAGGAACATACCACCAGTGTACCCCTCCCTAGCTAGGACTTCTTGAACTCAACCCAACATTTCAGAGCCTTCATTCTAAGTTCTCTCAAAAGCACCACTGTGCTCTTCTGCCTAGATCTTGTCCCAAATAAAGAAGCCTGTGGTGACTAGATAGGACGTGGGACCATTTTCTCCAGTAGTGATAAAAAAAATTGACATGTGGACTTCAGGTATGAAAACCTGGATGATAGAATGCACCTGGTACAGATGTGATCTCAGTATTTGACAGGGCCAGTGGGAAGCGGCACTTTTTCCCTATGTAGAACAGCCTACCTTAGTCTGGGTTTTCTTGCTGTGACAAGACAGCATGAGCAAGGCATATAATGGAAGAACATTTTCCTTGGGACTGGATTACAGTTTCAGAGGTTCAGTCCATTATCATCATGGCAGGAAGCATGGCAGCATGAAGGCAGACATGGTAGTAGAGGAGCTAACAGGAGCTACATCTGATCGAAAGGAAGCCAGGAGGAGACTCTTCTGTGTGCAGCCAGGAGGAGACTCTCTTCTGTGCGCAGACTGTGTGCTGTACTGGGCAGAACGTGAGCGTATATGAGACCTCAGAGCCATGCCTCCATGGTGACACACTTCCTCTAACAAGGCCACACCCCCTCCAATAAGGTTATACCTCTTAATAGTGCCACTCCCTGTGTCTAAGCACTCAAATACATGACTCATTCACAGACCATATGAAGCCTAAGAAGAAGGAAGACCAAAATGTGGATGCTTCAGTGCTTCTTAGAAGGGAGAACAAAATACTCACAGAAGGAAATATGGAGACAAAGTGTGCAGCAAAGACTGAAGAAAAGGCCATCCAGAGACTGCCCCACCTGGAAATCCATCCCATTTCCAGCCATCAAACCTGGACATTATTGTGGATGCTGGGAAGTGCTTGCTGATCGAAGTCTGATATGGCCGTTTCCTGAAAGACTCTGTCAGAGCCTGACAAAAACAGAGGCGGAATCTCACAGCCAACTGAGCATGGGGTCCCCAATGGAGAAGTCGGAGAAAGGAATGAAGGGACTGAGGGGATTTGCAGCCCCATGGAGGAAGGAACAGTATCAACAGGCCAGACCCCCTCCCCCAGAGCTCCTAGACACTGGACCATCAACCAAAGAAAACATGGAGGAACCCGTGGCGCTTGCTGCATATGTGGCAGAGGATGGCCTAGTTGAACATCAGTGGGAGCAGAGGCCCTTGAGTCTGAGGGTGTTCGATGCCCCAGTGTAGGGGAATGCTACTGCAGGAAGACGGGAGTGGGTGGGTGGGTAGGTGGGTAGGGAAGCACCCTCATAGAGGCAGGGGAAGGGGGGGTGAAATAGGGGGTTTCTGAAGGGGAGACCTGGAAAGGGGAAAACATTTGAAATGTAAATAAAGAAAGTATCCCCTATTCAGGGGGCCATACCTTTTCAAACTACCACATAGCCCAGCTTCTTCCCAAAGGCCTTGTGTCCCGTAAAGAGCACCTTTGCTCTGCTTCTGGGAGGATGTTGGAGCACAAATGGCAAGTCTCCTTTCCATAGGGACCCGTTGGCCTTTCCCTTACACACACCTGAAAGAGGTTTTCCTAAAGTGCAGACAATCTCTTGTAATATAATCATTGCCTACACTTCTGCAAACTAAGTGGATGGATAGGACTCTGCTCTTGCTGAGATCCGGGGCCACTTGGCTTTATGCATGCCCTGCAATGTCAAGGATTCAAGGGTCAGCACTGTCCTTCTGGCTTTGCCAGATAATAAAGCAAAATCCAGAGAAATAATGCCATTTACCGTGGCGACCCAGCTCTGCGGTTGAGAGGCAGGATTTCTGAGTAAGTCAATATGGTGACCCACTGACCCCCACACACAAGTATTAAGCATTTTTTAAAGATTATCTGCTTCTCTTCCATGATTTGAAAAAAAATTATATGAAGAGTCATGGAAAAAGTTACTATACAGAATTTGGAGAAAGAAATGTTTAACAGAATAAAACACAAAGAAAGCCCATGGTACCCACCTAGTAACAGCTACAGAGGAGAGCATTTGAATCAACAGAATCATCTGTGACTGGAAATAGAGGTTTTCTCTGCACCTCAGACGTCCAAGTCATTGACCAAATATTTATGGAAATTCACTTAATGTTAATTAAATCATAGAATTATACAGGGGAGAGACCATACTCACTTATTAGTAGGTCAAAACAGAGCCAAGAGGATGATTTTGGTTAAATATGGAAATTTGAAAATTTCTTTCTTTTCTTTTCTTTTTTCTTTTCTTTTTTCTTTTTAAAGATGTATTTATTTTATGAATGTGAGTACACTGTCGATGTCTTCAGACACACCAGAAGAGGCCATCAGATCCCATTACAGATGGTTGTGAGCCACCACGTGGTTGCTGGGAGTTGAACTCAGGACCTTTGAGAGAGCAGTCAGTGCTCCTAACCACTGAGCCATCTCTCCAGCCCCCAAAAATTATCTCTTAAAGGTCCATTGGATGTTGGCTTTGGAAGCCCTGATAACGTGTTGAGCTGGGAATTTTCTGAGTGAAGTATCCTGAATCTGCTGTCAGGTATTATTTGATATTATTTACAAGTGTTACAGGTATCCTCAGATACAGAAAGAAGCACCAGGGGTTTGTTTAGAATCTCTGACCTCTTGGTAGAACCAAAGCCACTGAGGCCTGGAGTGAAAGCGCTTAGAAATGAACCCCAGCCAGGAATCCTAAGTCACTTCCAATGTAAGCAATCAACTGAGGGGAGAAGAGTTAGAAAGGGGCAAGAAAAAAAACTAACCCATTATCCCCACTGCCCTTCATGCTTCTTTCCTTCACACTGTAATTTAAGAGTTTGTCTTATTGTCAGCCATCTCCAGTTCCACGTAAGGCCAGAGCTCTGCTCTCTATTCCTTTCACACACTGGGCCGCACTTAGCAAGGAGAGTTTGTAGGAAGAAGCACCCTGGAGGGAGTTTCACTTCTTCTTCCTGGCCCTACTTCCTCTCCTACTCATTGGCTAGTAGAAACTATCTAGGATTCCAGTTGAAGGCTGAGCTGTGACCAAGGAATGGCCACTGTTAACCAAAACTAAAACACTGGAGAAAATCACATTAATGTCCCTCTAGACTTCCTTATGCTCCTCTTCTGTTTGAAAAGGCACTGATTTAAAAAAAAAGATTTACTTTATATGTATGTATGTATACACACACACACACACACACACACATACACACACACACACACACACGCACACACACACACACACACTGGATCCCTTTACAGATGGTTGTGAGCCACCATGTGGTTGCTGGGAATTGAACTCAGGACCTCTGGAAGAATAGTCATAACCACTGAGCCACCTCTCCACCATGCACATTTTAGTTGCTTTTGTTGCTGTGATAAACAACTTGTAGAAGATAAGGTTTAAGTTTTGCTAACAGTTTCATGGGGAGAATCACAATGGCAGAGGAGACATGGCAACAAGAGACTGGAGCAGGAAGCGGAAAGACCACACTTTCAGTCTCAAACATGAAGCAGAGAAAGTGAACTGGAAACGGGGCAAGGCTGTCAACTCTAAAAGCATACACCCAAGGATGTAATTCCTCCACCAAGGCTCCAACTCCCAAAGGATCCATAATCTTCCCAAAGAGCAAAACCAACTAGAGAGCAAGTATTCAAATACTTGAGGCCATGTGGGGACTTTTTTTTTTTTTTAATATGTGAGGACTTTGTTAAATACCACAAAATATAACAAAGGTTACATTCTTATAGTCACAAATGAATGGCTTAGCACAGCGAAATGTCAGTTAACTATTCGGTTACCACACACCATTATTAGCACATGGTTCTGCCACACTGGCAAAATTTCTGCCTCATTTCTCTCTGACTTTGGGTGGGAAAAATTCTACAGATTTGCTGGCAGCTGTCCCAACATTAAAAGAGAGATGAAACAGCTAATCCAGGAAATACCAGCATGGCTACTCAGGCTGGATTATCAGCATCCTTTTCCAAAGGGTTCATGGAGTCAGATTTTTGGTGTGTTTGGAAGAACTTAAAGAAGTTTCAGACAAAGTATCTAATTGGTCTACAGATCCAAGGATAGCATTTCCCAACGGACTTCTTCCTTTGGCAGTTTTAATGAATTCTTTAGTGACAAAAGCCAACAGTCAGCTAAGGCGCGCGCTCTAATCTGCAGCGGGAATGGATATCTTGCACATCAAGCAATTGCATGTGCGTATGTGTTTGCTATGAGAAGAAGGGGCTGGTGTGAACTGGAGCTAGGGCTGGTGTGAACTGGAGCTAGGGAAGAAGATTACAATAACAAATGACACACCTGAGTGTGGCTCTAAAACACAAGAGAGGACATTATTTTGTCTGATGCAATAGACAGATATTATGATGAAAGAACAATAGAAATATATAATCACCCTCCTTACCTAAATTGCCCTTTTCAATGTCTTCCCCTTTTGTTTAGTTTAATTATTTATAATTGATTGATTGATTGATTCATTCATTCATTCATTCATTCATATATTCATTCAATTAGTTGTATTTTTTTATTTTCTTTGAAACAAGGTTTTGTTATGTATCCTAGGCTACCCTTGAACTCTGTATGTAGGCCAGGCTAGACTTGAACTCTTAAGTTCCTAAGACTCTTAAGATCAGTAGTTCACAAGTAAAACATGAATCGGAGGGAACCATGTTAGCAAAAATCAGTTTCTTAGGGGCTGGACAAATGGCTCTGTGGTTAAGAGCACTGACTGTTCTTCCAGAGGTCCTGAGTTCAATTCCCAGCAACCACATGGTGTCTCACAACCATGAACCACAGGCCTACTCCATACATTCTTTAAATCTTTAAAATATTACTATTAGTAGAACTAGTAGTGTGTGTGTGTGTGTGTGTGTGTGTGTGTGTGTGTGTGTGTGTGTGTGTGGCTTTGCAGATGCAACCCAGTACTTTGTGCACCACAGGCCAGAAGTGTTTTACTTCTGAGCTACATCACCAACTCCTACAATCTCTTTTTTTAATGACAGCTGTGGTAGCTATCATGTTAGAAAACAATTCTGGTTATTGTCCATTCATTCAGGGCTGGGCATCAAACCCAATCTAGGTTACTAAACCCTCCACTTCAGGAATCCTGTGCAGAAAGAAGTGTGAGCCTCAGTCTGTTTTGAGTTCCTCTCAGGGTATTAAGGTCAAAAGCAGATGATGCTGTGCACAGGGACAAGCAGACACAGACAGTGGAGATGGTGAGCATCAGGAACCTGGATGTGGACAGCAGAGACAAAAATACCATGACCATGCTTTCTGGCCTTGGTTGAGCCTGAAGCCAACCCTCCCCTCTCTCTCCATGTCTTCCTCCAGAATTTTGCTTTACAGAATATGGAGTGAGTTTGTGCCACCCCCTATTCAAGTTGTACTTAATGGCAGGAATGCCTAGTGACTTGAGCAGGCGATTCTGTTATGTGTGGACCTCATAAAACATACTCAGAAAGTTTAGAGAGCTCTGATGTCACAAGACAAGAGGATCTGGGGAAACCACCTCCATCTGTGCCTTCTGTCATTGACTGAAGCACTAATACAGGTCACATAGCTATGTTTAAAATCTTGAGTCCTAATTGATGTACACACTTGAGTAAAGAAAATCCTATCAACTTGATTTCACAAGCATTTAGGCATGGGCATGTCTGAGGTGGTAGTGAATGGGAGGTGGAGAACCCCATGTTGAAACTTGTGACTGTCACTACAGGTTCTACTGGCTTTTGTTCAGTCTTCCAATTCCTACTAAATGATTACTCTAGGAGCAGTTAAAGTTGTGAGGGGCGTGAGGGTTTGCTATGTAAGCAGACACTTTGAGCATAAGAACTAGGAACACACGTGATTCTTGCCTGATGGGGGTTTCTTGGACCTGACAAGTAGAAAATACCAAACAGGAATATTTGCCAAGAAAGGAACATGTTAAATCCCTCATTTGAGGCTTCAAATAAGAAGCCTCAGGACAAGGCTCCACAAGGAGCCAAGGTGAGAAATGTGTGACAGAAGGAAATTGTCAACAATGCACAGTTCAAGAATGAATTGAACAAGGGCAGTGGCTGCCAACGCTGTCCGAGCAGAGTGGAGTGGGTTAGACTGACAGCTAAGCTATCTGGATGGCATGTATTTCCTGGTGCAGATGCAAATGCTTTGCTTATGAGCACAGAAGTGTGAGTGTGGGAGCATGTTATATGATTGTGTGAGTTAATGTGTGAGAGGATGTGAACAAGTATGTATAGTGCATAGTACATGGAAGTTTTAGAGAGATGCATGTGTACAAGTGTGTGTGTGTGTGTGTGTGTGTGTATGTGTGTGTGTGTGTGTGTGTGTGTGTGTGTGTGTGTGTATGTGTGTGTGTGTGTGTGTGTGTGTGTGTGTGTGTGTGTGTGTGTGTGTGTGTATGCATGTTCGTGTGAGCAGGATGCTGGATAAATTGCTCAAAGCATTCCTTCTGAGATCCTTTTTCACTAAAAGCCTAACATGTTAGATTTTTATAACATCTCTCTGGACTTTCCCTATATACTCACTCATTTGGTCCTTACTCACTTTTTTTTAAATTTCATCTTCTCAGCAATAAGGGTATGCTTTTATTCTTTTTTTTCCATTTATTATTAAGTATTTAGCTCATTTACATTTCGAATGCTATACCAAAAGTCCCCCATATCCACCCACCCCCACTCCCCTGCCCACCCACTCCCCCTTTTTGGCCCTGGTGTTCCCCTGTACTGGGGCATATAAAGTTTGCAAGTCCAATGGGCCTCTCTTTCCAGTGATGGCCGACTAGGCCATCTTTTGATATATATGCAGCTAGAGTCAAGAGCTCTGGGGTACTGGTTAGTTCATAATGTTGTTCCACCTATAGGGTTGCAGATCCCTTTAGCTCCTTGGCTACTTTCTCTAGCTCCTCCATTGGGAGCCCTATGATCCATCCATTAGCTGACTGTGAGCATCCACTTCTGTGTTTGCTAGGCCCCGGCATAGTCTCATAAGAGACAGCTACATCTGGGTCCTTTCAATAAAATCTTGCTAGTGTATGCAATGGTGTCAGCGTTTGGATGCTGATTATGGGGTGGATCCCTGGATATGGCAGTCTCTACATGGTCCATCCTTTCATCTCAGCTCCAAACTTTGTCTCTGTAACTCCTTCCATGGGTGTTTTGTTCCCAAATCTAAGGAGGGGCATAGTGTCCACACTTCAGTCTTCATTCTTCTTGAGTTTCATGTGTTTAGCAAATTATATCTTATATCTTGGGTATCCTAGGTTTGGAGCTAATATCCACTTATCAGTGAGTACATATTGTGTGAGTTTCTTTGTGAATGTGTTACCTCACTCAGGATGATGCCCTCCAGGTCCATCCATTTGGCTAGGAATTTCATAAATTCATTCTTTTTAATAGCTGAGTAGTACTCCATTGTGTAGATGTACCACATTTTCTGTATCCATTCCTCTGTTGAGGGGCATCTAGGTTCTTTCCAGCTTCTGGCTATTATAAATAAGGCTGCTATGAACATAGTGGAGCATGTGTCCTTCTTACCAGTTGGGGCATCTTCTGGATATATGCCCAGGAGAGGTATTGCTGGATCCTCCAGTAGTACTATGTCCAATTTTCTGAGGAACCGCCAGACTGATTTCCAGAGTGGTTGTACAAGCCTGCACTCCCACCAACAATGGAGGAGTGTTCCTCTTTCTCCACATCCACGCCAGCATCTGCTGTCACCTGAATTTTTGATCTTAGCCATTCTGACTGGTGTGAGGTGGAATCTCAGGGTTGTTTTGATTTGCATTTCCCTGATGATTAAGGATGTTGAACATTTTTTCAGGTGCTTCTCTGCCATTCGGTATTCCTCAGGTGAGAATTCTTTGTTCAGTTCTGAGCCCCATTTTTTAATGGGGTTATTTGATTTTCTGAAGTCCACCTTCTTGAGTTCTTTATATATGTTGGATATTAGTCCCCTATCTGATTTAGGATAGGTAAAGATCCTTTCTCAATCTGTTGGTGGTCTTTTTGTCTTATTGACGGTGTCTTTTGCCTTGCAGAAACTTTGGAGTTTCATTAGGTCCCATTTGTCAATTCTCGATCTTACAGCACAAGCCATTGCTGTTCTGTTCAGGAATTTTTCCCCTGTGCCCATATCTTCAAGGCTTTTCCCCACTTTCTCCTCTATAAGTTTCAGTGTCTCTGGTTTTATGTGAAGTTCCTTGATCCACTTAGATTTGACCTTAGTACAAGGAGATAAGTATGGATCGATTCGCATTCTTCTACATGATAACAACCAGTTGTGCCAGCACCAATTGTTGAAAATGCTGTCTTTCTTCCACTGGATGGTTTTAGCTCCCTTGTCGAAGATCAAGTGACCATAGGTGTGTGGGTTCATTTCTGGGTCTTCAATTCTATTCCATTGGTCTACTTGTCTGTCTCTATACCAGTACCATGCAGTTTTTATCACAATTGCTCTGTAGTAAAGCTTTAGGTCTGGCATGGTGATTCCGCCAGAAGTTCTTTTATCCTTGAGAAGACTTTTTGCTATCCTAGGTTTTTTGTTATTCCAGACAAATTTGCAAATTGCTCCTTCCAATTCGTTGAAGAATTGAGTTGGAATTTTGATGGGGATTGCATTGAATCTGTAGATTGCTTTTGGCAAGATAGCCATTTTTACAATGTTGATCCTGCCAATCCATGAGCATGGGAGATCTTTCCATCTTCTGAGATCTTCCTTAATTTCTTTCTTCAGAGATTTGAAGTTTTTATCATACAGATCTTTAACTTCCTTAGTTAGAGTCACGCCAAGATATTTTATATTATTTGTGACTATTGAGAAGGGTGTTGTTTCCCTAATTTCTTTCTCAGCCTGTTTATTCTTTGTATAGAGAAAGGCCATTGACTTGTTTGAGTTTATTTTATATCCAGCTACTTCACCGAAGCTGTTTATCAGGTTTAGGAGTTCTCTGGTAGAATTTTTAGGGTCACTTATATATACTATCATATCATCTGCAAAAAGTGATATTTTGACTTCCTCTTTTCCAATTTGTATCCCCTTGATCTCCTTTTGTTGTCGAATTGCTCTGGCTAATACTTCAAGTACTATGTTGAAAAGGTAGGGAGAAAGTGGGCAGCCTTGTCTAGTCCCTGATTTTAGTGGGATTGCTTCCAGCTTCTCTCCATTTACTTTGATGTTGGCTACTGGTTTGCTGTAGATTGCTTTTATCATGTTTAGGTATGGGCCATGAATTCCTGATCTTTCCAACACTTTTATCATGAATGGGTGTTGGATCTTGTCAAATGCTTTTTCTGCATCTAACGAGATGATCATGTGGTTTTTGTCTTTGAGTTTGTTTATATAATGGATTATATTGATGGATTTTCGTATATTAAACCATCCCTGCATCTCTGGAATAAAACCTACTTGGTCAGGATGGATGATTGCTTTAATGTGTTCTTGGATTCGGTTAGCGAGAATTTTATTGAGGATTTTTGCATCGATATTCATAAGAGAAATTGGTCTGAAGTTATCTTTGTTGGGTCTTTCTGTGGTTTAGGTATCAGAGTAATAGTGGCTTCATAAAATGAGTTGGGTAGAGTACCTTCTACTTCTATTTTGTGAAATAGTTTGTGCAGAACTGGAATTAGATCTTCTTTGAAGGTCTGATAGAACTCTGCACTAAACCCATCTGGTCCTGGGCTTTTTTTGGTTGGGAGACTATTAATAACTGCTTCTATTTCTTTAGGTGATATGGGACTGTTTAGATGATCAACTTGATCCTGATTCAACTTTGGTACCTGGTATCTGTCCAGAAATTTGTCCATTTCCTCCAGGTTTTCCAGTTTTGTTGAGTATAGCCTTTTGTAGAAGGATCTGATGGTGTTTTGGATTTCTTCAGGATCTGTTGTTATGTCTCCCTTTTCATTTCTGATTTTGTTAGTTAGGATTTTGTCCCTGTGCCCTTTAGTGAGTCTAGCTAAGGGTTTATCTATCTTGTTGATTTTCTCAAAGAACCAACTCCTCGTTTGGTTAATTCTTTGAATAGTTCTTCTCGTTTCCACTTGGTTGATTTCACCCCTGAGTTTGATTATTTCCTGCCATCTACTCCTCTTGGGTGAATTTGCTTCCTTTTTTTCTAGAGCTTTTAGATGTGTTGTCAAGCTGCTAGTATGTGCTGTCTCCCGTTTCTTCTTGGAGGCACTCAGAGCTATGAGTTTCCCTCTTAGAAATGCTTTCATTGTGTCCCATAGGTTTGGGTACATTGTGGCTTCATTTTCATTAAACTCTAAAAAGTCTTTAATTTCTTTATTCCTTCCTTGACCAAGGTATCATTGAGAAGAGTGTTATTCAGTTTCCATGTGAATGTTGGCTTTCCATTATTTATGTTGTTATTGAAGATCAGTCTTAGGCCATGGTGGTCTGATAGGATACATGGGACAATTTCAATATTTTTGTATCTATTGAGGCCTGTTTTGTGACCAATTATATGGTCAATTTTGGAGAAGGTCCCGTGAGGTGCTGAGAAGAAGGTATATCCTTTTGTTTTAGGATAAAATGTTCTGTAGATATCTGTCAGGTCCATTTGTTTCATAACTTCTGTTAGTTTCACTGTGTCCCTGTTTAGTTTCTGTTTCCACGATCTGTCCTTTGAAGAAAGTGGTGTGTTGAAGTCTCCCACTATTATTGTGTGAGGTGCAATGTATGCTTTGAGCTTTACTAAAGTGTCTCTAATGAATGTGGCTGCCCTTGCATTTGGTGCGTAGATATTCAGAATTGAGAGTTCCTCTTGGAGGATTTTACCTTTGATGAGTATGAAGTGTCCCTCCTTGTCTTTTTTGATAACATTGGGTTGGAAGTCGATTTTATCCGATATTAAAATGGCTACTCCAGCTTGTTTCTTCAGTCCATTTGCTTGGAAAATTGTTTTCCAGCCTTTCACTCTGAGGTAGTGTCTGTCTTTTTCCCCGAGATGGGTTTCCTGTAAGCAGCAGAATGTTGGGTCCTGTTTGTGTAGCCAGTCTGTTAGTCTATGTCTTTTTATTGGGGAATTGAGTCCATTGATATTAAGAGATATTAAGGAAAAGTAATTGTTGCTTCCTTTTATTTTTGTTGTTAGAGTTGGCATTCTGTTCTTGTGGCTGTCTTCTTTTTGGTTTGTTGAATGATTACTTTCTTGGTTGTTCTAGGGCGTGATTTCCGTCCTTGTATTGCTTCTTTTCTGTTATTATCCTTTGAAGGGCTGGATTCCTGGAAAGATATTGTGTGAATTTGTTTTTGTCGTGGAATACTTTGGTTTCTCCATCTATGGTAATTGAGAGTTTGGCCGGGTATAGTAGCCTGGGCTGGCATTTGTGTTCTCTTAGTGTCTGTATAACATCTGTCCAGGCTCTTCTGGCTTTCATAGTCTCTGGTGAAAAGTCTGGTGTAATTCTGATAGGCCTTCCTTTATATGTTACTTGACCTTTCTCCCTTACTGCTTTTAATATTCTATCTTTATTTAGTGCATTTGTTGTTCTGATTATTATGTGTCGGGAGGAATTTCTTTTCTGGTCCAGTCTATTTGGAGTTCTGTAGGCTTCTTGTATGATCATGGGCATCTCTTTTTTTATGTTTGGGAAGTTTTCTTCTATTATTTTGTTGAAGATATTAGCTAGCCCTTTAAGTTGAAAATCTTCATTCTCATCAATTCCTATTATCCGTAGGTTTGGTCTTCTCATTGTGTCCTGGATTACCTGGATGTTTTGAGTTAGGATCCTTTTGCATTTTGTATTTTCTTTGACTGTTGTGTCGATGTTCTCTATGGAATCTTCTGCACCTGAGATTCTCTCTTCCATTTCTTGTATTCTGTTGCTGATGCTCGCATCTATGGTTCCAGATCTCTTTCCTAGGGTTTCTATCTCCAGAGTTGCCTCGCTTTGGGTTTTCTTTATTGTGTCCACTTCCCCTTTTAGTTCTAGTATGGTTTTGTTCATTTCCATCACCTGTTTGGATGTGTTTTCCTGTTTTTCTTTAATGATTTCTACCTGTTTGGCTGTGTTTTCCTGCTTTTCTTTAAGGGCCTGTAACTCTTTAGCAGTGCTCTCCTGTAATTCTTTAAGTGACTTATGAAAGTCCTTCTTGATGTCCTCTAGCATCATCATGAGAAATGTTTTTAAATCTGGGTCTAGATTTTCGGTTGTGTTGGGGTGCCCAGGACTAGGTGGGGTGGGAGTGCTGCGTTCTGATGATGGTGAGTGGTCTTGATTTCTGTTAGTAGGATTCTTACGTTTGCCTTTCGCCATCTGGTAATCTCTGAAGCTAGCTGTTTTAGTTGTCACTGTTAAGAGCTTGTTCTTCAGGTGACTCTGTTAGCCTCTATGAGCAGACCTGGAGGGTAGCACTCTCCTTAGTTTCAGTGGGCAGAGTATTCTCTGCAGGCAAGCTCTCTTCTTGCAAGGCAGGTACCCAGATATCTGGTGTTCGAACCAGACTCCTGGCAGAAGTTGTGTTCCACTCACTAGAGGTCTTAGGATCTCCTGTGGAATCCTGTGTGGGCCCTTGCGGGTGTCAGGCGACTCCGCTGGCAAGGTAGCCCAGGGCTCGAGTGGAGCGGAAGGGGTTTGTGCCCCAGATCAAGCCCGGGTAGCCTGCTTCCCTATGTACAGCAGTCTCAGGTTCCGCGTGATTGGATTGGGGCAGGCGCTGTGTTCCACTCACCAGAGGTCTTAGGATCCCGTGGGGAGTCCTGTGTGGCCCTTGCGGGTGTTGGGCAAGACTCTGCTGGCAAGGTAGCCCGGGGCTCGAGTCGAGCGGAAGGGACTTGTGCCCCAGATCAGGCCCGGGTAGCCTGCTTCCCTATGTACTGCAGTCTCAGGTTCCGGGCGATTGGATTGGGGCAGGCGCTGTGTTCCACTCACCAGAGGTCTTAGGATCCCGTGGGGAGTCCTGTGTGGGCCCTTGCGGGTGTTGGGCAAGACTCTGCCTGCAAGGTAGCCCGGGGCTCGAGTCGAGCGGAAGGGACTTGTGCCGTATGCTTTTATTCTTAAGCTAAAGACATCACATGTGAGTATAATCCCAGCATTGCTGTGGGGTCTGAAGGACATGACATTAGTCTTGTCCTGTAGAAGACCCCAGAAAGCCTCTTTCTGACATTGCAGGAAACAAAGACAGCCTGGAGGATCCTGGAGGGTAGAATGAAGTCATCCACAGCCTAGCAAGGAGGGAGCATGGGAGTCACATTTGCAAAGTTTCAGAGATGGGACAAGCATGATGGCCTGTGTCAGCCATGATCCAATGCACTATTTGGCTAGTATGAGGACAAAGAAAGAAAGACATGGAGGACATATGAGAACATATACACATGTGGAATATGAGTGAGAGATGAATGTTTGTATGTACATGCTGGTATGAGGCTGGTGTAGTCCCCATGATTATAGCATGTTATATGAGTATGATACTGGCAGGATTTGTGATATTATACTGTGCTGTCATATGGGTAGAAGTGTGTGTGAGAGTGTACACATCGTGTGAGAAATGTGAAAGTATGTATACAAGTGCACATGTAGTGTGAGATGTATGTACGTGTACTGTGAGATACGCAGAAGAGAGTGTAAGCAGAGAATGAAGAGGAGGCTTGAGATCCATGGGGTCATGTGTGTCACTTACATGTATGTTTGTAAAGAAGCCCATGTCATTGCTTACATGATCTCTGGGACATAAGGCATTCACCATCAGCAGCCACAGCAGAGGGTGGGCATGTTGTGGTCCTATGGAGCTGAAGCTTTGTGCCCTCTGCCTAGGTAATACATCCTGTTTGTTGGCTCTGTGGTAACCATGAGCATTTCCAAAGCTTTGAACTCATGAATCTTTTTCATCAGGAACATAAGAGAGTACATGGTATTACCATTAGCATTTTACAGAAGAGTCCATGGAAAATCAGGGTGAGGTGCTGACATAACTTAGTATAATGTCATAGTGGACCCATGCTGCAGAGAGGGACGCAGAATCCATGCTGGCGAGAGGGACGAAGACTTAGTGGATCCATGCTGGAGGGAGAAATGCAGACTTGGCTTTGAGCCCTTTGAGGAATCTCCTGTCTGGAAGGTGCTGCTGCCAAGTCGCTGCTAGAGGAGAAGATGCTGTAAATGGAAGATGTGCTGTTCCTTATGGTCCTGTCTGTCTCCGGGAATCAGATTCCTAATGTGTGGGAGAGCAGCAGGAACCTTTGAAGGGCGTCTCAAGACAAGGCGAGTTGTTTCCCCAGTACCTTAGCAGCATGAAGCCATAAAATGCTTACATCATTAACCCACATCAGCTAAGGTGGGAGAGCACTTCAGAGCAGTGGGGCTGAGTGGAGGAAACCAGAGCCGGGAATCCCGCCCTTGAGGCATTTCAGCCTCCTGTATCTGTCCACGTCATCATATTACATCATTTCTACAAGAACTTATGGTGACAGCAGGCCAGAAACAGAATGCAAAATGACAATTTTATTCTCTTTTCTAGTGGCTATTGGATACATTGTGATGATGTGTACCCATTGGTTGAAATATGCTGTGGACTTTGTCCTTATCTCTGCTGTGCTAATGATCTTGTTTTTTAGCCCATACCCTCCTCTTCGTCCACCCCTATGTATGTACACACACACCTTTGCAAGATCTCCATGGGAACATCAATATGAACTAACCAGTACCCCCAGAGCTCCTTGGAACTAAACCACCAATCAAAGAAAACACATGGTGTGACCATGGCTCTAGCTGCATATGTAGCCGAGGATGGCCTAGTCGGTCATCAAAAATAGGAGAGGTCCTAGGTTTTGTGAAGGTTCTGCCCCAGTATAAGGGAATGCCAGGACTGGGAATGGGTATGGGTGGTTGGGGAGTATGGGGAGGGGAATAGGGGATTTTCGGAGGGGAAACTAGGAAAGGGGATAACATTTGAAATGTAAATAAAGTCAGCTAATGGATGGATCACAGGGCTCCCAATGGAGGAGCTAGAGAAAGTACCCAAGGAGCTAAAGGGATCTTCAACCCTATAGGTGGAACAACATTATGAACTAACCAGTACCCCTGAGCTCTTGACTCTAGCTGCATATGTATCAAAAGATGGCCTAGTCGGCCATCACTGGAAAGAGAGGCCCATTGGACACGCAGACTTTGTGTGCCCCGGTACAGGGGAACGCCAGGGCCAAAGGGGGGGAGTGGGTGGGTAGGGGAGTGGGGGTGGGTGGGTAAGGGGGACTTTTGGTATAGCATTGGAAATGTAAATGAGCTAAATACCTAATTAAAAAAAAAAAAAAAAGAAAATATCTAATAAAAAAGAAATTTTAAAAAATCTCCGTGTTTATCTGTACATATGTACAATACACACATCCTCTGCATGATACAGCTGACATTACTGATTAGGGAAGGAGAAAACTCTAAGACACTAACCCTCTAAATGGACTACAAATTTAAAGTTTGACCTTGGTTGGACATGCTACTTATTGACTCTGAGCCTCAGTTTTTCTCCTGCCAAGCTGTGAACATTTGTATTAAATAGTATTTAATCTCCTTTACAGTCTGTGAAGTTCACACAAGCAAAATAAGCTTTGCTTCCCAAGGGCAGGAGGGATATTCATCCAGGCTTAAAGATGGAGTGTTTTTTTTTTTTCTTTTGTTCTCCCACAGCTGGAGGGAATTAATTGCAAATAAAAAGTGGTCTCCAGCCCAGCTCTTAAGACCTAGATGGTATTTCCATGAACACTGAAAGATTTACTGCTTATAGAATTACAGTCAGTTGGATTTGCCAGGTCCAGACTCAAGAGTAGATTGAAGAGTGCCTAGGGAGGCCGGAACCCATCTGGGGAAACATGGCAGGGGTTTGTAACAAAGGGTTGGAAATTTCCATTGTTGGCGCCATAGAAACACCTATAAGAAGTGACCCAGAAGCCAAACATTAAGGTGTGATTTGTAATTGTACCTGAAACCGAATAAAAAACTTGGGTTTTCTGTAGCAGTACAAATGTTAGGAAGACATATATGGATATCTACTCCACTGTTCTAGATGTAATTTTATCTCCCATCCCACATAGACAGGGCTTGTAAATGTGTCTGGGCATGTGACGGCAGAGCTGATCATCACCCAAAAAAGTTATTAGAAATGACTATTCACAATCTCCTTTGAGAACTATTTTATTTATTTTTTTAATGAAAATGTACATAGTATATTCTTATCGCAGTTTCTTCTCCCCATTTCCTACCTGGTCCTCCCCACTCCCCCACCCACGCCACCCCATGCCTTCTTTTTCTCTATCCTTACAAAAAAAACAGGCAAATTAAAAAGAGTAATTTTAACAACAACAACAAAAAAAAAAAACAAAAAACAAAAAAACTAAAAAGCTTAGGAAACACAAACACACACATCATAAAACTGCAAAATCGGAAACCATAAATAATTTACAAGCAAAAGTCCAATAGGATTTTTTTAAAAAGCCAAACCAAGCAATACGAGACAACAAAATCTACAGAAATATTATTGAATTTGTTTTGTGTTGGCCTAGGTCTACTACTGCTGGTCACAGGGTCTACCCGTAAGTGTGGTTTATATACCCAATAAGACTCCATTTGAGAAAGCTATTTTTTCCTTTGTGGGCAGTTGTTAATTGGAAAGAGGGCTTTGCTTAGAGATGGGAGTTCATATCCACTTTCTTCCCACTCAGCACTGAGAGCCCATCTGACTTGAACCTGTGCAGGTCCTGTGCATGTTGCCACAGTCTCTGTAGGTTCATATGTGTGACAGTCCTGCCGAGTCTGGAAGGCACTGTTTCGCTGGAGTTGTCTATCCCTGCAGGCTCTTAAGATCTTTCTACCTAGTCTTCTGCACAGCTTACTGAACCCTGAGGGAAGGGGTTTGATAAAAAACAAAAAACAAACAAAACAAAAAAAACCCCTACTTATGACTGAGTATTTCAAAGTGTCTCATTCTCTGCAGATTGCCCATTGTGGGTCTCTGTATTTGTTCCCATCTACTGCAAGAGAAAGCATCTCTGATGATGGGTGAACAAGGCACTGGTCTATGAGTATAGCATAATGTCAGTAGGAGTCATTTTATAGCTAATATTTCGTTTTCCTGTAGGTTCATGGCTATATAGTCTCAGATTCTTGGACACCTAGGTGGGTTTGGGTGTGGGCTCAATCTCATGGAGTGGTCCTTAAACACAATCAGAGAGTGGCTGGTTATCCTCACAGTGTTTGTGCCACCGTTGCACCAGCATATCATGCAGATGGTCAACATTGCAGGTCATAGGGTTTTTAGATGGGTTAGTGGCTACCTTTCTCCTAATGGGATGAAATAGAAAGGTTCTCCTTTCTCTTAAAGGTCGGTGTGCAGAGAACCTTCTAGGACCATGAATACTTGTGAGTCAGAGTCAAGGCTCTAAGTAGGCACCAGCTCAACTTCTGTGTATTCAGTGAGAGATGTCAGCGCTATCTTCAGCAATAGAACCTTACCATTAGTTTGCGGAGAACAAACCAAAAGCCTTGGCAATAGTCTGAGTTGTTTGGGGGTTCCCTTTGGCCAACAACTCAATTAAATGTGACCCGTTCCTGGTACGGAGTATTTTACTTGTCTTCACTTGACTCAATTTGGGTTTCTTTCATAATTGTATATATTTTAAGAAGGTTCTACATAGTAGATTTCCACACGACCCTTTAAGTGGCCTTCAGTGTTAGTTGCTCCTCCCCATTTACAATTCTCCTTTGCTACTATATGTTCTGCTGTGATACTTGGCCCCCTTCTTCAAGAATGAAGCAGCACCTAGTATTTTCAAGCCTTCTGATTGTTCAGTGGTTCTCAACCTTCCTAATGCTGTGGCCCTTTAATACAGTTCCTCATATTGTGGTGACATCTGCCTGAGGGTTTTATTGCTGTGAAGAGACACCATGATCAAGGTAACTCTTCTAAATGACAACATTTAAGTAGGGATGGTTTATAGTTTCAGGGGTTTAGTCATTATCTTTATAGTGGGAAGCATGGCAGCATGTAGGCAGACATGGTGCTGGAGGAGTTGAGAGTTCTACCTCTTGATCCAAAATCAGCAGAAGAAGGGGACTGTGTGTCACCCTGGTCATGGCTTAAGCATAGGAGATATCAAAGCCCATCCCAACAGTGACATACTTCATCCAGCAAGCCCACACCTCCTAGTAATGTGACTCTCTATGGGTCAAGTATTCCAGCACGTGGGTTCTTTGGGGGGCCATACCTATTCAAAGAACCATACCTCCCAATCATAACATTATTTTGTTGCTACTTCAGAACTATAATTTTGCTACTGTGATGAATCTTAATGTAAATGTTTGATAAGCAGGCTATCTGATATGTGACTCCCCTCCCAAGAGGGTCATGACCCACAGTTTGATAACTATTGGTTTATGCATCTACTGAGACAAAGAAAGTGTCTTTTCAGTAGTAGGTAGAGATTACATTTTGCTGTACCGTTACATTGAGTATTTCTCACTTTTGGAAGAATTCTCTCATAGTGCTGGAAGAAATGCACATTTGCACATGCAAGCATGTGTGTGTGTGTGTGTGTGTGTGTGTGTGTGTGTGTGTTTCATCTATGGTTTGGATGTGGCCTTCTAAAGCTCATCTTGAAACACAATCTTCAGTGTAACAGTGTTAATGGTGGTAATGGACCAGACCTTGGGGATGTGATGACATTTTGAGGCTCTCTCCATCATTTCTGTGGTTAGTGCACTTACAGAAGGGAATTACCGTGACATACCTGAATTTTCTATCTCTTCCGTCATGTGAGAACACATCACAAAGATGCTCTCAGAGACTAACGGACATTAACTTCAAAGAACCCGAAAGCAGCATGACCTTACCTGTCCCATCCTTGCTTGCTGTACTTCGATGCTTTTCTTCTTGAGGCAGCAAATCAACCTCCCACCTTAAATGACCTAGCACTAAGTTTTGCCTTAAACTGTAAGTCTACGAATATGGTTTTCCACCTAACATTGACACATAGTTGTGTAACCATCAAATTTCATTAGCATGGCTGAAACTGAACTCTCCACTCTTTCCAAACCTGCTCTTTCATTACTTTCTTGTCTCGTGACCCCTTCCCCACCTCCTGGCAAACCAGCTATTCATGCTCACACACTGAAGTCCCCACAGTCTAGCACATGCAACCTTCTCCCCTGTAACACACAGGATAAAATACATCATCTGACTCCCTTTCCCATGACTTCCCATACTGCTTCTCTGGTCCAGATCTCAGCATCCTTCAGGAGGCTTTTGTGCCTTCCTGATGCCATCTTCTTCTCCAGCCTCCTGGAGAACAGTGCCCATCATATTTCTTAGAATACTTTTTTAAAAATTCATTTTTAATAACCTAAGATAGTCTCTATTGATCGTACCCTCAAAACCCTCTGTAGGTTACCATACCATTAAAAGAAATAAGGCGTCTTCACAACAGCCTTTAAAAGTTCATGAAATAAAAAAAGCTAGATAGGTATTAAAGTTCTTAAACACACACACACACACACACACACACACACACACACTACTAAGCACATGTGAGTACTCATAGAATGAAGTAGTTATTTAAACTTCTGTGAGCCCTAACACAGTGAAAACAGGAAACATTGCCCAAATTCTTGGAAATTAGACAGCACTCATTAAAAAAATAGTAGTGTGTGTCAAAGAGCAAGCCTCAAAGGAGATCCACATTCGAAACTAAATAAAATAAAATGTCCCTTTCTCTTCTCTTTCTTACAGGAATTGGTAAAGAATTGATGTGTTTACTTCTGTATGAGTTTGGCAATCCTGAGTTGACCCCTGAATAGAGTTTTCTTTTAAATAGTTTTTAAGCTACAAGTTTGGCGTCTTAAATAGATTGTGAAGGCTGCCTATTTCATTGGATGAATTTTACTTTAATTTTATAATGTTCCTACTTTAAAGTAAATGTCTCACATTTTTCTGAGTTGCTAAATCTCTGTGAAAATAACTGCTGGTAGCAATTTACTTATTCATTTTCAAAGCTTTTTTAAAAACTCTCTCTCTCTCTCTGTCTCTCTCTCTCTGTCTCACCACCCCCCCCCCGTGTTTGTGTGTGTGTGTGTGTGTGTGTGTGTGTGTGTGTGTGTGTGTGTTTAGATGCCAGTACAGAGGTCAGAGGACAACTCATATGAGTCATTTCTCTCTTCTGTCATATTGCAGGATTTGGGGAAGCAACTCAGGGTCTACACACAATCACTTCTGCCTACTGAGACATCTCTCTGGCTCCTATTCCTTATTTTTATAATTTAATATTCTCCAACTCTCTCTTTTTTGTTGCCCAACAGTGGCTACTGCTAAGAAAATCAAACCTTACTAATTTTTATACAAAAAAGTTTTCTTTTTACTCAATAACATAAGGAAGCATTTATCCTGATTTGTGGATAAGCATGTATGAGACTAATTCAAGTGAGAAATTTCTCAGTGGTTCCACTTTATTTTCTAAAACTGTGTGTGTGTGTGTGTGTGTGTGTGTGTGTGTGTGTGTGTTTGAGTACATGCCACATATGTGTGGCATCTGAAAAGGCCAGATGAGCACACTGCTTCACATGGAATGGGCCGTTGTGAGCCACCTTTTGTGGGAACTGGGAATTAAAAGTCAGGTCCTTTGGAAGAGCAGCAGGCATTTTTTTAGCACTGAATTCTATGTCCAGCCCAAGGAGTCCCCTTTCTAAAGTGTTGGGAACTATTTGTTGTGATCATCTGCATTTTGTTGCATGGGGGTGGGGGGGAGAGACTGATGGTAAATAGCAGAGGAGGATCAAACACACACATACCATGTTAATGAGATACATTCTAGTTCACCAGTTCCAGAAGCTCTCCGTAGGGGCGCAGGCACCAAGAGCCATGTCAACAATAGAAGAGCTGTATCAACAGCAGAGGTTTGGAGGAACCACAGGGAACTAAGAGAGGACTTGTGTGGAGGGCGGGACATTTTCTGTCTGGGAAACTTAAGCCGATTAGACTTTGGACTTGGTTGAGGGCAACTCATCCATCCTCTTGGAGGCCTTATTAATGAGTGGGAGTCAGCAGCTTTGATAGAAACTTTGGTTAGAAATTTAGAACCCCATTTGGCTCACAGATGCCATATTAGCCTTGGAAATGGAGACACAATGATAACTTAGGTTAGCCTGGGTAATCAGGATCACCGAGTACAAGGATTCTTGCCCTTCTAAGATCCTAATTTCAATGCAATGTTAAGAGGCAAGGTCAGTCGTGGTTGTCAAGTCGGTTTCTTCACAGTGTGGGTTTTATTACAATGTAAGGAACACAGGATGACAAACATTGCCTTAGACATCCAACACATTAGTTAAAATGATCACAACTAAAACAGTTATTCATTGCGTTAATTCTATCATACCTGCCCTACGGGGAAATGAAATGTTATTCCCTGCATATTAACCGGGGTCAACACTCCATTGTGTCTTTCCTTTGTTTGACAACCCCCAGTCTCACTTATTTCTTAGTATAGAACATGGCTTCTTCATTAAGTACTAGTTATTACAAAAGAACACTCCATAGTTTCCTAAGATAACTCCAGTGTATTTTAATGGGAAGGCGTTGAAGAGTGATCATTTTGGGGAACAAATCGCATAAACAGGAAGTCTCACAGTAATCTCACGGACTTTTCCCCCCTTAATACATTCAGAGGAAAACTGAATTGATGACTATAATGATCTGATACACATGTAAGATAGTTTTGAGCAAGGTATGGCAGAAACCTGCTTATCCATCTCCGTATCCTCTGATTCACTCCACTCCAGCACCCCAGGGGTCCACAGGCTCACATTTCCAGGACTTATTTCTATGCTGGTGTTACTGTTGGTGGGAGGTTATGGGAGCTGAAGGGCATCTGGTCCAAGTGGTGGAAATAAGTCATCAGGAGCCTGACCTCTGGATCTAGTCACCCTTTGCTTCTTGGTCCTGATGCGAGCAGCTTCCCTCACACCTTCCTCTTGACATGAACTCAGCCATGTCTATTTTCCTGGCCACAGATGGATGAGACTCTGAAACAGTGTGTCAAAGCATTGGGAGCAGGGGAGGGGTCTACTGAAAGTTTTCTAGCCCCTCTCCCTCTCTTATCATTCTTTGCTTCCCAACTCAGGGTGTCATGTGGGCATGACTTTCCTCCCATGGTGAACTGGATCCTCTGGAACTATAGACTGAAATAATTGTTTCCTGACTTAAGCTGCTTCCTGCCATCAGTCATAAAAGTAACCAACCAATACACACAGCAAAGAGTCGTTTCCAAATTGCTCAAAAGCAATGGACATGCCCATGCATTGAATGAAGGGAGGTGACAGCTTTATTCTGTAAAGAAGTCATGTGAGAGTTCTCCACAAACACATTTCAGGAAATGGAGACGTGGTGACTTTTGTTTAGTCTTGGGGCCTACAGACAGCAGAATGGCTAGTTGTGCTAAATGTGCCTTCCATGGCACATCTGCTCTGTGGCTCGGGTCTTTTCTACCTTGTCTATCTCCTGTCATGTTCCCTGCCTATCTCTTTCCCCTTTGAACAAAGGATAAACTCTGCTTTTCATGAAATAATTAACCTGTGTTTCATATTCTCTTATAAATTGCTTCTTGATATTTAATAGATAATCTCAGTAATGTTAAAGGCAGACTCAGATTGTTTCTTATACTAAGCCCAACAGCTTTGTTTCAGAAACTCACTTATAGAATATAATTGTAGCTAATGTCATATAATCACTTAATATGCAAAATTATGTAAATAAATTGCTGGAAAAGTTGTTCATGTGTTAAATAATGAACATACAAATAACTGGAATTTACTCTCTCTGGAGTACTTTAGGATTTAAAATATTTTGACCTACTCTATTTTCCTCATTAAAGATTAGAGAATAGTCTAGCAGTGTGATAAATTTAGTATTCTACTTGATAACAATGAAGAGCCCAAAATAATTTTTCCTTTAGAAAAACTATGTGCTACTCTAAAGCTACAAAAGTAGCATGTATTACTGTATCATAACTTTTTTTTTTTCAGAAGACAGCTTTATTTTGAAGCATAATTTCTGGTGTTGTCTATCATTGCATGGAAGTCCCAGGATCAGGGGTTTGACGTGGTTACACTGAATCCACAGTAATGAATAAAACAGAGACTGTCTCCTAGAAATGAGGAGAAGTATCACAAATATATCAACAATATAGCTCCTTAAGTGAGACTTGATGAGTGTCAATATCAACCCGACATGCTAATGCAGAAGTCAGCAACTAACAGTGTTCCAGCCTTAGACAAAAAAGCCACATACAATTACTTTCAGCAGAGAAGGGAAGAATTGGTCTTTCTCAGGAATAAACTCCCTAATTGGTTTTTAAATATAAAGTGGCCAGCCAGTCCCGAAAATCATATATAAGCAAGTCATACAAAAGGGAGTCACTAGATTGTATTTATATGTTTATGCATATGTATATATAATAGATAAGGAGTGGGGTTGGTAAGGGTGGAAGACAGGGAAGGGAAAGAAGCCACTTAATTATGTTTTAACTATAAATTCATTTAATTTAAACATTTCTCTAGAAACATATATTTTATGTGTACATGTTTATGTGTGTGTGTGTGCTTGTGATTATGTGTGTGTGTCTGAGGAAGGGAGAAAGAAGGAGTAAGGAAGGGGAAGAAGGACAGGGTGAGGAAGAGAAAGTCATACAGCAACTAGTGTTTATAGCTGCTTAGCTATTTTTCTTCATATATACAGTCCAGGATTATCACAGTCCTGAAAGAGCTCCACCTACAATGCCTAGTTTTTAAAATTTTTTATTAGATATTTTCTTCATTTACATTTCAAATGCTATCCCGAAAGTACCCTATACCCTCCCCCCATCCTGCTTCCTGACTCACCCACTCCTGCTTCCTGGCCCTGGCATTCCCCTGTACTGGGGCATGTATCATAACGTATAAAACTTACCCAAATCTAACCCAGGCCGGAAAATAATAGTGTACATCATGGTGGAACAGTAGAAACCAATCATGGCCCAAGCATTAAAACATCCCGTGAAAAAGGAGGGCAGGAAGAGATGACTCCTTGAGGTGCTAAGGGAGCCTTGGGGGTGGGGTAGGGCATCCAAAAGCAGACACAACCCTATGAGTCACTCTGTCTAGTCTCAGGACCTTGGGAGATCTTTGTGGTTTCCTATTTTTTTCCCAGGAACTTGGCATTGACCTCCACATTGTCCAAGGGATTCTCCAGTCCCTAGTCACAAGGCAGGATGAGGATATTATGTCTAAAGGGGCAGAGCCTATTGACCTCCCACGGATGAGAGAAGATAAGATAATGGCCCTGAAGGGCTAGGAGGGCTGTCTATCTAAAGCCATACAGAGTAAACTTCCGGCAGGAGGGGACTGCCTAATACTTCCCTGTGGAAATGGACCTGGGAAACAATAGGATTCTTCAGAGAAGGTCTGACTGTGCCACTGGCCACCTGAGTCAGCCTGAGCAAGTGTTAGATCTTTTCCTTTCTGACATTTAACTTGCACAAAGGTGATGTGACCTGTGGGGGGGCAGGGAGGAGATTGATGTTCTCACATGGTGCATGGCACGTTGGTCACTTTTTGGCCAAGTTCATATGATCATGACATCCCCACGTGGCTTGAAGTGCTCTCAGGGGTACAAAGAAACACACAAATACCCTCACCTTTGAGAAGGTTTCCCAGAGAGAGTCACACACAGGCCATCTCAGGCAAGAGTTCAGTAGTCCCAAGGATGACACACTAAGAAAAATGACACAATACAGATACAAGACTGTGATTTATTACTCTGTATAGACATTGGTCAGGACTGTCCTGGAAAATGTGGTCTCCCTGACGCATAACCAAAGCCTCCTGCCCTCCTGGTCCAGGCTGAGCCTTCTCTGAGGGCTTTCCTCGCACTCTAAGGTCTCCATGATCACTGCTTTATAGGAAGTTGTGTATTGATACCACATTTAATTCAAAATTGAACGGGATCAAAAATGTGCTCATTAAGTCACTCACCTCTTTATCCCAGTTCTGGTGTGTAGCTGAAGTCCAGTAATTATCTTTGAATATAACATTAACTATGAGCGATGGCTGCATGCATTCATGATTACGATCCTGGGTCTCCCCCAATGCTCTCTTCCTTCCCCACCTCACCCCACTCTCACACTCCTTCCTGAATAGATGTATTTATGTTTCACCAAATAAATGGGCTCCCTCTGACTCAGTTTGATACATAAACTTAGTCACCGCATTAGTCCATATGTGCAGTAAAATACTTTACAAAACAAAACCAGTCCACTAGGCTTAGTCAGCAGCGGCTGCATCACAGTATCCTTGCCACACAGCGCATTCATTATTAAAGATGTCATTTTCTGTTGAGTTTTTTTCATGTACTTTATTCTCTCCATTAGGCCTCACTATTTTTTTCTAATTATTACCAAATGTTTTGTATTATATATATGACATACATATATATCTCTGTATGTATGTATCTATATGTATATATGTGTATGTTTATATGTATGTATATATGTATGTGTGTGTGAATATATATATATGTATATACATGCATGTGTATGTATGTTTTATGTAGGTGTGAATGTATGTATATATGCATGTGTATGTATGTTTTATGTAGGTGTGAATATATGTATATATGTGAGTACACACACACAAACATATATATAATCAGTTCTGAATATGATTTCCTAAACAGTATTTTCTGATGAAAATTTATTTATTCCACCAGTTTCTCAATATATAGAGCATTGCAGAATTCCCATATACTTTGTCTCTGTCTTCTCTTCCTACAAGTTTCTTCTATTATTATTTATCAATATTTATTTTTATTCAGGTGTGTAACAGGCAGAGGAGCTTATAAATTCTATAGTGTATATGTGGAGGTTAGAGGACAGCTTGGAAGAACTGATCTTCTCTTTCTATCACCTGGGACTCAGGTTGTCAGGTTTGGCAGCAAGTGCCTTTCACCACTGAACCATCCCCATGGCCCAGTTTACTCTTAGAACAGACAACTTAGATTCTGGAATTTACCCAGATAGGTTGACCAGATGACCCAGGCAAATATGTCTCCAGCATAAGGATATGGGAGCCTTTAAACCTCCAAGCATCTGTTCTTGGCTTCCTGAATGAACTGTGATGATCCTGGTACTCAGTGCTGCTGACTTCTTTTCCTTATGGATTTTTCTTCCTATCTAGTTCTTTTATTTTCTTTCTACCAACATAGGAATGATACGCTATTTCTATTTATAGCAATAATGTTTGGGAATTTGGTTTATTATCTGGCCAATTGATAGTATTCATTGGATTAGAAATTATACCTATCTTTGTCAAGTAAGTGATGATAAAGGATCCATTTTGTATTTTTTTTTGTCTGATTGCCTATTTGTGAATTCAAGTAGATTAAGAACTTCATGCCCCTTGGGAAGGTGAGAGTGGAGAGGCTTTGTGTGTCTATATTTAGTCTTGACCCACAGGCCAAACTTTAGAATTAAAACAAAAAACTAAGAGCCAGGCATGGTGGCACATGCTTTTAATTCCTGTGCTTGGAAGGAAGAGTCAGGCAGGTCTCTGTGCCTTCAAGGCTAGCCTTAAAGGTCTATATAGCGAGTTTCAGGACAGCCAGAGCTATATACTGAGACCCTGTCTTAAAAAAAACCAAACCAAACCAAACCAAACCAAACCAAACCAAACCAAAACAAAACAAAACAAAACAAAACAAAACAAACCAAAACAAACCAAAACAAACCAAACCAAAACAAAACTGGCATGCAGCCATGCACCTGAAATACTGTCTACTGGGGACATGGCAGTAGGAAGGTTGAGTTCAGAGTAGCCTGTGCTACTTAGCAAGGCTCCTAGCAGTAATAAAATCACTAAACAGCTCTCTATGGATGAGTGTGTCTGTAATTTGGGGAGGTCTTTAGCAAGTCTTTTGTGAGTATTAAATGTTTTCTTAGGGACAGATGGCAGCAGTGCATTAAATTGAAATGTCTTTTAAGTCAAGGAAGCTGTATTATGGTTAGTTTATAAAAAATAAGCACATACATGGACATGAAATAACCAAATACCACAGAAAAATTTTTAAAAGAACTAATACTTTTAGTGTGATATGCTTTGTGGAATTCTAAGAAATGATTCATACAATAGCTAGTTCAAAAATGTTTGAAAACATTTAAGTATCTAGAAGACAATGTTTTCTTAGACTCATCCATCTTCCTTGGCTCTTAGGATCTTTCTGCCTCCTCTTCCTCAAGCCTTAAGGGAAGGGGTATAATGAAAACATTCTGGTTTATTCTGAGTGCTCCAAAGTTTCATATTCTCTGCACATTGTCCAGTTATGGGTCTGTGTGATAATTCATGTCTACTGCAAGAAAAAACTTCTCTGATGTGGGCTGAGGGAGTCAAGAGCTATGGGCAGGGTCGTTTGAGTAGGTTTGTCCCACATAAACTCATTTGTTTGACTACTTGGCTCATAGGGAGTGACACTACTAGGAGATGTGGGCTTTTTTGAGTCTGTATAGCCTCTTTGGGGGAAGAGTGTTGATCTGAGGGTGGGCTTTAATACCAGCACTCAGGAAACAGGCATGCAGATCTCTGAGTTCAATGTCAGCCTGGTCTACAGAGCAAGTTCCAGCACAGCCAAGCTTATGCAGTGAAGGAAAGTATATGCAACAGAAAACTGATGAAGATGTAATTGAATGAGTGCACCATGTTCCAGCCCCAGCAAGTAGCAAAACTTGGCAGCTTCAGCCACATGGTTCTGGCCTTGAAGTTAAGGAAAGAGGAAAAGGTTATGGGATCTCCTTCCTCCACTAAGGAAAGTTTCTGAGGCTGGGCATGTGACTGAGATATCACTATATGGAGGCTCAGAGAAGCCATTGTATGAAGCAGTGAAGATGGAGCCTGGATTGCCTTGGAGACCCCGAGAGGTTATTCCAGAGCTGTGGGATACCTGTTGAGGAAAGCTGCAAAGAGGGAGTGGAACTAGCCCAAGAGAAAGAAGTGTGTTCCGCCAAAAGCTGAAAGTTGGAGCTCTAAAGAGCATGTTAACTCTTGCACACGCCGGACTCGACCAGCAAGAACGACGCTGCAACAGGATCCTTCTGCACACGTTTATTGGGAGAGCTTGATTGCAGAGGCGAAGAGATGCCGAGCCC
Source organism: Mus musculus (assembly GCF_000001635.26). Taxonomy (NCBI): domain Eukaryota; kingdom Metazoa; phylum Chordata; class Mammalia; order Rodentia; family Muridae; genus Mus; species Mus musculus. Next base: position 63,459,705 of record NC_000084.6, on the reverse strand, counting down.
AGAACTGGTGCTGCTTATATAGGCCTAGCAGAGGCGTGTCTCATACCCGGATTGGTTATACACTATGCCTCATTTGCATGTTCCTCATCTGATTGGCTACTCTCTCTGTACCTCACAGAGCCTCATTATCATACTTCATTTGCATGTCTCACATCTGATTGGTTATACTCTCAAAGCCTCATTATCATGCCTGGGCCAGGCAGTGTCTTTGCAAAAAACTTTACTGCATATGTACACATTGGTTGTTTGTCCAAACTTAGGCGTGGTGGCCAGCAGTAGTCAGTGCCACTCTGCAACGGCACATGTGGCTTCCCACAGTTAACATCATACATAGAGATGCAGAGTTTGGAGTTTGCCCAGCTAGTTTTCAGTCTTGATCTGGTTCAGTATTTCCTCACTGTGCTCCTTTCTCTATGTTTTCAAATGCTATTGTATATCCTGTGCCATGACATGTTGGAAGTATATGATCTGCTTTTCAATTTTGAGTTTATAGGAGATTACAGTTAAGAGATTGCATCAATCTCAGAAGATATTTTTGAACTTTGGATTTGTTGAGACTGTGATAAACTATGGAGATTTTTGAAGTTGGACTAAATTTATTTTTCATTATGTTATGGCTACATGCTTATGGGGCCAGAGAGTGGAGTATGGTGGTTTGAATAGGTATGGCCCCCATGGATTCACGTGTTTGAATGCTTGACTCATAGAGTGGCACTTTTAGGAGGTGTGGCCTTGTTGGAGTAGGTGTGGCCTTGTTGGAAGATGTTTGTCACTGGAGGGGTGGGCTTTGAGGTTTCCTATGCTCCAGCTATCTCTAGTGTAGCAGACAGTTTCCTTCTGTTGCTTGTGGATCGAGATGTAGAACCCTCAGCTCCTTCTCCAGCACCATTTCTGCCTTCATGCTGCCATGCTTCCCATCATGATGATAATGGCCTCAACCTCTGAAGCTTTAAGTCAGCCCCAATGACATGTTTTCCTTCATAAGAGTTGCTGTGGTCATGTTATTTCTTCTCAGCAATAAAACCCTAACTAAGACAGTGGGTATATTAGTATGTCTTTAGAAGTCATTTTATTGTTTGCCCCTTTAGCATAATGATAGTATTATTTTTTCCCATAGGCCCATGACCTTTTGAGTCTCAGGTTCTTGACTTCCATCTCTTGGACTAGACCTTAAAGACAATTAAAAAGTGATTGGTTACATTCATAACCTTTGTGCCACGATTGCTGCAGGTGATTAATTATAGGTCACAGGAGTTTAGCTGGGTAATATTGATACTCATCTTTCTCCTTTGGTAGTGTGGAGAGTACCTGTCAGCATCACAAATGATAGGCAGTAGGGTGAAGCTTCAGAACTCACTGGAACTATGGCAGCATACACAAGACCTGTACAGGTTCAAGCCAGTCTGGGTCTCAGCACAGGGATAGGAAGGAAAACTCCTAGCCAAGAAGCCATGGGCAACTGATACCTGCTGGCAAAGGGAAAATCATCTTGCTTCATCAGAGTGCCACTGGGTATCAAGCATATATCCAGGGCAGGCCCCATGTCCAAGAGTAGTTGGCCAACTAAAAACAAACTCAATGGTATTTTTTTTTTGTGGTAATCATTTTGTTTCATTTTGCTTTGTTTTGGAAATTTTTGTCTTACTGGTCTTTTTCCTGTTGGTTTTAATTTTTTGTCTTTGTGGAGGTTTTTTGTTTTTGTTTTTGTTGTTGTCATGGTTTTATTTTATTTGTTTAATTAGGGAGGGTTGACAGAGATAAAGAGAAAACACAAGGTTGGGTGGATAAGAAGGAAGGAATTAATCTGGGAGAATTTGGAGGAGGCATAAAACTTGATCAAGATATTTATAAAGGGAGAAAATTTCTGATAACAGTACTTCTAAGTGGCTGCGATTCTGCTGAGTAAAGTTAACATCAGAAATCACAGGCACAAAGGAAGAATGCATTCTTGCTCATCTAACTGATAAGAATGAGGTGGGATATTGTTGCAAGACTTCTGATTCGGTTCTCAGTCTTCCTAACACTGTGACTCTTTGACATAGATACTCAGGTTGTAGTGATCCCTTACCTTAAAAGTATTTTTGTTGCTACTTCATAACTGTAATTTTGCTACTGTTATGAGTTGTAAGTATCTGATGTGCAGAATATCCAATATACAACTTCTGTGAAAGGATCTCGTGATCTACAAGGGGTTGAAACTCACAGGTTGAAAACCACTAAGCTAAGAGGGAAAAATGGAACCCAAATGAATGTAGAAAGTTACAGGGTTTCAAGGAGAGAACCTTATTCATTTGATCAGTAACAGCAAGTCTGGAAGAGAATAAAATCATTAGAATACTTTCAAGTTGGGTTCATTTTTTGATGGATTTATTCATAAGAAGGGGGAAATTTTTGTGAAACTTTTACTGCCAAGTATAATATTAAAGTTTGAATTTGGTTTTCTTGCTGTTGAGATGATAAATTTGACTTATAACTGAATAAAAAGTAATAAAGGGATTTCTTTAACATTTTCTATAATCTGTCTGATGGGACAATTTCTATATTTCACTGGAAAAATGTTTGTTTTGTCTCTGGTCTCATTGGACATTTGCCAGTTTTATACCTACCCAGAATTCTTTTGTTTGCTTATTTTCAAAGACAGATTCTCAATCTGGTCTCAAACTTACTCAGGATATTCAAGTATTTGGATCATAGTAGTGAGCCATCATACCCAACCAATATTTGTATCATCTGATGAATGTTTAGCATCTTGGATGTGTTTTGAACAATCCATGACATCTTAGTGGCTCCTTTTTACATTAATAAGTTAAACAAAACTGTGCCGTGTGTGCTTATTTCACTTTCCTGGGAGACACATTTTTTGCAATTATACTTTAAATTTTTACTACTAATAAAGAATTAACATGCTAATCAAGAAAGACTTAATTCCATAGGCTGGGTGTGGTTTGGTGGTTGGACTCATGGCTAGCAAGTGCACAGCACTGGATCTCTTGGCTTTCTGCTGTAGTAGGTCACAGGTAAGGCAGTTCTTTTCTGATCCTGCCTTGCATTGGGCAGAGGATAGTGAGGTGATAGTCTAGCAGCTTCACATCAAACAGCTATGGCTAGACTGAGGTTGTTAGAGAAAAACCAGTGTGTGGGAGTGATGCTATGCACAGCAGCTCTGGCAGAGCCTGAGCATCCCGTGGAGAGCCACCTTCACCCCAAGTGAAGTCAAGGCCATACTTAAGGACATGCCACTTACTCCAAACACTTCCAGACCTGCTCACCACAAGTTTCACAGGGCCAGGAATTTTCTAATTCATTTATAAGAATAGTCTGGACACATTTTGTATTTCAATTAACTCCTGTGTTGATGTAATCTAAGAAAGATTGGAGCTCAGTAAAAGGAACATGATCACAGTAAGCTCACTGGCTCACTAAGCATGTGGCCTTGTGTCTTTAGGATGAATAGATGTTAGCTCGAATTTTCCCAGGACAAGTTACACAATACCAGGACTTCCTGAGAACCAGTTTCTCATCTGTGCAAGTTGAGGCTGATTTTCTGATTGTGTCACAGCACTGTTATAAGGTTACATGAGTACATACATATGTACTAAGGCTACATGAGTGTCACGTGTCTTACCAAAGTCAATATTGGCCTTTCACGTTGGTGAATTGAGAAGTGTTCTACATACTTTTTAGTAGAGATGCCCTTTAATCCTCACGGCAGTCTGTGAAGATAGAAAACTATCTGTTGACTGTAGATGAGGACATTACCACACAGTTTTGTCCTGGTGGAACCAAGATTTGAACCAGTTGCTCTTCTCCCCACTAATACCAATGGAAACTGGTCAATGTTTCATGAGGGCTGAGTAAGTGCAGATGGTACTATTTCTGCTGCTATCGATACCCTCAAGGGAGTACAAAGTAACAGGACAATGATGTGGCCAGTAGCCACAGGATGACCTCACCACGAAAGGTGAATATGACCTGCAATCTCCAACTCTTCCTCTTGGGTACATTTATTTTCTGTCAATGGGATTGTCACAGTAGACTTTACAGCCATTTTTCCAAAATAAAATTATATAAAGTTGCAGATGTCTTTCCAAAGATGAAGACCACGTGAGGATTCTGACATATGTCTGGAGAGGGTCCCCCTGCACCTGCCCTTGTGTGTCTTTTCTGGAAGTGCTGATTCAGGTTTATGCTCAAAAGATGTGTTGATCTGGGTGTTATGTGCACGTTCCTCAAATCTGTATGTCAATTTTGTCCCCATAACGGTACTGGTGGGAGATGCAGCTGGTGGGCCTAGAGAGATCATTGGAATTTGCCATTATGGGGCACTGTGGGAACTTCATCTCTCAATCTCTGTCTGCTTCCTGGCTCAAGACGTGAGCACTTGCTACAACTCATGATCCTGCTGTGATACACTGCCCTTTCTAGAAGCCCCAAATCATGTGGATGTCCGACCCTGTGGCTGACTCTTTAGGATCATGACCCTTAAAAGCCTCCCAACTTCATAAGTAGCCTCTGTCTAGCATTCTCTCATGGTAATGGGAAGATGACTCATCTAAGAGAGCAAGCAGTGATGTGACACATTTTAGAACAGACTTGTACTCATGAGCATACATTGGCAGTCCTATCCATGTCACTGTGCATGAAAAATATGCATAGTTTAGAAAACACAGACATGGTATGACTGGTTTGCAAATGGTCCCCAGATGGGAATGTTGGCATGGGAGGTCAACCTTCATGCTTCAACAGTAGAGAGCCATTCCTTCTGGCTCTGGTGTGGTGTCTGGCCAGTGCTTCTGGCATATATTTCAGTGATGTGTTGTCAGACAAGGCCTAGAGACGAGGGATACTTTGGCCAGACTGCCTCCTGGATGGCTTAGAGTGGGTGAAAATGTCACCAAGATGGACAGAGAAGACATCAATGATCCTGTTACCAAAGCCTGGCTTGAGAACTCTGCCTCATGTGAGGCCTCTTGTCTTTATGATGCTACCCTTTTCTTTGGTTGATTTTCTGCATCCCTTTTTCTTGTTATACGTCAATCATAAATAATTCTTCCTCCTTTAACTCTGAAGCTTGTTAAATTGCCATCTTCCTCCCTAGAGATAGGAGTCCTTTGCCTCCAGCTGTAGTCTCAAGGCCCCACTTTCCTAATTCCTATATCCCTCAGGACTGGGAGCACCACAGAAGGGAATGAATGCAGTATCTTAAACCACATGTCTATTGGGATCAAATTCTTTCATGATCATGGGATATTATTCTTATCCTGAATCCTGTCATAGGAGAAATAGAACCGTTTTTGTTGTGTGTCCATTAACTTACACCCTTTAGGGACAGAGTTCTCCTCTGTTCAGGGTGTTCAAGTATGCCCACTCTTGTCCAATGGCAGGGCCCTCTGGCTTTCCTGTAAGCTTTGCTGATACTTGCTGTTGGACTCTCTAGATTCACAAGCCTTGCCCACTCTCAGGTACCCTGAGTGTCTTTCCTTCTATGAGAAGGGTTGGCTAGTATGTTTCCTGGCTTCCCTATACTAGGTGCTATAACCTAGCAATCCTCACTTTGTTTCCAGTCAGTTCTTACAGGGAGAGAAGTTTCATGAAGGAAGCTTGTCATAGGTTCCAGCAAATTCCCACCCTGTTCTTTTCATCTGTGTCAGCCAATATTCCACCTCTGACAGGATTCAAATAGCTGTCACCAGTGGGTTTCAAGTCTTGTAGTTCATTCACAATTTATCACAATGTTGATTAAAAGTCATTACCAGAAGAATCAATTTCCAATAAAGTAGAACCTTTGGGGTTATTTGTGGGAAGCCATCTAGAACTCAAGATTGTGAAACATCTGTACTCTTCCACCCATTGTTTGGGCAATGAGTGAACATTTTCAGACCCATTTCAAGTTGGTATCTCTTGGTGTATATATATTGTGAAAATGATAGAAGAGTTTGGAAATATAAGTCCCTATTATGAGGTTTAGAAATATAGTTCCTGCTAATTCATAGTTCTATTTTTCTTTGGAATGGTTGACTTTGGTGACCACATGGTGACCTTGTCTAAAGGCTTATCAAATAGAGAGCTCTGGAAGTTATTGGCAGTATTGGCCAGTATCAGTACAGATTAAAGGCAGCAGGTGGAACCTCAGGTCATGTTTCCTAGCATACTGGCCAAGATGTTGCTTATTATCTAACTCAGGTTAGCAAGGTGACCTGGCCTGGGTATGTTGTATTTTGGCATGGAAATACAGAGGACTAACTCAGGATGGGTGATTTGAAGATGGTTATGATAAGTCCATCGGACTCAGACTTGAGAAACAAAAATGATATGGTAGTCCTAAGCTCAAAAGACCTCAGGTCTAACTAGATTAGTTAACTAATTAGATTAGTAGGTCAAGACCCTTTTGGAGGTCGAATGACCATTTCACAGGGGCTGCATATCAGATATGCTGCATGTCAGATATTCATATCACAGTTCAAAACAGTATCGAAATTATAGTTCTGAAGTAGGAACAAAATAAATCACCACAACATGTGGAACTATATTAAAGAGTTGCAATTATTAGGAAGGCTGAGAACCACTGATTTAGACAATGATGTTTTTGAGCTGTGGGCCCTCAACCAGGTCATAAAAGCACTCTCTTGTCATTACCGTACCTCCTACATTTGGGACTAATGAATGATTACATACATTTCAAAGTATCTAGTTACCTAGAAATCACAAGAAAAATGTACAAAAATTGAAAAAAGATCTTCAATGTTTTATTAAACACATCAGTACTATCCAGCCTTCTAGAATATGTATTAGATGAAGCCTATTATTATGGTAATTTGGAGATATTAATAATTTATTTATCCAAGTAATATGTACACAATTGCCTTTGACATTACAGATCAGGCCCAAGTTTCCAGCCATCTCCAGTCACCAAAGGTCACTGTGAAGTCTTGCTCTCCCTTTCTCTACCCTTCTGTAAGTGATGTGCATCTCAGAAATGTGTTTTTTTTAATAAGGATTTACTTATGTGTGTGTGTGTCTGTGAGTGTGAGTTAAAAGCATGACTTAGCAGAAACTTGGGAGGAAAGGGATTTATCTGGCTGACACTTTGAGGTCACAATCCATTATAAAGAGAAGTCAGGGCAGGGACTCAAGCAGGAGCTGAAGCTTCCGGGCACACTGTCTTCTGCCCAGCTAACTCTCTAACATCAACATTCCAGAACCATCTGTCTAGGGATGACACAGCCCACAGTGGGATGGGTCCTTCTGTACCAATTAGTTATCATGACTGTGACTGCATAGACATGCCCTCCAGCCAATATGATTGAATAAATTCTTCAGTGGAGATAATCTCTTCTACATGCCTCTAGGTTATGTCAAATTTACAATAAAAACTATCCAGGCCATGTAGTACCCACACACTCTTCACTTTAGGCTCAGAAAAGCTTTAATAATCTGTGTTTACAATAATTACCAGATTTGTAGCTCAATGGTAGAGCTGAAACGATCTAAGTGCCTCCAAGAAAATACACACACACACACATACTTAACAGTATAATATAGTTATATGATATAATGATAAGTAAAACAACATAGTATTAGTAAAGTATATATTGCTATCTACCCTTCAATTTAATTTAAAAAATCTACCCACAGGTCACAAAAGTACCATTCTGCATGAATATCTGCCTTAGTTATGTTTCTTACACATACATTACAGTTTGCCTCATATCTTCTGGTTAGGGTTTTTTGCTTTTCATTTGAATGGACACTCTATTACACAGTCCCATAATCTGTAGTGATTAACATAAATTGTCAATTTGACACCACCTGGAATCTCCTGAGAAGAGAGTCTCAGTGAGGGACTGTCTAGATTAGGTTGGCCTGTGAGGTGAGCATATTTGTAGAAGGTTATGTGAATTAAGTTAATTGATTTGGGAAGATGGAGACCACAGCTGGCAGTACCATTCCCTAGGCAGGGAATTCTGAACTGCATAAGACAGAAAAAGTTAAACAGAGCACAAGCAAACAATCAAGTGAATGTGCATACATTTATTCCTTGTTCCTGTTAGTGGATGTGATGTGGCTAGCTATTTAATATCCCACCTTGACTCCCTATAATGGAGAACTAGAACCTGGAATTGCAAGCTAAAATAAGCCTACTCTCACAAAGATACTTTTGTCAAGGGATTTTACCACAATAACCACAGAATGAAACTAGAATGACAATCCTTATATACCTGTTTATAGATAAGTGTGAAGATTTCCATAGCTAAGGCAAGAACAAGTTTTAGAGGCAGATGGCTTGGCTGTGATAAAGTAATAGAGACTACCCAAGACTCTGTGTCTGTGCTAAATGTTACCCACTAGCAACTTCTCAAAGCTGTGCAGTCATTATGTCCTAGCTGGCATCAAAGGTTAAAGTTGTTTGTTTTCTCAATCTGCTAAGTGAAAAAAAAAAGGTACCTCCCTCTTGCTTTAGTAAGCATTTCTTCAATAACTGCTGAATTCAACAGGTACCACTTTGTTTATCGATTATTATATTGCTTCTTAAGAGTTCTTTTTGTCCATGTACAGAACCACTGCTATGTCCAGGCCATTGATTGTTATCTTAAGACTGACCTGAAGATTTCCTTCGGAGTCCTGATAGAATATTTTATCTCATGGCCCAGTCACTACAATTCTTTTATGGTCTGCTTCCTTTTTATGTTAGACAGCAGCCAAAGTAATGCTTTGAGAAACTAGAGAGCAGGCACACTCACAGGGACACATTGACCAATGGACAGATGACAGAAACTCTGGAGAAGGCAAATGGTGATTCAGATCGCCACCCCCTCACATCATTGGAGAACTGGGACCATTTCAAAAGAATGTGCAACCGATCAGATTCCCATCTGCCCCTGGGATCTACAAATAGTGCTTAGATGTATGTGAATAATGCATCGGAGCTTTAATGATTTTTGACAAAATTTTCAAGACAAAAACACATTGCGATAATACAACATTTAAAGGTGCTTAGGTGCTGCAGGCAGGATAAGCTTTTAGGTTGATCCTAGGCATCTGCTATGCTGAGAAAGCAACTGCAATGGAATGCATGAAGTGGACTTTGGATGGAAAATAGGTAGGGAAACATTGTACAGATGCAACTTGGAGATGAAGATGGTGAGGTAGGTGCTCCAGGCAGAAGTGTCCTGTTAATAGGTGATGGCTACCAACACTGCCCCAGAACCACCTGTGCACCTTTAGAAGGCCAGGTTCTGGGGCCAAGTGCTGACATTCATGTTTAGAACATAGCTGCTCTGTCAGGCTGAAAGTCTGTGACCAGCTACTATGTGACTGTCCTGCATCACTGTTTGACTGGGGAATCGGTGTATACAAAACTGACTCACTTTTCCAGCCAAACAACTTCTCACAACTCAACTATTAAAAGTCTTGTTTTCTCCTAAGTGTCTAGACCTAACCTGGACCATGTTTAACAGGCTCTGCTGCAGCATCCATAATGCAGTCAGTTCGGGTGATATTTTAATAGCATCTTTTGACAATGTTCTCTCTTTTCTGCTGTCATTTCTAGTTTGTCAAGAGATTTGTTTTTATTTTTCGTTTTTGAGAAATGGATCTTTAAGTGTATAAGTGGCTTTCCTGTATAATGGAGCATATTTTCTTGCTAATATGTATAACTGCCTTGCTTGACTTTTAAATATTAAATCAATCTTGCATTTCTGATATAAATGCTTTTTTGTGTTGTTGTATCATCGTTTTGTATGCACAAGTCTGCTAAAAGTTACTTAGAATATTTGCATCTGTGCTTTGGAGAGCTACTGTTCTGCTTCTAATGTTATTAGGAATGCATTCGTGTTGTTTTGCTGTTAGAGTGATGCTGGCTTCATCCAACGGTCTGGGAAATACTGTTCTCTTTAAAAGTTTTTATGCGATCTTGGTCTGAGACCCGCCGAACTTAGGAAATTAGTCTGAACAGGTGAGAGGGTGCGCCAGAGAACCTGACAGCTTCTGGAACAGGCGGAAGCACAGAGGCGCTGAGGCAGCACCCTGTGTGGGCCAGGGACAGCCGGCCACCTTCCGGACCGGAGGACAGGTGCCCGCCCGGCTGGGGAGGCAGCCTAAGCCACAGCAGCAGCGGTCGCCATCTTGGTCCGAGACCCGCCGAACTTAGGAAATTAGTCTGAACAGGTGAGAGGGTGCGCCAGAGAACCTGACAGCTTCTGGAACAGGCAGAAGCACAGAGGCGCTGAGGCAGCACCCTGTGTGGGCCGGGGACAGCCGGCCACCTTCCGGACCGGAGGACAGGTGCCCGCCCGGCTGGGGAGGCGGCCTAAGCCACAGCAGCAGCGGTCGCCATCTTGTTCCGGGACCCGCCGAACTTAGGAAATTAGTCTGAACAGGTGAGAGGGTGCGCCAGAGAACCTGACAGCTTCTGGAACAGGCGGAAGCACAGAGGCGCTGAGGCAGCACCCTGTGTGGGCCGGGGACAGCCGGCCACCGTCCGGACCGGAGGACAGGTGCCCGCCCGGCTGGGGAGGCGGCCTAAGCCACAGCAGCAGCGGTCGCCATCTTGGTCCCGGGACTCCAAGGAACTTAGGAATTTAGTCTGCTTAGGTGAGAGTCTTTACCACCTGGGAACTGCAAAGCAACACAGTGTCTGAGAAAGGTCCTGTTTTGGGCCTTCTTCTTCGGCCAGGAGGAGGTCCAAATACAAGATATCTGCGCACCTTCCCTGTAAGAGAGCTTGCCAGCAGAGAGTGCTCTGAGCACTGAAACTCAGAGGAGAGAATCTGTCTCCCAGGTCTGCTGAGAGACGGTAACAGAATCACCAGAAGAACAATCTCTAAACAGAGTCAATTATAACTACTAACTCCAGAGATTACCAGATGGCGAAAGGTAAACGGAGGAATCTTACTAACAGGAACCAAGACCACTCACCATCACCAGACCCCAGCACACCCACTTCGCCCAGTCCAGGGAACCCCAACACACCTGAGAACCTAGACCTAGATTTAAAAGCATATCTCATGATGATGGTAGAGGACATCAAGAAGGACTTTAATAAATCACTTAAAGAAATACAGGAGAACACTGCTAAAGAGTTACAAGTCCTTAAAGAAAAACAGGAAAACACAATCAAACAGGTAGAAGTCCTTACAGAAAAAGAGGAAAAAACATACAAACAGGTGATGGAAATGAACAAAACCATACTAGACCTAAAAAGGGAAGTAGACACAATAAAGAAAACTCAAAGCGAGGCAACACTAGAGATAGAAACCCTAGGAAAGAAATCTGGAACCATAGATTTGAGCATCAGCAACAGAATACAAGAGATGGAAGAGAGAATCTCAGGTGCAGAAGATTCCATAGAGAACATCGGCACAACAATCAAAGAAAATGGAAAATGCAAAAAGATCCTAACTCAAAATATCCAGGAAATCCAGGACACAATAAGAAGACCAAACGTACGGATAATAGGAGTGGATGAGAATGAAGATTTTCAACTCAAAGGTCCAGCAAACATCTTCAACAAAATTATTGAAGAAAACTTCCCAAATCTAAAGAATGATTTGCATATGAACATACAAGAAGCCTACAGAACTCCAAATAGACTGGACCAGAAAAGAAATTCCTCCCGACACATAATAATCAGAACATCAAATGCACTAAATAAAGATAGAATACTAAAAGCAGTAAGGGAAAAAGGTCAAGTAACATATAAAGGCAAGCCTATCAGAATTACACCAGATTTTTCACCAGAGACTATGAAAGCCAGAAGAGCCTGGACAGATGTTATACAGACACTAAGAGAACACAAACTGCAGCCCAGGCTACTATACCCAGCCAAACTCTCAATTATCATAGAGGGAGAAACCAAAGTATTCCACGACAAAACCAAATTCACGCATTATCTCTCCACGAATCCAGCCCTTCAAAGGATAATAACAGAAAAAAACCAATACAAGAACGGGAACAACGCCCTAGAAAAAACAAGAAGGTAATCCCTCAACAAACCTAAAAGAAGACAGCCACAAGAACAGAATGCCACCTTTAACAACTAAAATAACAGGAAGCAACAATTACTTTTCCTTAATATCTCTTAACATCAATGGTCTCAACTCGCCAATAAAAAGACATAGACTAACAAACTGGCTACACAAACAAGACCCAACATTTTGCTGCTTACAGGAAACTCATCTCAGAGAAAAAGATAGACACTACCTCAGAATGAAAGGCTGGAAAACAATTTGCCAAGCAAATGGTATGAAGAAACAAGCAGGAGTAGCCATCCTAATATCTGATAAGATTGACTTCCAACCCAAAGTCATCAAATAAGACAAGGAGGGACACTTCATTCTCATCAAAGGTAAAATCCTCCAAGAGGAACTCTCAATTCTGAATATCTATGCTCCAAATACAAGAGCAGCCACATACACTAAAGAAACTTTAGTAAAGCTCAAAGCACACACTGCGCCTCACACAATAATAGTGGGAGACTTCAACACACCACTTTCACCAATGGACAGATCATGGAAACAGAAACTAAACAGGGACACACTGAAACTAACAGAAGTGATGAAACAAATGGATCTGACAGATATCTACAGAACATTTTATCCTAAAACAAAAGGATATACCTTCTTCTCAGCACCTCATGGTACCTTCTCCAAAATTGACCACATAATAGGTCACAAATCAGGCCTCAACAGATTCAAAAATATTGAAATTGTCCCATGTATCCTATCAGATCACCATGCACTAAGGCTGATCTTCAATAACAAAATAAATAACAGAAAGCCAACATTCACATGGAAACTGAACAACACTCTTCTCAATGATACCTTGGTCAAGGAAGGAATAAAGAAAGAAATTAAAGACTTTTTAGAGTTTAATGAAAATGAAGCCACAACGTACCCAAACCTTTGGGACACAATGAAAGCATTTCTAAGAGGGAAACTCATAGCTATGAGTGCCTTCAAGAAAAAACGGGAGAGAGCACATACTAGCAGCTTGACAACACATCTAAAAGCTCTAGAAAAAAAGGAAGCAAATTCACCCAAGAGGAGTAGACGGCAGGAAATAATCAAACTCAGGGGTGAAATCAACCAAGTGGAAACAAGAAGAACTATTCAAAGAATTAACCAAACGAGGAGTTGGTTCTTTGAGAAAATCAACAAGATAGATAAACCCTTAGCTAGACTCACTAAAGGGCACAGGGACAAAATCCTAATTAACAAAATCAGAAATGAAATGGGAGACATAACAACAGATCCTGAAGAAATCCAAAACACCATCAGATCCTTCTACAAAAGGCTATACTCAACAAAACTGGAAAACCTGGACGAAATGGACAAATTTCTGGACAGATACCAGGTACCAAAGTTGAATCAGGATCAAGTTGACCTTCTAAACAGTCCCATATCCCCTAAAGAAATAGAAGCAGTTATTAATAGTCTCCCAGCCAAAAAAAGCCCAGGACCAGACGGGTTTAGTGCAGAGTTCTATCAGACCTTCAAAGAAGATCTAACTCCAGTTCTGCACAAACTTTTTCACAAGATAGAAGTAGAAGGTATTCTACCCAACTCATTTTATGAAGCCACTATTACTCTGATACCTAAACCACAGAAAGATCCAACAAAGATAGAGAACTTCAGACCAATTTCTCTTATGAACATCGATGCAAAAATCCTTAATAAAATTCTCGCTAACCGAATCCAAGAACACATTAAAGCAATCATCCATCCTGACCAAGTAGGTTTTATTCCAGGGATGCAGGGATGGTTTAATATACGAAAATCCATCAATGTAATCCATTATATAAACAAACTCAAAGACAAAAACCACATGATCATCTCGTTAGATGCAGAAAAAGCATTTGACAAGATCCAACACCCATTCATGATAAAAGTTCTGGAAAGATCAGGAATTCAAGGCCAATACCTAAACATGATAAAAGCAATCTACAGCAAACCAGTAGCCAACATCAAAGTAAATGGAGAGAAGCTGGAAGCAATCCCACTAAAATCAGGGACTAGACAAGGCTGCCCACTTTCTCCCTACCTTTTCAACATAGTACTTGAAGTATTAGCCAGAGCAATTCGACAACAAAAGGAGATCAAGGGGATACAAATTGGAAAAGAGGAAGTCAAAATATCACTTTTTGCAGATGATATGATAGTATATATAAGTGACCCTAAAAATTCCAACAGAGAACTGCTAAACCTGATAAACAGCTTCGGTGAAGTAGCTGGATATAAAATTAACTCAAACAAGTCAATGGCCTTTCTCTACACAAAGAATAAACAGGCTGAGAAAGAAATTAGGGAAACAACACCCTTCTCAATAGCCACAAATAATATAAAATATCTCGGCGTGACTCTAACGAAGGAAGTGAAAGATCTGTATGATAAAAACTTCAAGTCCCTGAAGAAAGAAATTAAAGAAGATCTCAGAAGATGGAAAGATCTCCCATGCTCATGGATTGGCAGGACCAACATTGTAAAAATGGCTATCTTGCCAAAAGCAATCTACAGATTCAATGCAATCCCCATTAAAATTCCAACTCAATTCTTCAACGAATTAGAAGGAGCAATTTGCAAATTCATCTGGAATAACAAAAAACCGAGGATAGCAAAAACTCTTCTCAAGGATAAAAGAACCTCTGGTGGAATCACCATGCCTGACCTAAAGCTTTACTACAGAGCAATTGTGATAAAAACTGCATGGTACTGGTATAGAGACAGACAAGTGGACCAATGGAATAGAATTGAAGACCCAGAAATGAACCCACACACCTATGGTCACTTGATCTTCGACAAGGGAGCCAAAACCATCCAGTGGAAGAAAGACAGCATTTTCAACAATTGGTGCTGGCACAACTGGTTGTTATCATGTAGAAGAATGCGACTCGATCCATACTTATCTCCTTGTACTAAGGTCAAATCTAAGTGGATCAAGGAACTTCACATAAAACCAGAGACACTGAAACTTATAGAGGAGAAAGTGGGGAAAAGCCTTGAAGATATGGGCACAGGGGAAAAATTCCTGAACAGAACAGCAATGGCTTGTGCTGTAAGATCGAGAATTGACAAATGGGACCTAATGAAACTCCAAAGTTTCTGCAAGGCAAAAGACACTGTCTATAAGACAAAAAGACCACCAACAGACTGGGAAAGGATCTTTACCTATCCTAAATCAGATAGGGGACTAATATCCAACATATATAAAGAACTCAAGAAGGTGGACTCCAGAAAATCAAATAACCCCCTTAAAAAATGGGGCTCAGAACTGAACAAAGAATTCTCACCTGAGGAATACCGAATGGCAGAGAAGCACCTGAAAAAATGTTCAACATCCTTAATCATCAGGGAAATGCAAATCAAAACAACCCTGAGATTCCACCTCACACCAGTGAGAATGGCTAAGATCAAAAATTCAGGTGACAGCAGATGCTGGCGAGGATGTGGAGAAAGAGGAACACTCCTCCATTGTTGGTGGGATTGCAGGCTTGTACAACCACTCTGGAAATCAGTCTGGCGGTTCCTCAGAAAATTGGACATAGTACTACCGGAGGATCCAGCAATACCTCTCCTGGGCATATATCCAGAAGAAGCCCCAACTGGTAAGAAGGACACATGCTCCACTATGTTCATAGCAGCCTTATTTATAATAGCCAGAAACTGGAAAGAACCCAGATGCCCCTCAACAGAGGAATGGATACAGAAAATGTGGTACATCTACACAATGGAGTACTACTCAGCTATTAAAAAGAATGAATTTATGAAATTCCTAGCCAAATGGATGGACCTGGAGAGCATCATCCTGAGTGAGGTAACACAATCACAAAGGAACTCACACAATATGTACTCACTGATAAGTGGATACTAGCCCAAAACCTAGGATACCCACGATATAAGATACAATTTCCTAAACACATGAAACTCAAGAAAAATGAAGACTGAAGTGTGGACACTATGCCCCTCCTTAGAAGTGGGAACAAATCACCCATGGAAGGAGTTACAGAAACAAAGTATGGAGCTGAGATGAAAGGATGGACCATGTAGAGACTGCCATATCCAGGGATCCACCCCATAATCAGCTTCCAAATGCTGACACCATTGCATACACTAGCAAGATTTTACTGAAAGGACCCAGATGTAGCTGTCTCTTGTGAGACTATGCCGGGGCCTAGCAAACACAGAAGTGGATGCTCACAGTCAGCTAATGGATGGATCACAGGGCTCCCAATGGAGGAGCTAGAGAAAGTACCCAAGGAGCTAAAGGGATCTTCAACCCTATAGGTGGAACAACATTATGAACTAACCAGTACCCCTGAGCTCTTGACTCTAGCTGCATATGTATCAAAAGATGGCCTAGTCGGCCATCACTGGAAAGAGAGGCCCATTGGACATGCAGACTTTGTGTGCCCCGGTACAGGGGAACGCCAGGGCCAAAGGGGGGGAGTGGGTGGGTAGGGGAGTGGGGGTGGGTGGGTAAGGGGGACTTTTGGTATAGCATTGGAAATGTAAATGAGCTAAATACCTAATAAAAAATGGAAAAAAAAAAGTTTTTATGCTATTCCTATAGAATCGCATCACTGAAATTTTAATGAGTGGCAGGATTTGCAAACGAATACATTGTTACTGTATATTTCACTGTGTGACTTTTTTGAATTCAAATTTTTGGTGGAGTGATCAATGATAGATGGCAGTCAGACAGACAGACAGACAGGTTGATTCTCATGCCATCCATTTCTTGTTGAGTGTGTTATGGGACGATTGAACTTTAGAATGAATTTGGCCTTTTTGCCTATTTCTCCAAATGTACCGGCACATACTTCTTCACGTTTGTTTACCCTTCTCTCAGTAGCATGGTCCTGATCTTTCTATCTGTAGAACCTGCAGAGATGTCACCTCTCTAATATTATACATTTGGAGTTCATGTCTTCTCTTTTATTTGTGAAGTGCTGTAATTGATTATTGATAATGATTATTTTTTCTTTTCCTTGCCTCAGCTTTAGGATTTTGGTTATTCATTATTACTTTTTTGTTGTTGTTGCTCCAGTGTTTAGTTTTATCACTTCTCTATTGCCACATAACAAGTCACTTCAAAGTTGTTCTTCGAAAGTTCTTTGTACTTTGTAAAGAACTGGAAAAATATTTCTCTAAAATACCTTTGCCCGTTTTTTCATGCTTCTTGTGTGCCAGCCAAGGGATAACCTTGGGCACTGTTTCTCAAACACTGCCCACCTTGCTATTAGAGAGAGGGTCTCATGTTGCCCTGAAACTTGTCAGGATAGGTTGGATGTCCAGCAAGCCCCAGAGGATAATCTCCACCTCCCCAGTGTGGGAACTACACGGAAATGCCCCGACACCCGGCTTTACAATGTGCTTACCAGGAATCAAACTCCCTGACATCTCTTCAGTTCCTTACTGCTGTTTAAAGCTTCCCTGATTAGGCCTGGCCCACTCAGCTTTATGCTCCTCTTGAGTACCTTACCATCTGATGATTCAGATCCCAATTATACCTGTAGTATACAGTAGAATAAATATTACCATATTTACACATCCTGTCTCAGGGCATACATACCAAAGAGTCAAAATTTAGGAAACATTATTAAGTCCCCACTACTGTTCTCTTTCTTGATTTTTTTTTCCTAGTTTGAATTCATTTTTCCAATCTTTTAGTCATAGTTGAGATCATTTTTTTTGCTCTCTTTGTTCTTTTCAAAGTGGTTCTGTAAATCTCTCCCACACTGCTTAAAGAATATCCCATGTGTTTTGATATATTTCATCTTCATTTGGTTCCAAGTATTTTTCAATTTTTCTTTTGATTGCTTCCTTGACTCAGAGTTTATTTAAAAGTACGTTCTTTCATTTCCCAAATCTGGATATTTTTCAGGGATTTTTTGTTATTAATTTTTTTTATTCAGATCCATTATAGTCACAGAATATTCTTTGTTTGGCTTGGATCTGTTCATCCAAATTTATTGGGTCTTATTTTATGACATTAAATGTTGTTTATCTTGGAAGATACCCCAATGCTCTTGTGTGCATGAAAAGAATGTCCCCGGCTGTCACTGGATCGACTGGTCGCTACAGGAAAGTTAGGTCAGGTTGATTCAGTGTCGTTTACGTTTTCTATATGGAAACTGATTTTTGTTTGTTCCATCAATTCCTGAAAGAAAAAGCAGGACACTCTAACTTAAAAATGTGAATTTGTCTTTCTTCTTGCAGATCTGAGTTATTGCTCCTTATATTTCAAAGCTCTACTAGGCATATAAACATGCAGGGTTGTTATGTCCTTTTGACGAATTGGCTTTTTAGTTTAATTCAATTTTTGGTATAAAGCAGATCTGCTTGCATCATTCCTCGCAGCTTTTCAGCATCTATCATGTGGATCTATTTTACATAACTGTAGTCTGTGGGCCAACGATGGCTCTCTGTGCTGAGGAATAGACACCTAATACTCTAAGACTCCTAGGACTGTTCTCTCAGAAAGAGACCTGAGATAGAGGAGTTAGGTGCTGTGATGAAACCCTCTCAGGGGCACAGGGAGAAAGAAGGACAGCTTTATCATGCTTCCATTCTGCCCTGTGCTCAGTAGTGCTTATGCAAAGCTGTCGAAAACATACACTCTCTAAATATCCTGTATGCCTGTTGGCCTATGAAACTCCCAGTGTGTCCATGGCTCACAGTAAGCGTTGCTTTTGACAATCACTGAAGCCTTATGAATGACTTAAGAAGAAGCCATGGACTTCTTAAGCAACACCATCCCTCCTTCTGTGTGCTAACTTGTTCCTGTCCCATTACCCAAGTCACAATTTTGGAGGGTTTATCTTGGGATTTTTTTGAGTCACATTCTACTGAAGTATTACCTCTCCCAACCTGCACAGTCCTATTGCTCCTGGGGATATCAGTTTCTTCTGTTGGGGTGGACTGAAAATCTTAAAGATTATGATGACCATTAAAACTCTTCAACAGGAAGATGCCTCTGTCGAATGAACCAACAACCAGGGAGCCTGTATGTGTCTGACCTAGGTCCTCTGCATATACGTTATAGTTGTGTAGTTTGGTGTTTTTGTGGGACTCCTAAAAGTGGGAGTTGGGGTTGTCTATAATTCTTTTGCCTGCTTTGGGGACCATTTTCCTCCTACTGGGCTGAATCACTCAAGCCTTGACATGAGGGCTCGTGCCTGGTCTTATTGTAATTTGATAAGCTATGTTTGGTTGATACTTTTGGGATGGCTGCCCTTTTCTGAAGGGAAAGGAGGAAGAATGGATCTAGGAGTCACAGAGAAAGACTGAGAGGAGAGGAGGAGTGGGAAAATGGCTGTTGGGATGTAATATATGAGGGAAGAATCAGTAAGAAGAAAGAAAAAGAAGGGTGCCTCTGTCAAGGTCAACACTGTTAATTTGGCTGGAGATTCATTTCCTCAATTAGATACAGGCTCTTGGAAAGGGTCACAAGTAAAAGGCTCCAGGATCAACACAGTGATCTCTGAGTGGGATGGGCAGGATTTACCAGCAGGTCATAAAAAGGGAACACTAGTATAAAACACAGTAGTGAAAACATTAGTTTTCAAGTGATTCATCGTTTATACATTTCAGTGCAAGTAATTAAATGGATTATATAGTCATGGAAATATTTTTGTCTTCACTGAACTTATTGCTTGCTGGGAGCCATAACTTAAAATAATTTCAAAGAAGACACATTTTCACAAGGCCAAAGCATTCCCTCTTCTCCTTCCCATCCAGCCAGGCTGATGAGTGACATAGCACATAGGAACTTGGGACCTGGCAGTAGACAGTGGCTAGATGTCAAACTCTTGGCAAGATGGTGTATCTGACTGTCAGAATTAAAGGAGCATTATACAACTTCTGGGTCTTGATGGTCTTTGTTTAGGCATTTTTGTTTTGTTTTGTTCCTTTTGCTCAAGGATAAAAAGGAAGTAAATCCCATTTGAAAACTGTATAATTTGCTTTTGGCAAAGAAGTCGGTAGCTCTGAAACCAAAATGATTCTGTTCCTATAACTCCAGCCTACTGTGACAGTGCCGAGTGGCGTAAGAGCTAATGGAACAAGGTGGTGCAGTAATGCTGGCTACGAAAGAAAACATCTTTTGTCCCTTCACTTCACCAGGTGTTGTGGCTGCACCAAGTGACAAACCAAAGTAAATGGAGAGGGTGTGGGCTGGGTAGAAGGGAGCTGCAGTCTGCTCTAGTCAAAGTAAAGTTTGGTGTCTTCACTGACACAGACAGCAAGCCCACTAAGTCTCTCGTGCTATGGATGCTCAGTGTGGTGTTTCTAGTGGAGGACTCCTGAAGATTCTATGAAGGGACTTTCATAACAAAACTAAGATGTTAGCGGCATAGTATAATAGCCATCGCTCTGATTGTCGCTGCCTTGTAGTTTAAAATAGAAGAATATGTATAATGTATATGCATGTACTTCAGTATGTATGAAATTTGCATGCATTGTTAATTACATTACAGCTGTGCCCAGTCCATCTTTTTAGTATTCTGTACATTTAAATGAGGAGTGAGCTGTTACCTATTCAAATAGGACATATATGTCCTATACAGAGATCATTGGATCACTGGGTCACCCCAGTGCAAGTATGACTCAAAGAACATCATGTGATGAACATTAATTATTTAGACAAGTCTGACCTAAAAGTTCTACCAAAATGAAGTTATTCTGCTATTGTTTCATACCAATGTTAAAATTTAAAGTTTGAAGTGAATATTAGAGGTTTTGGAACTTTTAAGAGCGATGCAATAACTTTTTAATATTTAAGAATTTATGGGGCTGGTGAGTTGGCTCAGTGGTTAAGAGCACTGGATATGCTTCCAAAGGTCCTGAGTTCAAATCCCAGCAACCACATAGTGGCTCACAACCAATTCTTAATGAGATCTGACACCCTCTTCTGGTGTGTCTGAAGACAGCTACAGTGTACTTACATATAATAATAAATAAAATTTTGGGCTGGAACAAGTGGGGTTGGAGCAAGTGGGGCATAAGCGAGCAGGGCCTAAGCCAGCAAAGATCCCGAGTTCAATTCCCAGCAACCACATGATGGCTTATAACCATCTAGTACAGCTATAGTGTACTCATATACATAAAATAAATAAATCTTAAAAAAAGAATTTACAGTGGCTTTTAAAAAAACTATGGTGAGATTTGTAGTGCAAATAACAGTTAAGCATTTAAAATAATGGGTAGTGAAATGTAGAGACATTTATAAAATGACCATAAATCTTTGAATCATGGTTTTCTTATGCTGAAATCATGAAATGCTGTCATGTACATATAAGGCTCATTCCAAATGAATGACAGAGTCATGAGTTTTGGTGAACTAGAAATATTTAATTGGTATGATTACAAATTCTTCACTGCTGTTAAATTGCAATGACTGCTTGTCAGATTTTGGATTAAAGACTGTATAATAATTTGGAAAGTTTATTGAAGTAATCTTCTGTTTCCCAAAATACTCTACACATCTCTATGAGTCTTGAGTGTCCTCATATATTTGTTCCTAAACACGATGTAGTCAGTCTTCTGCCCCTTGCAAGTCCACATCTGTGGATTTAACTAAGGTGTCAATAGGGAAATTTATAAAGAGAATAACTATGTAGTGAGGCAGGAGAATTACCATTAGTTTAAGACCAGCCTGGGTTATATAGTAAGTTCCTGACCAGCATGTGCTTCATACAGTTTAAGGCTGTCTCAAAAACAAACAAAAACAAAAACAAAAACACAACAAAATACAAAGATTCTGAGTATGTATGAGCGATTTACATGGCATTTACATTGGGAATTGCCTAGAGATGAAATAAAGTATAGGAGAAAGAATATGTGTATCTGTAAATACCCTACAAATTTCTAGAAGAGACTTCAGTATCTCTGCATTTGGATAGTCCTGAAAGTTCTAGAACCAATCCCCTGTAGATCTAATGGACAAACTCTATTGCCATCTACTGACTGGGTGCAGATGAGTCCAGTTTCTTCTTGTTGTGCTTGATGGCTAGACAGAGAAGTAGTACCCTAGGTGGCCTTGAGGAGTGAAGTGATATAAGCTAAGAGTTGGGAGATCAAAAGCAGCTAGACTTCACAGGTGAACAGTATCTGGACCAGAGGATCTCAACTTCCCTAATGCTGTGACCCTTTAATACAACTCCTCATGTTGTGGTGACCCCAACCATAAATTTATTTTTGTCGCTACCTTATAACTGTAATTTTGCTAGTGTTGTGAATCATAGTGTAAATATCTGTGTTTTCTGGTGGTCTTAACTGGCCACCGTGAAAGGATTGCACAATCCTCAAAGGGTTCATGATCCAAGGTTAAGAACCACTGATCTAGATAAAGGGGGACACTAGAAATGTTCACTTTGAAGTTCTGCTCAGTCCTAACAAATGCAAGGAGATAAAGAATAGATATTTGCCCTGAGCCTCCCTCTGAGCACCAACTACCATGTGCATATGAGGAAACCACTCAAGGTCGGGAAAGAAGCATCCACAAAAAAAGGGGTAAGTCAGGTGGAACTCACATCAGGTGGGAGGATTTCCTGTTTCCAGGAGCCAGAGTGGAATACCTCATAACTCCTGGGCATTGGGTATAACTCTCAGGAGTTCAGATGGAACACTTGTCAGGATTGACCATATTCTGGGCCAGGAAACAAATCTCCCAAGTTGTAAAAGATCCAAGTCACACAAAAAAACATGATTTTTGAAAGTAAGTCAAAAGTCAATAGCAGGCAAAAAACCTGGAAAATCCCCCAAATGTTGGAAACTAAATAGAATAATAAATAGTCTGTGGGAAGAAGGGGAAGGCATAGGAGCGTTCTACATTGATCAAAAATGGACAACTGTCTATTCAGACTCATATGGGAGAAAAGAAAGGTGTGGAATATTACCCATGTCAGACATGGGCTTGAGGAAGATATAAAAGCAATTTTTTTGATAAATAAAATCAATAATGATGGCAAATAGCAATTCCATGGAAGAGAAGCCTCAACAGAACTCATTCAAGGTACCAAATGACTAAATCACACTGTTTATCAAAGTAGTTAAAAAGTTATGAATTCAGATCTTCTCATGAGTTAATTATATTTTTGTTTGTTTTTGTTTGTTTGTTTTTGTTTGTTTGTTTTTGTTTTTTGTTGTTTTTTAATTAGGTATTTTCTTCATTTACATTTCCAATGCTATCCCAAAAGTCCCCCATACCCTCCCCCCCACTCCCCTACCCACCCACTCCCCCTTTTTGGCCCTGGCGTTCCCCTGTACTGAGGCAGATAAAGTTTGCAAGACCAATGGGTCTCTCTTTCCACTGATGGCCATCTTCTGATACATATACAGCTAGAAACATGAGCTCCGGGGGTACTGGTTAGTTCATAATGTTGTTCCACCTATAGGGTTGCAGATCCCTTTAGCTCCTTGGGTACTTTCTCGAGCTCCTCCATTGGGGGCCCTGTGATCCATCCAATACCTGACGGTGAGCATCCACTTCTATGTTTGCTAGGCCCAGGCTTAGCCTCACAAGAGACAGATATATCAAGGTCCTTTCAGCAAAATCTTGCTAGTGTATTCAATGGTGTCAGTGTTTGGAGGCTGATTACGGGATGGATCCCTGGGTATGGCAGTCTCTAGATGGTCCATCCTTTCGTCTCAGCTCCAAACTTTGTCTCAGTAACTCCTTCCATGGGTGTTTTGTTCCCAATTCTAAGAAGGGGCAAAGTGTCCACACTTTGGTCTTCATTCTTCTTGAGTTTCATGTGTTTTGCAAATTGTATCTTGTACTTTCGATATTCTAAGTTTCTGGGCTAATATCCACTTATCAGTGAGTACATGTCATGTGAGTTCTTTTGTGATTGGGTTACCTCACTCAGGATGATGCCCTCCATGTCCATCCATTTGCCTAGGAATTTCATAAATTCATTCTTTTTAATAGCTGAGTAGTACTCCATTGTGTAAATGTACCACGTTTTCTGTATCCATTCCTCTGTTGAGGGGCATCTGGGTTCTTTCCAGCTTCTGGCTATTATAAATAAGGCTGCTATGAACATAGTGGAGCATGTGTCCTTCTTACTGGTTGGAACATCTTCTGGATATATGCCCAGGAGAGGTATTGCTGGATCCTCTGGTAGTACCATGTCCAATTTTCTGAGGAACCGCCAGACTGATTTCCAGAGTGGTTGTACAAGCTTGCAATCCCACCAACAATGGAGGAGCATTCCTCTTTCTCCACATCCTCGCCAGCATCTGCTGTCACCTGAATTTTTGATCTTAGCCATTCTGACTGGTGTGAGGTGGAATCTCAGGGTTGTTTTCATTTGCATTTCCCTGATGATTAAGGATGCTGTAATTCTATTTTTAAAGTTTGATCAACTTTATTATTTATAAACGTGCAAATAAAATAAACATCACACACCAAAAGTAACCAGACCCAAAGTCTGTGTATCTCAATGAACTTCTGTGGAGTTAGAACTGCCATTCTGAGTTGCAGGGTTTCACACTGGATTTTAATTTTATCAAACTTCTCAGAGAGAATTAATAATTATAGATGAATCATCTGTAAATTTAAATGCTATTTTTTAAAATCCTTGTACAATTTCAGTATGATTTCTTTTTTTTAAAGAGTGTGTGCGCCTGCATGCCTATATGTGTACCAGTGCACACGGAGGCCATAAGAAGGCGTTGGATACCCCTGGTGCTGGAGTCATAGGCAGTAGTGAGCTGACAGCCTTGGGTGCCAGGGATCAAAAGAATAGCTGCACTCTTAACCAATGAGTCATCTCTTCAGCCCCAAATACATTTTCTCTTTGATTCCAAAACCAAAGTTATTAAAACAAATAAGACCCACAGGCAAGTCCTTCACAGAAAAATGCGAAAGATGCAGGGGAACATCGCAGAGAATTTTGGAGGAACTGGGGAAAGAGAAAACATAATCAGCATATATTGCATGGAAAAGTATTTTCAATACAAGAAAAAAAGAAATCTCTCATAATTCTAACAAACAGGATTCAGATATACAAAACAATAGTTCATGACATAAAAGCTGTAATTATGGAGAATTATCTGGAAATGTTTGCAAGAACTGTATACTAAAACTTCAAAACCATCACTGAGAAAAACTAGAGTCATGAATGTATGGTAGAGCCATGAGGTCACAGCTCCAGACACAGTGTTGTCCACACAACTATTCCTACGCCAACCCAGGCCAGGAGCCCACAGTATTTATTGGTAGAAATAAAATTGCTGAGGCAAAAATTATCCAAAGAGGCAAAAATTTAGGACAGACATTTTTTTTAAAGAAGCACAAAACTCAAGAGTTACAGTGCTGCACTTAAAGTTTGATTAAGAAGTGTCAGTGATCAATTTACTCTGTGATAGATTAACAGAATTGAATATGGTCAAAACATCTGTCCATCCGTTCAGTTGACTTCTAATAACAATCACAAAGGTAGTTCAGTGGGGAAAGAATAGGTTGTTTAACAAATGGTGTTAGGGAAGAAATTGGATATCTTCATGAAAAAAAAATGTTATTCCAAATTCACACATTAAACAGATATTAATCTAAGATAAATGATAGACCCAAGCATAAAGCCTAAACCTAAATCTTTTAAGATAAAACCAAAAGCTAAACCTTGTGACCTCTGTCTTGGGGGTCATTGCCCAGGAAGATGTCTGTCAGCTAGTGTGTGACAGTTAACTTTAAGCAATGAACTCATCATACCACAAACATAGAAATTGTGCTACACAGGTGGTGTGTGTCATTCCGATTAATATAGGGAGAGACTTGCCCTTGGTGGTACACCACAGTGCTTTGCTAGAGTTCTGAGGTCTACAGAGGCTGAGGTGAGAGCTCAATTAATGAAGGATGGGGAGGAAGCGTTTGACAGAACTAGAACCATGCAGGTGAAGATTCCAAAGAAAAGAATATAAGTGATGATCAGCCCCAGTTTACAAAAGCCACAAATTGCTCCTCTTTGGGTCAGATTAAGAAGAAAACTAGAGAGGACAGGAGGTTCCATTGGAATTATTATTATTTTTTAATCTCCTATGTACCTCAGAGTAGGAGCTAAGGAGGCCTAATTCAGAATTACTAAGAGCCTAAGATAAACAATCACAAAATCTGGGCATGTGGCACATGGCTTTAATTCTAGCTCTCAGGAGAAGTGGGGTAGGTAGATCTCTATGAGTTCCAGCCTGGTCTATATAGTAAATTCCAGGTCAGTCAAGACTACATAGAAAGAGAAGCTCTGATCCATCCTATAAACAGCCACCAAACCTAGACACTATTGCGGATGCCAATAAGATTTTGCTGACAGGAGCCTGATATAGCTGTCTCATGTGAGGCCATGCCAGAGCCTGGCAAATACAGAAGTGGATGCTCACAGTCATCCATTAGACAGAGCACAGGGTCCCAATGAAGGAGCTAGAGAAAGTATCCAAGGAGCTGAAAGGGTTTTCAGCCACAGAGGAGAAACAACAATATGAACTAACCAGTACCCCCAGAGCTCCCAGAGACTAAACCACCAATCAACGAAAACATGGTGGGACTCATGGCTCTAGCTGCATATGTAGCACATGATAGCCTAGTTAGTCATCAATGGAAGGAGAGGCCGTTGATCTTACGAAGATTATATGCCCTAGTCTAGGTGAATGCCAGGACCAGGAAGCCGGAGTGGGTGGGTTTGGGAGCAGGGGGAGGAGAAAAGGGATAGGGGAATTTTGGAGGGGAAACTAGGAATGGGGATAACATTTGAATTGTAAATAAAGAAAATATCTAAAAAAAAAAGACTACATAGAAAGACCCTGTACCTTTACACAATGGAGTACTTAATACTCAGCTATTAAAAACAATGAATTTATGAAATTCTTGGGCAAATGGATGTATCTGGAGGATATCAGCCTTAATGAGGTAACCCAATCACAAAAGAAGTCACTTGATATGCACTCACTGATAAGTGCATATTAGCTCAGGAAATTAGAATATCCAAGATACAATTTGCAAGACACAAGAAAATCAAGAAGAAGGAAGTGTGGATACTTCATTCCTCCTTAGAATAGGGAACAAAATACCCATGGACGGAGTTACAGAGACAAAGTTTGGAGCTAAGACGAAAGGAAAGACCATCCAGAGACTGCCCCACCCGGTGATCCATCCCATAAACAGTCACCAAAACCAGACACTACTGCAGATGCCAGCAAGATTTTGCTGAAAGGACCCTGATATAGCTGTCTCTTGTGAGGCTATGCCAGTGCCTGGCAAATACAGAAGTAGATGCTCACAGTCATCTATAGGATGGAATGCAGGGCCTCCAATGGAGGAGCTAAAGAAAGTACCCAGGGAGCTGAAGGGGTCTGCAACCCTATAGGTGGAACAACAATATGAACTAACCAGTACCCCCAGAGCTTGTGTCTCTAGCTGTATATGTATCAGAAGATGGCCTAGTCGGCCACCATTGGGAAGAGAGGCCCCTTGGTCTTGCAAACTTTATATGCCCCAGTACAGGGGAATGTCAGGGCCTAGAAGTGGGAGTGGGTGGGTAGGGGAGCAAGGAGTGGGGAGGGTATAGGGAACTTTCGGGATAGCATTTGAAATGTAAATAAAGAAAATAGCTAATAAAAAAGAGAGAGAGAGAGAGAGAAAGGTCCTGTACCAGAAAACTAAACAATAACAATAACAACATATGCATTCTGCTCTCTCTAGAATAAAATTAAACAGGTCAGCAGTGAAAGATCAAGCAACCATCACACAGTCTGAATGGCAGAAAGGGAAGACAACGACTATAGGGCTGCAGAAGTATTTAAATCGATAATGGTAAGCAAGCCTCCAAAATTATTCAAGACACATAATTTATGCGTAGCCTGCCAATTCACAGAGTTGGATGAAGCCAACACAAGATGAGAAATCCACATGAGAACGCAACATAACCAACCTTCTGCAAGCTCAGAAGAAGACAGAGACAAATGGCATGCTGGTAAGCCATCAGCATCTCGGTGGGAGTGGCTTAGATGCTGGGGAGAGGGAGACCAGGAGAAGTTGGCACGTATGTCTCAAGGGCTGCCAGGAGGTCCTGCCAACTGTCCATTCTGGCCCTGGGTCTGCGGTTTAAATATGATTTCTCTCTCAAAGGCCCACATGCTGGATGCTTGGTCCCAGTGGGTGTACTGAGGAGGTGGGGTCTGATGGGAAGTGGTCAGGTGGAGGGCCACATCCATGGGGGTTTCAGTCCTTTCTCAGTAGAGTGGGTTAATTCTGGCTATTTGTCAAAAAGTGAAGAATCTTAGGCTTCGTCCTTTCTTCAAATATATGGTGCATTCTATCTTCTCCATCATTCTGCAATTCACCAAGAGGTGCTTTTCAGAACCCAAATAGATGTGGCTACTGAACCTTGGATGTTTAGCTTCTAAAACAGAGCACTTGGTGAACCTCTTTACGTGTTTCACTTTAGACATATGCTTACAGCAACAGAAAGGGGATGGATATATCCAGCAATGCTGTACTCCATGAATGGAGGGAAATAAAGACTTTTTTTTTTCTTTTTAGACAAAGTAAAGGTAAGAGAAATTTTTTTTAGTAATTGATCTAATCAAAGGACGTTTTGGTTTTTTGTTTTGTTTTTATCTTTTCAAAAACAGAATGTTACATAAGAAGCTTTGAAATCTCAAGAAGGGGAAAAACAGTGTGTAAGAAAACCGTGGTGAATACAACTCATGAGTTTCTCAACCAAGTTTGATGACTGGAACACAAAATACAATGATATTTCATGTTGGGTTTGAAATAGAGCAGAAACACTTGAAGTGCATTTGTTTTTAAACTTAGAAAGGCTGCGGGAATGAAGTAGACATGAGGTTTCATGTCTTCATCCCAAAGTGGGAAGATACCAGTGCCTAAAGCCTGTGGTAAACTTTCTGCATACATTGCCACCCAGAGAGAAACCAAGAAGAAAATAAATAGTACAAGGAAAGTACTCTGTATCAGTGAAAATAAAATAAAATGGGATCTTTCGATACTAGCACCAGAAGCCACAGAAACCAGAACAAATCAGGAAACAGAAACAAACAGGAAACTAGAAGTGAGATTGGAGACATAAACTTATCGCATCCCTAACTACTCTGAGCAAGCCAGAAGGCTGACACCACACAGCACAGTAAGAACATCCCATGGCCAAAGTCTCTGCTGTGTGCACTGAAGTCATTTCCTCATGATACAAGGAGGTTGCAAGCTAATGAAAAGATACATCATGAGTTGTGCTGACTATAATGTGCAGATGAGTCTGGTGGGCATGTGTGAAGGAACTCTGCTCCCAATCACAGAATACATAGGGTTAATCATGGGAGCATATAGCCCAGAACCTAAACTGAGGTTCACCAACTGTAATCATTTGCATATGCTGGCCCCATGGGAAGTGGCACTATCAGGAGGTGTGGACTTGCTAAAGGAAGTGTGTCCTTGTATAGGTGGGCTTTAAGGTCTCCTAATGCTTGAGCTCCACCCAGTGTGGAAAGAGAGCCTCCTCCTGGCTGCCTCCAGATGACAGTCTTCCTCGCTGCCTTTGGATCAAGATGTAGAACTCTGGGCTCTTCTAGCACCATGTCTGCCTGCAAACTTCCATGACTCCAGCCATGACTATAATGGACTCGACTTCTGAAACTGTTAGCCAATCCCAATGAAATGTTTCCCCTTGTAAGAAATGCCTTGGTCATGTTGTCCCTCACAGCAATGAAACCCAAATTAAGACACCTACTCAGACAAGAGTTAATGTTTCCCCAGAAGGGCAACTGCTGGGCTCCATGCAGTGTCATGGAGGGATGGAAATATTGGTGGAGAGTTAATGCCCTAATGGTGCCTGGCTAAAGCCAAGTAGATAAAAGAATTAAAAGGGTGACTCATTCAAAAGGAGCAATACAGGGATGTTGATATATAGCTGGCAGCTACAGGAATGGTGGGTAAGTGTGTGCAGAAGACAGGATCATTTAGGAAAGGAAGCAGAGAAAGTACCGTAGGCCGAAGAGGTCCTAGAAAGAATGGGGAGGGGTCTAAATGGGAACACAGGAAACAGGATGAGCCCTGGACGTTCCCAGAGATGGAGATGGTTTGGAATGTGAATGTGTATGGATTGATGTCAAGAAGGTTGAAGGAAGCTATGTGCACCTGTGCCTTCCAGTGAAGACTCACAGAGATGAATGTTTCAGACCTAAAAGAAGTGGAAGGACCAAGATACCCAAGACCAAGTTCTCGGCACAAAGGGATTTATCTGCCCCAGAGGGATAAAGGGTAAGGAATAAGAGACAAAGAGAGGAGACAGAGGACTAGGAAGAAGGGAAGAGGAACAGGGGAGAGGGGGAAGGGATATTTATCTCAGAGAGACTAAGGACTTCCTCTGGATAGAGAGGAGATGCCAGCCATGGCTCATAGGCAAATGGTGGTTTATAATTGGAAAATGGAAACCCCTATGTCAGGATGAGTTGGTTAATATTGATTGGGTATGTTAATTAATGTAGTCAAAAGGGGAGCTTTTGATTACTGTACATCAAAACCTTGATAGCTGGACCTTCATAGACAACCTCAGAAGGAGAAAGTAGCCCAAAAAGGGAATACTCCTTGGTGGCTCCATAGCTTAAGGAGTGTAATCTAGCAGTTTAGCCAGGTAGAAGGAATACAGGAGGGCATGGTCTGCCAGGGTCCTGTTGGCCATGCTCAGCCTCTGGAGCTTCTTCAGTAAGGCTCTAGTAAGTTACAGTGAGAACTGGCTACTCTCCAAACATGGGAAGTTCCTATGTATGGCAACCCATGGTTTTCCATTAAACCTCAGAACAGAATCTTCCTAAAACAAGATCACCTGTGCTTAATACAATCCTCCCTGAAGACATCCACGCTCATGGAGTTATTACTGAAACCTGAAACGGAATGGGTAATGAACTTTGTGAACATGGTGTCTGGAAACCACAGATATCACTTGACCTAGAAGGCAATATGGCACAGAGACGCTAATTAAAAGATGTATTTAAAAATAATCTACATACAGATTTATTTAACATGCATGTACTTGGTGTGCAGATTTCAGTATCGAAGTTACAGTGGGAAGCTCCTTTTACCTGTGGTTTTCCAACCACTTTTATAACAGACAGACAGATGCTTGAAGGAAAGACAAACTTTACAGATATGTTAGTGCCAGTCTTAGTTATCTTTCTTGTTGCTGCAACAGGATGAAAGCAGCTTAATGGGAGAAAAGGTTTATTTTGTTCCATAGTTAGAACCTATCTAGTCCATCATGGCAAGGGAGTTATGGTGGTAGGAACTTGAGAAGGAAGCCTGTCATGACATGTTCACAGTCAAGATGCAGTGATCAGTGGATACTCATCTCATTTTCTCAACTCTTTGTACTGTACAAAAATCCCAATGCAGAGAATGACACCGCTCATAGCCGGCCGATATTTCACCTCAACTAACATTATCAAGATAATTCCCCATAAACATATGCAAAGGCCCATCATTCAGATGTCTCTAGACATCTGATCTCATCAAGTAGATGATTGAGATGAATAATCCAAAAGATTAGGACGTCTAGAGCTGGGACTGTATAGCAGGAAGTCCAGGGTTGAGCCCACAATATCACATAAGATCAGGCATGAGGGTGCACAGCGGTGAGCCCAAACATTTGGAAATGAGTTAGAAGGATCCAAAGTTTAAGGTTATCATCCCGCCTACATGTAACCTTGTTTCAAAAAATGTTCATTATGATGGATGTCAGAGATCCATCCCTGACATACATACACACACACACACA
Source organism: Mus musculus (assembly GCF_000001635.26). NCBI lineage: Eukaryota > Metazoa > Chordata > Mammalia > Rodentia > Muridae > Mus > Mus musculus. Next base: position 63,427,928 of record NC_000084.6, on the reverse strand, counting down.
CACACACACACACACACACACACACACACGCACATGCACTCACACCGAGAAAGAGAGAGGGGAGATGGAGAGGGGGAGGGGAGAGGGGAGAAGGAGGGTGGGAGAGAGGAAGAGGAAGAGGGACAGGGAGAGATGGGGAGAGGGAGAGGGAGAGAGGGGGAGAGAGGGGGGAGAGGGAGGGGAAGAGAGGGAGAGTGAGATTCCCATTGTGGTATATTTTCTCAGCACTGTGTAGTGTTGTAGCTGCTGACAAGGCTGAATCCAGCTCTTTTATCCTTTTGATCTTCTAGAATTACTGCAACTGAGCTTCAGATGTTGACACTAAAAGCATCTTTCTTTATTTTTCATAATTATATCATAGTGTAATGTTCTTTCTTTCCCAACAAGATGACGTAAGAGTGGCCTCCATTTGTAATCATCTCTCTTATGTGAACATTTTGGAAATAGCCATTGTACAGGACACAAACTTGCCTTCGTAACGCCTTCATACCTTCTGCAGAGCCCACATTTTCCCTGATCCCAGGGCCTTCTTCCCCCATCCCTCCCTTGACAAGCAATTCTTGAAGTTTCTCTGCTCCCCACTACCCCAGATTTGAATATGGACAGACAACAAAATGAACCCCTCCCTTCATTCTGATACAGTTTGCACATCTCCCATTAATATATATTATTGTCCTCCAAAGGCAAATATGAAGTTAGACATTCTCTTCTTCTTCCTTGGTTGAAAAATTTTGGACATCTAGAGTAATTGTGAGTTATTGGGTGTATTTCTATATCTACACCTGTGTGCTAATTTTATAAGAATGGTAATCATTAAAAAGTACAGACCTTTCTTTTTACCAATAGGATCAGTTCAGGTAGATTATGTATGCCCCAGTGTTTAGGGAGAAGGGCTCAAAAGACATTGGGGGAACTGTTTCCCCTTATTTAAAACATTTCCGTTCCCATCACTTAGCTCTGGAAAGTGACCATTTGAAGGAAATAGTCACATTCAGGAAGTTACTCTTCCTCTTCTAATACAGACACCCAAGCTGTTGATAATTTGTTCATCAGTTCATCTGTCTCCGGCCATAGTCAAGCCCAGAAGGCTTCGTTGGTTTATCCAAATCACTTTGAAAAATAAAGCTGCAATAAAACCAGCTTCACTGTGTGTTGTCAATTGTGGTCAAGGGTAGAAAATGAAGGAAAAAAAATATCTAAGTACAGTCTTTAAAAACAAACAAACTTTTGTATCTTTTGAAATTAAGATATAATTCCACCATTTCTTCCCATCCCTTTCCTCCCTCCAAGTTTTTCATATACTCCCTTGCTCTCTTTTAAATCCATGACTTCTATTTCTTTCATTGTTGGTTCAATAGGCAAGGAGGAAACATCACTGGTCACAGGTCTCCACAAAGAACGCAGGTGACTAAGAAATGCTAGAACCATGGAGAAATAGTCTTCCTCAGGGAAGAGTCCCCAAAATTGATTTCAATTTTGACAAGTGGTCAGTCCTGAAGTCATATATATTTTATGATTAACATTATATAGACTGAGCAAGTTTTGTTTGTATGCGTAAGGGCTACATACACACATATAAATGCATTCTTAAATGACAACCCCTTGTGAAAAGTTGTGTTGGTTTACTTTAAAAAAAAAAAAGGTTGAGCCCTTTTAGAGAGTCTGCTAAAATTATGTGTAGCAGGATTTACTTATTAAATCCTTAAAACTATGACATGTAGTTACCACAAATTATTTTGGAATGAAAGTTGATCCAGATGAGCGTTACCAGATTGTAATATTTTTAAGTTTAAAAATCTTTGCTCGCATGCGAGCTATGATGAAAGGCAGAAACCTCTCAAGCCAAGACTGTCTGTCATCATTACGAAGGCTAGGGAGGAAGAGAGGCAGGGACTCTGCCAACTGAACATTTGCTACAGGTGTGCATCGTGCTTCCATCAACTGATGCTCTTTCTGCGGAGAAACGGCATTGCGGTCTAACTTCAGCTTCCCTAATGCGTTTTGAGCATTACAGTTTCAAGAACCTTGATTTCCCCAATGCCGGTAAAATCTCCCCGCTAGGCCCCATTTTCCGTCTCAGTTCCAAGGAACAATAAAGTTGTATTCTAAGTTTAAATGGCATTCAACACGTGACAGGTTTGCTGTGAGTGTTCTGAGAACACATGAAGACCACAGTAATGAGAGCAACATGCAGGAGTGCAGATGCTAACTGTCTTCATGGACAATCCTCCTGGTATCTGAACCCCTTCTTACTCCTGACCTTACTGTATTCCGCAGCCTGTGGCTCCTCTGTTAAATACTCCATGCTACTAACTGAAAGCATGTAATATTTTGTGTTGGTTGGTGTTTGCAGGGCTCTAGCAGTACCAGGGAAGCCTATTTATTTGATAGAAAATAGAATTGAGGAACAAAAGTGTTTTGTGACTTTCGCCTATAGGAGGAGGAGTTACTATTGCATTTGTTGTGCATTACAACTGTAAGAAACTACTACTAAAAAAGCTTTAGCTCATAGTTGTACAACCAGATACCCAGGACCCAGATTCTAATGGTCTCTTCCTTCCTTGGCTAGTGGTCACTGTTTCAAGTTACATGTTAAACATTTCCCTTTGACATACCCTTTTGTTCTTTCTTTCTTTCTCTCTCTCTCTCTCTCTCTCTCTCTCTCTCTCTCTCTCTCTTTCCTTTCTTCCTTCCTTCCTTCCTTTTTCCCTCCCTCCCTCTCCTTCCCTCCCTTCCTCCCTCCCTTCTTCCCTCTCTCCCTCCCTCCCTTCCTTCCTTTCTTTTTTTTTTTTTTTCTTTCAAGAGAAAGTCTTGTACAACCCAGGCTTATCTGGAACTCACTTATGTAACTAAGGATGATTGTTGGCCTTCCTGCCTCTACCTCAGGAGTGATGGGATTTCAGGTGTGCTGTCACACTCAGTTTATGTGGTGCTGAGACAAAACTCAGAGCTCTGCACATGCTAGCTGAGAACTCTATCAACTGAGCAGTATCCCCAGACATTCTTTCAATTTTAAGGACCCTTGAGAGTGTCTTGAGCCCATCTAAGCTTGTTGCTTTAAGGTTAGCCAATCATAAACCTCAGTTTCTCCTTGGCCATGTGACTTTAGGTGTTCACAAGTTTAAGGAACTAGAAACAGACAACGGAAAAGGCCATTATTCTTGGTAATCAAGATTTGGGGGCTAGGATACTGACTTTAAATCATCTGATTCCTCGACTACACTAGTATATATGGATTAAGTGTTTTCTCAGTATGCTTCAGTAGTTATATTGCAATTGTGGCCCACATAGCTTATCCATATGGACTAGCACCAAAGGAAAACCCTAAAATATGAAATGGGTAATGCTGTCTCAACAATTTGGGCTTTTGAGGAGACAATTTTATGCATATTCAATAACTACAGCAATCTGGACTCTGACTTGTTTGTCCATTGTGCCAGAAAATGTCACTGCATGTACAGCACAAGCCCCTCCTCAGCCCTCTTGGCAGTGTTCTGAAGAGCAGCCAGCCCCAGCTTGAACTCAGCAAAAGCCCACATGTCTCGTACAAAGGCAGTCAGTTAACATCTTAGAGCGTCACTAAACGAAAAATTAACATTAAAGGAAGAAATTGCAAAGAGTGATTTAATATGCTCACATAAGCTCCCTTTCATATCTCCTTATGCTATGAAATTCAGAGATACCCATAAATTATTCCATAAGAGCCAACTGTGGGATTATAATCATATTATTTATTAGCACTAGTTTTTTGGGGGAGGATACATCACCAAATATAATAATGTTTGTTAAGAAGATATTATATAAATAAGATGGTTTCATTAGGAAAAATATCAAGCACTATCTATCTATCTATCTATCTATCTATCTATCTATCTATCTAACGGGTTCCTTCTAACACATAAGCCTGTGTGGTTTTTATGCACAGAGGAAGGAAGGAAGCAAGTCTTAGTTTACTGAGCATGCCACCCTCATTTTCCTTACCCTTGCTGTAGACACAGGACTGGATGCTGCCTTGATTTGCTGAGTTTGCAGAGGTCCATAGAAAAAAACTGGCATGAGCTGAGAAATCTTCATCGAACAAAGGCAATATGTTTTTATGTATTGACTTTTGTGTGATTCAATTTGCAGTGCATATAAAAGTAACCTTTATGAACTGCCCTGTGAACTTAAGAGCAAGTTTGCATTTTGTGGTTAACTTTTCTTTTACTGTACGACTTCCAAAATGATGAGCCAGCTCATTGGGTCTCCTGAAACCTTTTAGCCAAGTAATGAAAATGAATGATTTTCTGCACATAAAGACTCACAAGCTAAAGCCTGGGAAGAGACTTTTGGGAAAGCTGACTCTATGCACTTACAGTTTTAACAAAGTTAGATGACAGATGAACGCTATTGGGTTTCCAGAGGGAGTCAGTGAATGTGTGATTTTTAACCCAGCCATTCTATTTAAACGGCTTACAAATTTGTATATATTTCCAGGAGATGATGTAGATGCCGTCTTAGGATAAGCTTGTAAAGCCATGGACTTGTTAATCTGAGGAGATAGCTTATTTGGTAAATAAGTTTGAGGACAAGGATCCGAGTTCAAATCCCCTGCATCCAGGAAAAAGCTGGACCTGCTGGAACCCTAGCTCTGGGGAATAGGAGACAGGCAGGTACTTGGAACTCCCTAGCTAGACAGTCTAATCAATATGTGGGAGACCTTTCTGGGGAAAAAGCAAGGTGGAAAGATAGAGGAAGACACTGGACATCCATCCCTGGCCTTCTCGTGTACACATAGACATGCATGCACATCTCTGTGGACAGATCTGTGCTCCCTGTTGGTGTCTCTCATTGGAAGACTTTGCATTAGGTACTCCAAACCACGCTGCTTTGTCTTTCCTTTCCCCTCTCTGTCAATGTATAACATTTTACACACATGCTCAACAGATTATTAAGCACAATTCCAAGTGCAGTCTGAGTCAACTTTTCCTCTGTTCTCAGTCAAGAGCTACATTGGGAATAACAAGCACTTCCCCCGTGCCTTTAGCTATATTACTTCTTGTCTCTTTCATCTGTTCATGCTGACCTGTCATGAATTTATTTGGAAATTGTGAGATATTTCCTACTGGCTTATTATTTTTCATAGCTGATGAAGCTGTTCTTTATTCTGTGTTAGCCTTTAGGGCAAGATTTGATTAAAACAGTTGTGCTCTATTACCCATTTTCCAACTTCTTGATTAGGGAACTTTTCCACCAGTCTTCTCTTTGGAAAGCAATGGAATATTTTTTCCTACAACGTCGTAAGACGTTTTAGCTTGATAACTTTGATATAGAGGGATGTTGACTTAATATCTACTCACAATGTATTTGGAGTTCTTATGAGACAACTGAGAGAGGAAACTGTGATAAATATAAGCTGTGGGAAGCATGGATATCCTTGTGCTCACAGATAAACTTTAGGAGAAGCAAGAGTATTAAACACACAAGGTTGTCTCTGCAAAGGGAGAGATGTATAACCTATTAAAAAATTCATCTTGGGTGAACATGTATAGGTTTCATCTTGGCATTATTCACCAAATGAGACGGTGTAAAGACTATTTACATAGCATATAAACTATATGGGGGCATAACTACTCATGCAGAGATGATTTGAAGCACACAGAAGACTATGCGCCAATTGAATATCAGTGTTACACCATTCAATACAGGGAATGTGAACGCCCGTGGATATTAAAGTCGGTGTTGAGTCTCAGAACCAAATCTGAATGAGCGCTGAGGGAAGACAGATATTAAGGCTTATTCCATATCTGATGTTCTTCCAAACTGCCTGCCTCAGTGACATCAGTATCTATTTGATTCAGGGCATGCCACATGTGATTGACTAAAGTGTAAATAAACATCACTCTTGATGGCTCTCAGGCTCTATTAGAAGATAGTAAGAATCTAAGGGTGCCCTCAGGCACACCTCAAACACCTGTAGAAGCTGAGCAAGAAATTTGCCTCAAGAATTCCAGTCAGTGCAATGGGTTAAATGACATAAGGCAAAAAGTGGTAGTGACGGTCATGGTGAACAGTGTAGAGTAAGCGGCCACTAGAACAAACCTGTGAGATGGAGCTTGTCTTCTGAGCTGGAGGCCTGAGACCACTCGTGGGTCAGAGCAAAAATAAAATACAACTCAATAAAATAGAAATCAGCCACAAGTAGACTACAATAAGAACAAACATCATACAATAAGAGTTTGTCTGTGTTTTCGTGTGTGTGTGTGTGTGTGTGTGTGTGTGTGTGTGTGTGTGTGTGTTTATTATAGTGGTTTGTGGTTTAAAATGATTGGGGGAGATTATAACAGAGCCTTTGCACTATTGTAAAATGAGAGCGAGGTCCGTTTTAGTCATGTGCCTGGGCCCCACTTATGTATAGCTGCTATTTCAGCAAACTCCCCCTTATAAGGTAAAGACAATTTACTTTTGAAGAATTGATTTACATAGGGGTATAATTAGGGATGGGGTAAAAAAAAATGAGGTGATTCCCAGACCCTTGCCTTGCTGTGTTCTGGTTCTTGAACAATGATCTCTCAGAACACAGCCAGGGAGGGGTGATGTCACCTGAGGATCCCTTCCTTTGACTCTGGTTGGTCGCCAGCAAGGGCGGGACCTTTGAAAATAGTATAGCGCGGCATGAATGTGGTTCATGCAGCAGCGCATGTGGACGTCCAGCCGTTTTCCAACAGGAAAGGAGTCGCATCATCAGCATGTTCCATACAGTTCACTTTAATCCATTATCCATAGCATAACAAGGGTTTGTGCTGATGGACTGGATGGGAGAGAACGAATCAGGGTGTGCCTTTTGTCTTCTTAAGCCAAAACAATCCTGTGGAGACAAAAGGCATTTGATAAATAATTATACACAATCAATTGATTAGCTCACTAAGAGGGAAATGTAAATTCCCTTCCTATTTGCACTTATCATTCCACTATTTAGCAGGCTCCTGTGAGAAGGGGAAAGAAGTGAGGTTGTGATGGCAGGGGAGTGGTGTCTTCTTGCTGAACCCACACCCTGGCTTCTGTTGCTTCTAGTCTTTCCCTCAGTTCTAGGTCCCCAAGCCCAGGCAGTCTCCAAACCAGCGAATTGTTTTACTAACCAAAGGTGTTGAGGGTGAAAGTCCATCTCTAGAAGGCACCTTCTGGAAATCTGTCACCTATATCATAACTCTGCCATGAACTAAGAAAGTTGGATTCATAGCCCACCCTATCCCTAATACCCTAAACTCCAACCTGAGTCTTTTCTGTAGAAACAATGCTTTAAATGTTGGTCAGATTGGAAAGTACTGTGATTTGGTGGTATAATGGATTCAGTGATGCTCATCCAGTTGTTCTTATCATTGACGTAACTAGAATCTTTCTCATCCTATCCTGAATTAAAAGTTCGAGTGGCTGAAGCGCTCCTAAGCTGTTTGAAGCACACATCATTCTGAGATGCTTGGGACAGACGACTCTTGAGAAGTTCGTGTGGGATGACGCTTGGAGTCCTGAAGGACATTTGGAGTGGGGCATGCCAGTAGCAGAGGTCTAGCATGCACAGGTACTAAGTTCTCTACCCAACACCACACACACACACACACACACACACAAACACACCAGAGACACACAGAGAGAGAGAGAGAGAGAGAGAGAGAGCAAGAGAGAAACAGAGAGAGACAGAGAGAGACATGCACGCATACATGCACAGGCACACACAGAGGCATACACACACACACACACACACACACACACACACACATCCCAGAGAGGGGAGAAACTCACACATGTGCACATATACATGCATAGGCACACACAGGAGCATGCACACATGCGCACACACAGATGTATATGCATATACATAGCTGTTTTCTATGTCTATGAACTCCTATGTTTTTCTAAGCCTTGAACAATAAAAGTAAGAAAAATTATATCTTTTGGAAATGATTTTTTTTTTCTAAAACTGAGCAAGTCTGGATGATACATGAATCAGACCTGGTATTTAGAACATGTAATTTACTTTGTTTAAAGTAAACCCAGAGAAGAACAAGAGCTTGAGGTCATTGGTTCTGTTTGGCTCAACAAAGAAGCCCTGTGAGTTCATGGTGGTGGCAGGGGGTCTCAGAGCAGCCAACCCCTGGCTCTGGCTAGCATGCTGTGACAGTGACTTATGTCCAAACCCACCAGCAGCTGCTGAAGGCTTGGCGGGTTCATAAATCATTATGTTCACTACGTTTTGACCCCTGTTGAGCCACCAACCTGAGGTTTAAGCTTTCCACGTTGACTCCTGCTTTGTAAACCAAGTCAGAAATTCCTTGAGGTATTCAACGCTGACCTTCTTGTCCACTTATGTCCTGTTACTCTGAATTCTCCAGGGGTACTCCCCGAGTCCTGTGTTATGTAAGCCCTGGGTATGGTGGCATGGCGGGCTTTTCTGTGTGGGAAAGGCAGCCCTATTCTTTGTCTTGCTTTGTCACAAGGAAAGAAGTGTGGCTTCCAAATGAAAATAGAGATGCAGGATGGTCAAATGTTATTCCTTTGTTCCTCCTTTAATCCACATGCCTGCTGTCTCTAGGCCTTTCCAGCCATGAGCCACAAATGGTCTTAAGGATTGTTTGCTCCTTGGGGAACATTTTGGTGTGATGGAACTCCACACCTTTATCTGCATGTCTATCAGAGGAGCCCCATGGCTGCAAAAGCAATGGCCTCATTGAAGAAGTAGCAACTCCATAGCCACTTTCCCATTCCCTGGATAATAGGTGCCATTAGAAACCCAGCCAGGGCCAGGAAGCAGGAGTGGGTGGGTTAGGGAGGGGGGGTATAGGGGACTTTTGGAGAGGAAACTAGGAAAGGGGATAGATAGCATTTGAAATGTAAATGAAGAAAATATCTAATAAAAATTATTCCACCTATAGGGTTACAGATCCCTTCAGCTCCTTGGGTACTTTCTCTAGCTCCTCCATTGGGGGCCCTGTGTTCCATCCAATAGCTGACTGTGAGCATCCACTTCTGTATTTGTCAGGCACTGGCATAGCCTCACAAGAGACAGCTATATCAGGGTCTTTTCAGCAAAATCTTGCTGGCATATGCAATAGTGTCTGGGTTTGGTGGCTGATTATGGGATGGATCCCGGGAGGGAACAGCCGGATGTCAGCAGCAGGAGATTCTGTTCTCTGTGAGCGCCCATGCACACAGATGAACCTTATTTTTTCTGATGAACCTCCTCTCCCCATCACAGATAAGAGAAGGTCCCTTGCAGAGTTGCTGTTAGGATTAAATGCAAGGCATAGACACTCCTCGGAAACACAGTGCTGGTCACAAAGCTGCTACTCCAAAATGACTTCAGTCCTCAGTGCCTGCAAAGTCATCCAAGGAGCACTCATTATTTAACCATGACTTGTTAGTGCCCATGCGTGCTCTAAGCCCCTTGCATTCGGGTCTATGGGATTGTGGAGGTGTTCACAGGAGAGATGCCTACATTGAAAAACAACAAACTGGCTCAAGACTCCCTTCTGAATGCTGCAGTTGCTTCAATCAAAAAGCAGGGCAGGAGGGAGCAGTTGGCCTGCTTAAGGCTCTCTGATCTTGCTACCTTTTCAGTTCCTCCTTGGGGGCAAGCCAGCTTTTCTGTTTTCCAAGCTGCGGTGCCTGTTGGATGCTTTCACGGGGAATTGGCTGACCCGGACACGTAAAAGGTTATTTCAGGGCTGCGTATTCCAAGGGAAATGCCTTATCACCTGATGGTTCTCTTGAGCTTTCTTCAACTTTGAGCGGCCTTCTGATGTGTTTTGCAGGAGCTGAGGGACCAAGGGATGGTCTGAGTCACACGGAATCACTTCAGAAGCTGCTGGGGAGAGCCTACAGGAGAGGCAAGCGGCCTTTTCCAAATCATCCTGGAATTTACCAAGTGGCATAGCTTGAGAAACACAAACATTCCATGGGACACTTAATAATAACTATTCTGGATTAGGAGGCTCCTGCCAAGATGTGTCTCAGGCCCAGTTGTAAATCATGAGTTGCTATTGCAGGTGTGAGTTATTATGAAAAGAAGGCCTGTGTTCCAGCGATTACACTACAGACCTCGAAGGCCCTGTGTGGTAGGAAATCATTGTCTCAAGTCCTCCATCTCTCATGAACTGCTAACGTGGTGACTGCAGTGCCAACTTTGCTTTGCAGTTTATCTACGCAAGTAGAAGAGTAAGGATGGGGGACGGGACTAGTTTCTGAATGCATCTTTTTCCAAGTAGCATCTGGGGAACCAGGGGGAATTTTTGGAACATTTCAGTGTTCAGGATTTCTTCATAACCGAGGATTCTGGGCTACTCACTGTCTAAAGCCTTAGTACATCAACTGCCTTGAAGGAGAGAAACAGAGAGATGGCCTTTCATCTTAGTGTCTATGATGTTGCACACTGCGCATGTGCCTCTTGGTGGCATGTTACTATGCACAACTAACCAAGAATGGCTTTAGCAGTACGGAGTTCCTCGGAACTTTAAACAAAGGGGGCTATCAGGGAAGTCAGGCATCTGACCACTAGCTATTTATCTGAAAGGAGTGGAGTCAGCCAGTGATTTAGGCAACTGCACTTCCATGTGTCTTCAACACATATCCTGAGGCATGGAATTAAGAAATGAGTAAGCAAAGATGGAATGTTGTCATTGGTGGCAATCTGAATGACTCCAGAGGACATCATGTTGTATGGCTGAATCAGACAGAGCAAGACAAACACCTCTTATTATATCACTCACATTAAGTATTACAGTTTGGATCTGGAGTGCTCTCCAAAGCCCAATGAATTGAAGGTTTGGTTCCCAGCTGATGTCTGACTGACAGAAAGCTGAGCCTACTTGGCAGAAGTATGTCACTGGGGTGGGGTGTGCCTTTAAAACATATCGGAGCTCTAGGCTCCAATTTCCTCCTCTTTTCCTTCCTGGCCACAGCAGGGTGAGCAAGCTTGCTTTACCACACACTGCCTGCCTCACCACAGGCCCAGAAACAATGGTGTCTGCTGACCATGGCCTGACAGCTCAGAAAGCAGGAGCTGAAAAGACTCTTTCCTTTTGAAGTTGATTCAGCTCAAGGGTTTTGTCATATGATAGAAAGTTGACTAACACAGGCAGGACATATATGAAAGTGTCTCTTAGGATCAGAGATTTAAATTGTGTTACTAGAGGTTGAGGGGTGTTTAGGGAGAGACAAATTCTGGTGTGCAGGGGTATGTAATATGGGCAATACAATTATACTGTATATTTTAGAATGAATAACAGTGGTTCTCAACCTTCTCAATTCTACAGCTCTTTAAAATACAGTTGCTCATGTTGCAGTGACCTCCACCCATAAAATTATTTCATTGCTACTTCATAACTGTACTTTTGATACTGTTATGAATCTTAATATACCATGTGATATGCTGGATATCTGATATGTGACTCCCAAAGGGATCACAAACCACAGATTGAGAATCACTGGACTAGGGTCCACTGGACTAGTCTGTGTGGTGTGGTAAGGAGCAGGCTGAGCATCTACTGCTGAAATCGTGTGTGCTAGGCCTGATTGGCCTCTGAGCTACCAGAAGTAGCTCTTGCTATACACTTTGTCCATGGGACAGTTCCCATGACTTTTATCTATCCTGGACCCATTTTGTGAAGATGCTTCTAAGGGACTGGATTTAAATGAAATAAACTGTGAATGAAAGGAGAAGTGTAGAGAGAATTTCGGTTTCTTTAAAAACCCAATTACGTTATGTGAACATGGTTTTGTCTTAATCCCTGATGTGGGACATGGGGCTGCTTCAGTTTGTCCGCAGCAGCTGACTATGATTTGTCTCCTGCTCTGGCAGGAGCGTGATTCTGCCAGCTGAAGAGAACTTAGATGTGAAATTCTGGGGACTCTTGAGTAGGTATAGACATGCCAGAGCCCTGAGAGGCTGCGGCTGCTGCTGCTGCTGCTGCCACCTCTGCCCTTGCTCCTGCTGCTGCCTCTGCTCCTGCCCCTGCTGCTGCCTCTGCTCCTGCCCCTGCTGCTGGTTTCTGCCCCTGCTTTTGCTGTTTGCTGTTCCTGGTTAGAGATATCCACTCGATGCCCCTAATTAACAGGAAATTGTCCTTTCCCCTCTAACCTTCTTTCTTGCCCACCTAGTATTAGAAGTTGGAAGGGATTGGGTTGGAGAAGGGTGGTAGGAAGAAGAGCCCAATAAAGTAGCCAAAAGTCCAGTTACAAAGAAGGAAGCAGCGAGCTGGGGAACAAGGAAGTAGTGTGATAGCAGAGGGTGCTGAATCACTCACAGAGAGGCCATCTTGGAGCCAAGATGGCCTACTGTTTCTGATCATCTGAGCAGAGAGACTGCTGCTAATTTACTACAGTGGTTTCCATGTCATTGCACTTTTTCCTTTTTTTTTTCCTCCGAGGGAAGGAAAAACAGAGATGAAAAATGCTTTACTAGTTTTCATCTTGGCTGCAGAATAGCATAAAACAATTACAGAGCAGTAAAAGTATGTCATTAAATACCACATCTCTACAATTACCAAACCGAAACATGGGATGCAACCAAGCTGCGGCGGAGTCCAAACTGCCCAAATCTTACAGACTTTATTAAGGTTTTTTTCTAAAACAGCCTTCATCTTCTTTCCTTTAGAAAGTGCCGAAAGCCAGAGTCTCTCCTGGATTGGGGATGAAACATAGAAACTGTCTTAAACGTTAAAAAACATTTAAAATCCCTCTATAGAGGAGGAGAAAATGATGAACAGTTTTGATCGCCGACTTTCAAATATCTTCATTTAAATGTTTATGGGGTGGATTTTTCTCAGAAAACTGAATCCCATAAATAGTTTATCATTTGTCTATTAGTGACTTGAAAGAAAACAGCCTCACATATGGACTTTTAAAGTTTGATAGACCATCTCTATTATGTTTTAATAAAAAGTATTGTTTTGGAATGATTTAGTACCTAAGGGAGAAATTTGGTTATAATATGTATAATATGTATATTTCCTTTAAATAGTAAAGTATTCTCTCTGTATATGTGCATACACACAAGCATATTCATTATTAAGCTTTTGAAAATAACTAACAAATATTAAGAGAATTCCTCCTCAAATACTTCAGTATTCATTTCCCGAGAAAGGGGCCATTTGGATCAGTATGTTGGCTCACACTGGAAACTGAGGTAGGAGGACTGAGGATTTGGCTCTAGGCTGAGAAACATAGTGAAATCTCATCTTTAAAAAAAAAAATAAAAGAAAGAAAGAAAGAAAGAGAGAAAGAAAAGAAAAGAAAAAAATTAAAAATGAAGCCGTCTCTTCTCCTAGAGTTCCAAAATATCTCTTACACACTCCATGTTCCATTCTTCTCCGGATTTCCTTTCTGTTGGGAAGTCTAGAGGGATAGTTACACTAGTGTAAACCATCAAGGCTGATGTGTTCTTGTATGATGCCCCTCTCCCCCCCCCCCAAAACACGATGTAGTGTCAGGCTATTCTACCAGTATTGAGTTGGAGCTGATGACTTGGTTAAGGAGAGGACGGTGGGCCCGTTCTGTTGTAAGACCGTATTTCCTTCTCGTTGTGTAATCAGTAAGCATCCCAGGGCTCGCTAGCATCCTGCCCACCTCTAGCTTGTGTGCGCATCTACCAAATGATACTTCTCACCATTATATTTTTAAGCTCCTATTTCAATTTTTTAAATCATTAGTATCATGATGTGTTGTTTGTCTATTCAATGTGTTAAACATTCTTTACAGTGAATTATCCTTATTCATGTTCAAACTTCCCAAAGCTAACCAAGGCAAGACCTTCCGTCTATCTCCCAAGGCACTTGGTCATCTCTCTGTCGTTGCCCCAGGTTTTGTTTTCTGGCTCAGGGAATCCTACTAAGTCTGGACTGCTTCTAACAGCAGTGGTTCTTGGCTATAAAGGACACCAGGGGGCTGCTACAGGGTGGGGGAGATGGTCCTTGCATTGTCACCTTTGTAAGAAACAGATTCTCACTCCTGAAGAGCACAGGATACTCAGTCGTGAAGGGGAGGCAGTTTGTTGTTAGCCACTTAACAAAGCCAGGTGTCTTCCCAGAATGGCCAACTCCCTGCCTGAAGGCAGAGAACAGCTTTTGCTTTTCTTTTTTAATTTTAAAAATTAATTATTTTATTTATTTACATTCCAAATGTTGCCCCCTCCTGGTCTCCCCTCCCAGAGTTCTTCACTCCATCCTCTCTCCCCTTCACCTTTGAGAGGGTGCTTCCTTCCACATCCCCCTTCCCTGGGCCATCAAGTCTCTACAGGATTAGGCACATTCTCTCCCACTGAGGCTAGACAAGGCAGCTCTCCTACACATGTGTGCTTCTTCTGAGAGCTTAGTCTCTGGAAGCCCTCAGGGGTCCAGGTTTAGTTGATACTGTTGGTCTTCCTATGGGGTTGCCATCCTCTTTATCTCTTTCAATCTGTCCCTAACTCTTCCATACAGGTCCCTGACCTCAGTCCAAAACAGCCTTTATGTCCCCAGCACAGTCATCAGGAGGCTGTACCTTACATCTCAGTGCCATTTCCCATCTCTCCTTCTGCCACTTGCATTGCCTATTTATCAATAAAAGATGTGCCTGGTTTTATCTCTACCTCCACATCCCGCTCACTGAAAGCATCTCTGAAGCATGACCTTGTAGCATCTGCAGGTCGTTAGGCAGACCCAGCTGTTAGTAATTTTCTGCTCTAAACTTTTAGCTTGGAAGGGCGTGGGAGGGCGCAGTAGCTAGACTAGCAGAGTTAGGGAGGGGGTAGTTCATTTAGGACAGTGCATTTTTCTCCTAAGTCAGGGGATGTAGCCAGTCCCTTTGGACCAGCCAAAGTGGCCTCCAGGGACCTGCACAATCTGTAGAAGACATGTCTTGTCTCAATTAGTGTTCTATTGCTGTGAAAAGACAACATTACCAAGGCGGTTAATGAAAGAGAACATCTAATTGGGGGATTGCTTACAGTTTCAGAAAGTTAATCTATGATCATCATGGCAGGAAGCATGGAGGCATAGCCTTGGAGCAGTAGCTGAGAAGAGAGAGTGAGACTGAGTCTGTCATGGCTTCTGAAACTTCAAAGCCCACCCCTAGGGACACACCACCTCCAACAAGACCACACCTTCTAATCCTTCCCAAACAGTCTGACAACAAGAAATCAAACATTCAAATAGATGCGCCTATGGGGCCCACCCTCATCCAACCACCACAGTTCCCAAGCCATTGTTTTGGAGCAGTGTTCCCTGAGGTTCTGTTTTCTCAAGCATTGCCCTTTTAAAGGAAGATCTTTCAAGGAGTTTGCTCTTCTACCACTCAGAGCCTTCATTGGACAGGGTCTTGCTCTAGAGGCAAATTACTATCTCACTGAATGGGTCTAGCGTCATTCTTCTGCATTAATAAGCCAGTTCTTCCAGCTTCCTTTGCTAGAGGCTGCCTTTTCTTCAACGTGCATGTTTTGACAGCATTGGCAGAAAATGATGTACCTATAACTGTGTGGATTTACTTCTGTACCCTCTGTTCACTACAGTGTCCTCTATGTCTGTTGTTGTGTGAGATCTAGGCTGTTTTGTCATGATGGACCTAATATAATCTGAGGTAACATATTGTTGTATCCCCCACATGTCTTTTTCTACAAAGGGCTGGTGTAGCTATTACTTGTGTTTCCATATAAAATTAAGGATTTTTATTTTCTGGGTCTATGAAGAATCTCATTAGCTTTGATGGGGATTACATGGATTCTGTAGATAGCTTTCTGGAACTTAGCATTTTTTGACGTACGAATTCGCCCAGTCCCATGAGCATGGAATGTCTTACTACCTGTTGGTATGTTCCATTTAATTCTTCAATATCTCACAGTTTTCAATGTAGAGGTTTGTGGTTTTTTTTGGCTAGGGTTATTCATGTGTATTCTTTTAAAATAATTGTAATATAGTATATTTTAAAGACGGTTTCATGAACTGCTGCAAAGAAAGTTTCCATTGGGTGGAATATGTTGTAGGAATCTATTGAGTCCATTTGACCTATGGTATAGTTTATCTCTGAGGTTGTTTTGCTGAACTGAACTGTCTAAGATATGCTGACATCACTCCACTATCATATCCATTAGTGTCTACTGTATGAAATTGGAAGTCCCAAAGTTTGGTACATAGATTCATTCAGTTGTGTCTGCTTGATAGATTGAACCGACTATTTATCTATTCTGGCCAGATTTTGTTTGAGTCGCCTTTATCAGACACAAGAATGAAAACCAGCATGTTTTCGGTTTCCTTGGTCCTGACAGATTGTTTTCCATGTTTGACTGTCAATGTGTGAGCATCTTTATTTACCAATGAAGTATTTTTCTTGTTGATAACAGAGAATTGAACTTAGGTTTAAAAATCCAGTCAGCCAATCTGTGTCTGTTCATTGGGGAGTTGAGGCATTTACATTTCAGTTTTGACAAAGAAGTGTTTAGCGCTTGGATTTTGTTGTTGTTTGGTGGGTTGACTTATTGATTGCTTTTTATCTTCTCCCTGTTTGGATCATGTCTTTGCTGTCTTGGTGTCTCAGACATGATGGATTCCTCCCCAACTCTCTTTTGCTGAGTTCTTCCTCTCATGAAACTTGTTCTTTGCTGTGGTCTCACTATCAAGACTATCCTTTTCTGCCTCCTGTGTATATACTATTACTATAAGTATCTTCTGCATTGCTGGCTTTGTGGTCATGAACTGCCTTATTTTATCCGTAAACATGGCTTTGCTGATTACAGCAATCTTAGCTGACATTTATTTACTTTTATGTCTTTAATAAACATAATTTAATAATCTGTGCTTTCCTGGCTTTGAGGATTGCTGAGGAGGGTTAGGATATTTCTGCGTTCATAGATATTTTCCATTTTAGCTTTCGGTGCTGTCTCTTTGCTTTGTCTTACTGATATCTTGACCATAATATTGTGAAGAGGTTCTTTTACGACCATATCTACATGATCTAAATATCTTACGTGTTTGAATATCCATTTCTTTCTCTAAGTTTAGGGAATCTGACACAATCCCATTGGCTAGGTTCTCTGTGCTGTTAACAGTTATCTCAGCACCTTTTTTAGCTCAAGGTTCTTAGATTTGGTTTCTGGACTGTATCATAGAGTCCTTGGACATGGTGGGCATGCTTTACTAGAAATTTTCTTTGTTGCTATCTGAATGTCTACCTTTTCAGCTTTATCTGTCTACCATCCCTGCTATTCCTTCTTCTAGCTTGGTCTATCATTGATTCTTCACACCATGCTCTTTATTTCAGTCACTGAGGTTTTCAATCCTTCTCTTTGTTTCTTTTTCAGAGCATCAACTTCCTTAGTGAATTTTTCTTCCGTATTTCTGTCTCTTTCACCCACAGTGCTGGTGTTCTCGCCCAGTTTGTCTGCTCTCACCTCTATTTTACGAACTTGCTTTGCTAGGTCCTGGGTTAAAATTCCTCTGCTTATCCATGCCCTCCTTTAAGGTCATCATCATTTCTATTAGAAAACTTGACATCCCCATTTGGTTTTTGATCTGTTTCAGTTTGAAGTTTTATAGCTGAGGAGTTACAGTTTGGGAGTTGATGTGTTTCCTGACTTTCCCATGTTTCTTTGTTAGGGTGGTGCATCTGTTGGTTTGGGTTTAGATAGCTTTTTTTTTTCCTTCCAGGAAGTGGGAGGATGTTCATTTTAAGCAGCCTGTACTTGAAGCCCCACTCTCTAAGACCACTTCTTGTTTCTCATTTCCCTCTCCCGATCCAGGACCTGTGTGGCTGAGGTTGTATTGGGCATAATTCTCTAAGTTGTGCTAGTGACTTTTTCTAATGAGCCTACTCTTGATTCCAAGTTTCTGTATTACATTCTGCATGGCCGCCAAGTATTTTACCCTACACACACAACCTACTGGGTGCAGTATTTATTTTGGCTCGTGGCTTCTGTTTATCATGGTGGTAGTAGCTAAGCCCAAGGAAGAAGGTATGTACAACTTCTGGCTACAAGTCATGGTTGAGCAGGAAACAGCAAACAGGACTGAACACAGGCCAGGCTGTACCCGTCCAAGGCTCTCTGATTTTGACCCACCTCGTTCTGCCATGCTTCCTTCCTTAGAGTTTCCACTGATTCAGGAATCTTTCTGGAATAAGCACTCCGACACCAATAAGAGTGGAAGAGAGGAGATGCCATAGTGGATACAAGCCAGGGCAGCTCCTGAAAGGCTTGGATGCAGGTCTAGTTTGTGTTCTCATTTTATGCTCTAAAAGTAAAAGGTGGGACAAGCAAGCAAGGTTTTACAGAAGCATACCTGGCAGCCATCAGGTTGTGACGGGGGCAATGACCCATGGCTTCAGCTATTTCTCCAGGCCATTCTGATCCAGGTAGCAAGTGAAGTCACGCACAGCAGACGTGGCAGTACAAGCAGCACTTTAACTAGATCATTACATACTCAGGAACTCAATATCTAATAATTTGTCTTTTCTATCTTTTTCTATTCCACCACACTGTCTCTGAAACATCTGGAGACCAAGTGTTGAAACATGTGAACCTGTGGATAGAACCTATCCTGGCCACTTCATAGCAGTACAATTACATAATCTGTAATCATCTTGTCTGGTATCATTCCCTTAGTCTAGTGTTCTTAAAGTCCACCCACTATACAGTATGTATCAGCATTTCATTTTTAAATGGAGAGATACTATCTCACTGCCTCCATATACCATTTTGTTTCTTCTTTTGTGAATTGATGAATAGATGGGCTGTTTCCTATCAAATGATGAACACTGGGACTATTACACAAAATGCTTTTATCAACGTTCATGTACCAGCTTTTAAGATAAACTTTTAGTTCACTTTTGAACACATACCTAGGACAATCACCTAGAAGTGAAATTTCTTCTTCCTGTAGCTTGTGTTTAGCACTTAAGGAAATTCCAATTTGTTTTTGAGAAAAGGTGTAACTTACTTGTCTAACAAGTAATGTCTTAGAGGTCATATTTCTTGATAGCTTCCCCAATATTTGTTTCCATTCATTTCTTTTTCTAAATACAGCCATCTGAAATAATTTGATGACACATCTCTTTGGATTTTGAATTTCATTTTCTAAGTAACTTACAATATAGAGCACTTCCTCAAAGGCACACTGACCCTACCTTCGGCATAAAAATATTTATTCGGGTCCATTGCTATTTTTCAAATTGACTGTTTATCTTTATTGCTCTGTCCTCCTTCATCAATTGATAATCAAGATAACCCCCCATAAACATGCCAGTATAATCTAGGCATTCCCTAAATGGAGGTGTTCCTCTCAGATGACTCGAGGTTGGGTAAAGTTGACAACTTCACTAGCTTGGCAATATTTTGATTTTCTTTTGTTGATGTATTTTATCCTGCATACTGTTATAAACACCATTGCTTCCTTAATTTTATTCTTCATGTCTTTATGGCTCGTATATAAAAGAGTAATTGATTTTTCTATATTGGTCTTGTAGTGCCATGTTAATACAGAGGATTATTGATTCTCGTAGTTTCTTAAGGGATTCCTTAGTAACTCAACACTAGCTGCAGCAGAGACCACTTTGTGCCATCTTTTTCAATTAGGGTGGGTTGTTGTTGTTTGCTTTTTTTTTTGCTAGCCTTTTCCTCTTCTAATTATCAAAGCTAGAACCTTCAACTGAGTTTGAATATAAGGGTTTTTGTTTTGTTTTGTTTTGTTTTTCAATAGCATTTCCACAGAATACTTTATCCTGTTGATAAAAATGAATTTCCTTTATATTTTTGATCTTTTTGTGTTTTTAAACATGAAAGGCTGCAGGGTTCTGTCATACTCCTTTTCGGCATCTATTTGCATTTTGTCCTTCAATTATATGGCATTTAAAATGAACGCCAGTTCCACTGTGATTCATGACGTAAATCTCATGTGGTCATGTAGTGGACTCTCTTTAATATGACATTAGGTTCATATTTCTAGAATCCTAATAAGCATTTGGCTTTCTTATGGTATCACGTGGGTGGCTTTCATGTCAGGATAAGACTGGTCCTGTAGATTCAGGCAGAAGCATTTTTTCCTCTTTAATTTCACGGGACACTATGAAAAGACTGATGCAAACTAGCTTATTAAATTATTTTGTAGACTTCACAAGTAAAACCATCTGGTCCTAAACCTTTCTTGTCTACCAATTTTGACTTGTGATCCAATCACTTAATCCAGTCTTTTCATTGAAAAGCAGCTGCTTAGAGTAACTGATCGAGGTCCGTGTCCGCTCTGACATCATCGTGTCATGGCAGGATTTGTTTCCATGGGGGATGTTATTTCTCTTGGCAGTGTGCCTGGTTTCACTGGTCTGCTTTATATCTACAGTTTTATAGCATGCTAGATACCCAGTGACTTACTTTGTCGATGGCTGGATTGGGTTTGTGTGGTCAGAATAGTAAAATTTCTTAAGAGTGACTTGTTTCTTTTGAGAATTATACAAGAACTGTTTTTTTTATGGGTAGTTAAAGAATATGTTTAATAAAAAATAATTAAACTTCCATTTGCTCTATAGAACATCATAGAAAGTAATTTAATAAATTACAAATGACTTTTTAAGATGTTTGCTCAACTACAGAAAGCAAATTTAGACTACACAAAACACAACTGGTAAATATTGCAAATGTCCAAAAGAAAACTTGGACTAAGACTGAGTCATGAGGCCTGAAACAAGGGGTAGACCACAAGGCAACACCACTCTAATGTGGCCATGGCATAGGATAGCCCATTGCTTAGTCATGAGCCCTTGTTGTAAGCTGGCTCGCGGCCTACATTAACTGGGTATTTCTGGAAGGCAGGCTGGGGCTGAAAGAGTCTTAGACTGCGAGAGAAGAATGATGAAGCCAAGACAATTTTTCTGATCAAGGCCCTGAGAGTTTACTAAGAGAGTGTGCTTATAAGGGGGAAGGCCCATCCCCCCCCCCCCCCCCAAGTCCATTCTTGGTGCCTGGAGCCATTCTGTCAGCACTTAGTCGCCAGGCTGTTGCTTATTCAGGAATGTCTCAGGAAGACAGGTTCAGGAATGTCTCAGGAAGCAGGTAGCAGAAGAGCGGGGCATTGTCACTTCAAAAGGAGCCAGCCAAGTCAGAAAGCTGCACCGCAGGTGGCCCCACCTCAGTGGCAACAAGGTCTGTGCTGCTTCAGGCTGGGGGAGGCTACAAGCCCTGGATTCTCACTCTTTACAATGGTTAATCAGAAAGCAAATGTCTCCAGTCTTTCATTAGCTCTGGTAGCTCTGTGTCTATCTTCATGGAATATTTTATCTTTGTGACCAGCAGGCAGCAGGAGAGTTACACATGCAGATTTCTAGAGGTTTTATTGGTCTATCTGTCTGTCTGTCTGTCTATCTATCTATCTATCTATCTATCTATCTATCTATCTATCTATCTATTATCTATCATTTATCTATTATCTATATATCATCTATTATCTACCTCTATCTTTCTATCTATCTGTCTGTCTATCTATCTATCTATCTATCTATCTATCTATCTATCTATCTATCTATCTATCTATCTATCTACCTAGCTATCTATTTTCACTTTTCTGGTCCTTACAAACCACTGGTCTCATTCTCTATCAATTCTTTCTTTTTCATAGGCTTTTCTCCCTGTGGATCTCTAGAAAGTGTCATCAGAAAAACACAGGGCCATTCCAGGACTTATGCCATTTTCCCCTTTGTCTTATCTCTGTAGTTACCATAAGATCCTGGTTGTTTAGCTTGTTCAAACAATAAATTCGTGGCTGCTTTTTAATACTGTGTGTCTGTTATTGATTAACTGACATCTTCATTGTCTCGTGCTCAGAACAGCTGCTAACATGGAGACATCAGGATCACCACTGATGCTCTCAAAAAAGAAGCAGGGCTGTATAAGTGCATACAAGCCACTGCATTGGCTACTAAGTACACACATCATTCTTGCTAAAACTTTACTCACAACCTATTAGACAGAATGAAGTTGAACAACTTGCATAGCTACAAGAAAGCATGATCCTGCCACATGCCCTGAAAAGGAAGTGTCAAGTGATCGATATGCTAGATTGAGACAAAGTCGATATAAGGAACAGTTCATAGCAGCTTAGGCTTGATAGAATCTAGTTATATAGTTAGACATCAGGGAGCTTTAAATCCTGTTCAGACCTGTTCAGATAACTTCCTCCTTGATATATGTGCAAATCAAGCATTATTTGCCTCCCTTGGCTTTCTGTTCTCATTACCTGTAACCTGAGGATGTTGTGTTTGTCCCATGATGCCCCTGGTGACTGAATGAGCACAAACGCAGGGGAAGCACTGCATGGAGTTAGTGCATGCGCCAGGCTTGCTGCGTTCACCTGCATACCAATCACCATTCAAATGAGAGTCATTGTTTCCAGTTAGGTATGTCATGGATCTCACCAAGGCATGGCATCTGCCTAGAGGTTTTCATATTAATTAGGACATCAGAGTACGTTTTTGTTCTATTTGGGTCTGGGCTAGATGAGACTAAAACATTAAGGATTTCTTTGTTTACGCATTTTCTCTTTTAAAAATGTTTTATTGGTATGAATTAGCTATACATAATAATGGGTTTTATTATGATGTTTTCAAGCATGTGCACAGCATATTTTGATCATATCCATTCTATCCTCTTTTGTCCCTTCCTGCTCCTATCGATCCCATTTCTTTTCTCAACTAGCCATCTAGCTTCCTTCAGGAGCATGTACACTTCAGCAACGGGTGTACCCTTGATTTTCTTCCTTTCATGACCTCACCAATTAAAGTAAGTTTTATCCCTTCTGTAGCTAAGAGTGGGAAGGAATGGAAAAGCATTAAAGAGGGCAATCAGTGCCGCAGTGTCCTGGATTCTCCAACTGGCTGGCATCTGCCCTTGCTCCTTACCTCTCTGCTCTGGTCATTTTAACCAGCTTGAAATCCTCTCAAGACTTCCTCTTTGCTCCTCATCTGCTTCACTGTAGGTGCTGATACTCCGGGTTAGACTTCTTTCTGTAAAGGAGCAGGCTCTGAGAGCTTATTGACCTACTGTTCTCAGCCCCTGGTACAGTGTGTCTTACACAGTTGGAACACCGTAATTGGAATGCTTTGCAGAACTTAAGGGACTTAACTTGATAATTTGCATTCACGAGATCTTTGTTAAGGCCACTAGGATGGATGAAACAGAGAAGGCAGAAGAAACACCACTCTGTCTTCAATTGTATTTTGATGTAGTGAGAGAAGCGGGCACTCAATTATGCGAGGATAAACATAATTTATTCAGAGGCAGACATAGCCCATGTGACAGCTAATTCAACTATCATTAGGGCAGTATGTCCTCCATGAGCTGCCCGTGTTCCAGTAAACCTTTGTGAGGAAAAGAGCAGCAGGCTGGACCCCATGTGGCCCCGAGGCTGTAGTTTTTAGACTCTGGTTTCATGTCTTGACTCTTTTCTTCTTTCTTCAATAAAGGGGAAAGGCAGAAGGATCATGTTGGAGAGAGTGGAGTGGGGGCACTATGTGCAAAAGGCAAGACCACAGGAGAAGACTAGGAATTCACAGGGAAGAAGGCACAGGATTTGGAAATTAGAGAAATGGGCCTGAGATGAAGCCACTCAGTGTTGGATTTCCCTCTAGGCTCCTTAGCTGATCTGTGAGTTGGTTACACTCTAGGCTGCCCAGGCTCCATAAGTCAGCTCCATTTTCTCAGTGTTATCCCCTCAGGCCCAGTTCTGCCTCCAGCAGAAGAGAGACTTTCCAGTATTGAACACACCCCTTTCCTTAAGAGAGTGCTTGTAGGTGGGGCCTATAAGATTCTTCTTAGAGATGCCTGGGGCTCACCTGCTCTGAGTACTTAAATCCTTTACTCTGATGATCCCCTGTGTTTGTTCTCTCTCTCTCTCTCTCTCTCTCTCTCTCTCTCTCTCTCTCTCTCCTAAGTCCCTAAGGGGACTATTAAAGAGTGGGTGGCCTCCTCAGCTTTGCTTGAATTTCACTAATATTATTAAAGTCCAAATACTTCTCTTCAGAATCAAAGCTTAGCCCAAGCTTAAGTTTGGGGAAATCTTTCATGAAGACAACCTGGTCCACTTAAACAAATGTCTTCAATGATTTTAGTGCAAGAAAATTCTCTCACATTTTCTGCTTTCTCCTTTGGCAGCCAGCCACTTAATTGGAGCCTCATTTGATTTCCCAGATGGTAAATGTGTGTGGACAGGAATATTTTTCTCTTGTGTCTCCAATAAATGTTATTTTTCCTTTGTGGGGTATACGACTAAATTCAACTTCTTAGATCTTTTCTTTGCATATGTCCAATTGTTTGGTGTGTCCCTGTTCATGGGGGCCCAGACAAAGATGGTTTTAGTGGAGAAATGCCCCAGCCAACTGTGGACAAGTATAACTCCCACACAGGCACACCATCTGCATGTACACATGCATCGGAATACACGTGCGCAATAAGGACTGCAGTATCATTCTATGGCATCTGCGATGCACACAGTGAGGCTAAGGTTGCGCACTAGGAGACCTCAGAGTCCGTGTTCTCCATTCCTTCAAGAATGGGACCACTTTGCAGATCTCGGACAAGGATACCCAGAGCCTCCTTCCTGTGGATAGTCATTCCCTGGCAGTTTCATAGCTCTTACCTGCCCTACAGTTGAACCAAGCTTTCAACAGAAGCATTTTATATTCATTAAGTATGTGCCATACACTAAGCATAACTCTAAGTACTTTATATAAACTTTCCCATTTAAATATCAGGACAATACAAGCAAATAGGGTACTATTAAAAATCCAATAGTATTGATGAGAGGGAACTGAGGCTAAGGGATTTTGAAGACCACAAAGCTAAAAAGACAGTAAGCCTGGATTAATACCCAGACGTTCTTTTTTTTTTTTTTTTTTGAGATAATGAAGACATTTTAGAATTAGATGAATTAGATAGTGATGATAATTTTACACTTATATATATATATGTATACATATGTATATATTACAATTATATACACACACAGGCACACACATACACATGTCACTGTATCTATGAGGGTTCTCTAGAGGAACAGAACCAATAGACTATATTTGTGCTCTGACAGGATTTACTAGTATGACTTACAACTGATCAAGGCTATGTAGTCTAACAATTGCCATCTGCGTGCTGGAGAAGCTGAGAACCAGGTCCATGATGCCGAGAACAAGGTCCATGATACTGAGAGCCAGGTCTTTGATACTGAGAACCAGGTCCATGATGCTGGTTCTCATCAGTTTCAGTCAGGAGATTCCTAGAGGCTTTGGTCTTCAGTCCACACTGGAACTTGAAGGAAAGCTGATACCCAGACGTTCTTAACCACTGCCCACATCTCCTAAATGTTCATAGGGGTGCTTCCCGTGCTAGGCACTGCTCTGAGAACTGGATAAAAAATCAGGAACAAAAATTAATGTTTGCAGCCCTTGAAGTTTCTGATCTAGTATGATAGACCTGTCAAAACAAACACAAGTGTTCATACACACACACACACACACACACACACACACACACACACACACACACATGAAAGAGATAGACAGAGACAGAAGCAGAAGAAACAGAGACAGAGAGATTAAAATGGATGGACAGCAGCTTAAATGTGTCTCCCTAAAGTTTGTGTGCTAGAAGTCTGGTTTCAAGCACTGTGTTGTTAAAAATAGTGGCACCTTTATGAATAAGGAGTACTAGCACTGTCCCCTAAAGGGTGTCTTGGAATAATTCTCCTGGGACCCCCTGTGAATCCTCACTTTCTCTCTAGCCTTGTGTCTTGCAATGTAACCTTCCTCTCTCTCACATTCCTACCAGGAGGATGTCATCTTCCACTTGATGATGGAGCCCTTGTCAGAGGAACATTGTACATCTGTACCTTCGGTGCCTAAAAGTCTATACTAAATGAACTTAAAAAAAAAAAAGAATAAGTACTTAACCTCAGAAATGTTATCATAGTAAGAGAAAATTGGACTTAAAGAGTATCATATGCTATTAAAGAATGGTTTGCTGAAAACAGAGCCATGGGAAAGTGGGGAGGGAACAGAAGCTATAAGCATGGTAGTTAGAAGAGAATTCATTCTTGATGTGTCCTGAGATCAGGCTGAAGAATGGGAAGATAGGAAGAAATAGTGTCCAAGAGACTAAGGCGTGTGAACTTGAACGTAAACAAGAATGTAGTGTTCTCCTGTGGAGTGTATCCAGAGCCACTGACCCAGTGACCTGATATTGTTAAAAATTGAGGGCCTTCAGCCGACAAAGGCTCATGCTGTGTGGCTTTGCCACCTTGCCAGGTCACTGGTTGCTCTGTAGCTTGTGGCCGAGGCTGTGTTCAGAGCTTGCTGCTTGTTGTGAGCCAGTGGGACCTCTCCCAGAAGCCACAACCCCAGCACACATCCTATGCAGCTTGTGGCAGGTGACCCAATAACCAAAGGACCGACACCATGCTCTCCAGTACTGTGTTCCCTACTTCCCCTCCTTTACCGTGCTTCCTCCAGGAGTCTCCATCATTTGTTCAAAATTCCTCTTGGACCATCCCCTAGGGCAACTGATCTGGGAAGGCAGACCTCATTAGTGTTGTGGAGTGTTTCACATTCTACCTGGATGGCCCTCATCCCAGTGACATTTCTCCGACTATCTGGGAAATCTATGTCACAACCTTATGCTTGGAGATAAGGGTCAAGGGAACCACACTGCTAATGAGAGTAGACGTTGTCATTGTACTGATTCATACACCTTTCAGGCACACAGGGTGTGGTCCTTGGCAGACATTACTTCATTCTTTCACTAACTTTGTTTTAGCTGGCATATTCTTCCTTTAAGCATGCCTTCAGTTGGGGTAGTCAGACCACATTGACAATGTGTCTTGCTCAATTATGTCAGACAATGTTTTGTATGTCTGACCTCCTTATCCTCATGAAGTTTCAGTAGTTCTAAAACCACAGTCACATCCCATCATGGCCACATGTGGGAGACTAAATCCAGGAGTAGGTCCAATTTCCCTGGTGACTCATCTCACTTCTGAGAGGACCCGATGGCCTTTGTACCACCCAAACAGTTTCATGTTTTTTAAAGAATTCCAGCACTAGCGCTATGTATTATTTTAAAAAGATGAGGGATCAGCAATAGATCTGAGTTTGCAACTTCAAGACCAGTGTCGTCTGGGCAGGAGGAGTCTGACGACTTCCAGACAGAGTCTTTCCCTCTTTGGCTCTTAGTGGAGTGGTAAGCTGGAGCCTTTCCTCTGGCTGCATTCCTACCTAACCCCCAGGAATGATTTGCAAACTAATGAGATAATGTCTGAGAAGCACTCTGCACTCTTAAGAGAAAGGAACCAGATAAAGACAGGACATGAGTATGACTGTTCTGCCGCTCGCTTGTCCTGAAGGCTACTGGGAAATGGAGGAAGCTGCTTTTCCCTCACCCAAGATGCTGACAGATCCCTGCTCTCCGGAGACACTAGGGGCCCACCATTCCCTCTGGCCACACACCACCACACACCACCTTCTTTATTCTAGGGAAAACAATATATATATATATATATATATATATATATATATATATATATATATATATATATATATAAATAAGTGATTCACCCGAGGTTATTCAGTTTCTGAGTGCACAGACTTGTATTTGAACACAGAATGATAAACTGTTCCCTGGACACCCTCACACACACATACTATTCCTCTGTTGAAAGCATAAAAGGACTTCTTCAGGCCCCAGTTTCCTTTTGAGGTGGTTCTAGTGCAGTGGTTCTCAGCTTGTGGGTCACAATCCCTTTGGGGCTTGAACATCCCTTCCATAGGGGTCTCCTACGACTATCAGAAAATACAGATATTTACATTATGATTTATAAGAGTAGCACAATTACAGTTATGAAGTAGCAATGAAAGTAAAGTTATGGTTGGGGGGGGGGGTCACCACAACATGAGGAACTGTATTGGAGGGTCACAGCATTAGGAAGGTTGGGAACCACTGTGGCAGGTGGAAGGAATTCAGTATCAAGCATCTATAGCCATTCCTAGGGGTTTTCTTTTCTTAGTCCCACCTCCAAATTCTGTGCACAAGTCAGGTGTGGTGATTTAATTTCAGCACTTGGGGAGGCAGAGGCAGGTGACTGCAAGTTCAAGGACAGCCTAGCCTAAATAGCAATTTCCAGGACAGCCAGGGTTACAATGTGAGATTCTGCCTCCAGAAAGAAGGAATGAAGAAAGGAAGGAAGGATGGAAAGAAGGAAGGAAGGGAGGGAGGAAGGAAGGAAGGAAGGAAGGAAGGAAAGGAAGGAAAGGAAGGAAAGGAAGGAAGGAAGGAAGGAAGGAAGGAAGGAAGGAAAAGAACAACAAGAAAACTCCAAACCCCTCTGTGCTCAAGAGCCCCTGTATGAATGTGGGTTGGTATTATGTATTAATGTATTAATGTATTAATGTATTAATGTGGTGTTGTAGAGAGGGGCTCCACAGTTCACCTCCACCACAGGGTGTGATTAGTTCCTATACAGGATACATTTCCTGAAGTCCTGAAGGCACTGTGGGGTAATGGGAAGACTTGGTCTAGAGTTTTTCCTTACCTTTGCCTCATATTAGCTGTGAGACCTGGACCAGACCATGAGCCTCCATGATGCAGCCACTGTGCTAATTGGTAGCGAAGAAAGAAGTAATCTGATGGGAAGAGTGGCAACCCAATAGCCTACGGCTTTTCCCAGAATGCACCGGGAGCTTCCTATAGCCTGCGGCTTCCCCAGAATGCACCTGGAGCTCCCTTGCCACTGTGTTCTTCTTTGTAATGAAAAAAAAAAAAAGTGGGACCAGAGATCCATCCCATGATCAGCTTCCAAACACTGACACCATTGCATACACTAGCAAGATTTTGCTGGAAGGACCCAGATATAGCTGTCTCTTGTGAGACTATGCCAGGGCCTAGCAAACACAGAAATGGATGCTCACAGTCAGCTATTGAATAGACCACAGGGCCCCCAATGGAGGAACTAGAGAAAGTACCCAAGGAACTAAAGGGAACTGCAACCCTATAGGTGGAACAACAATATGAACTAAGCAGTACCCCGGAGCTCTTGTCTCTAGCTGCATATGTATCAAAAGATGGCCTAGTCGGCCATCACTGCAAAGAGAGGCCCATTGGACTTGCAAACTTTATATGCCCCAGTACAGGGGAACGGCAGGGCCAAAAAGGGGGAGTGGGTGGGTAGGGGAGTAGGGGGTGGGTGGGTATGGGGGACTTTTGGTATAGCATTGGAAATGTAAATGAGCTAAATACCTAATAAAATATGGAAAAAAAAAGTCAGACCAGAGACAGAGCTGATATCTTACATACATCCAAGTTGCAGTGAAAAGGAATTCAGTGGTTCACAATGAGTACAGCCATCCCACAGTATCTTGTATCTTCAGGGTTGATCTCAGCCCCTCTTGCAGCTTCATGGGTAGCAAAATTCACAAAGGCTTGATGCCTCGTATGAAATGGCAAAGTGCTTGAATGTCACTGAGACAGGACTCCCATGTAGTTCATATTATCTCTCTGTACTTCTAGCATTCATACCATCATATAGCTTATGCAAACAGTTGCTACGGTGTGGTATTTAGACAGTGCTGATAATTAGAAGGTTCATGTATGTTCATCAGATCCCAGACAATTTCTTTTTCCAAGTGTTTTCCATGTGCGATTGGCTGAGTCAGGAGCTACAGAACTGTAGACTGAGATGCTGGGGATGTTAGGGTCCTGATGTCCATTCTGAACTCTTGGTGTGAAAAAAAAATGCATGACTGTTTGGTTAAGCCACTGTAGAAAGGTTTCCCTAACAACAATTATTTCATCAGATCGCACAATGATGAATAAAATATTTAACAAGCAATTGCAATATATAGCTCATTAGTGATGTTCCTTGTGTTAAGTCGGTATCATGAATTCATTTATTAGGTAAGATACTTTTTACACATGTATGAGTAAAATCATATGTACACAATCACTTTCATATTCAGATAAATGATAGACTCTATGTGTATCTATGTATATGATCTATAACTTGACAGTTATTCCTATGAAGCACACAGTGATTCTGGATCTGTGTGATTGACAGAGATGGAATTGGATTTCAGGGCAACCACTGTAGGTTTCAAAACAACCAGATATTCAGCTCATCTGGATATTTGTTATTAAAGAAAGCAGCTTGAGTTTTCATGAGCTGTTTGTAGGATTATAACCAGGTATAAAAAGACTGCGTGCCTAAAGGGACCACTATACTGAGAGTCAGTGGTCTATTTCTAGATGTTTATCTTAGAGAAATGAATTCATATGTTCTCCAAAATACTTGCATAAGAATATTCAGAGTGGCTGCGTGGATAAAATTCTACCAGGAAATAATTTAAAGCAAAAAGGAAGCTGCACACAGATAACCAACTCGCCACCCGGGAGGATCAGCCTCATTACTACAGGAAGCGCCATCACAAGGGGAAAGGATGGGAACTGCCTCACGGGACACAGGACACCCGGTGCCTCATGGGACACAGGACACCCGGTGCCTCACGGGACACAGGACACCCGGTGCCTCACGGGACACAGGACACCCGGTGCAGGGCCCACTCGGGTTCACTTATGCAAATGAATGGTGTTCGTGTGCTCAGTTATCACTCGTCATCTTCAAATCAAAAGGGACAGCAGTCACACCCGTGCCTGGCCAGCTGACATGAACAAATGCTGATGGTTCCCACTCCTCTGGTAGTTCTAGACAGCACAATGACATCGTTCCACCTACTTTCTTGGCGGCTGGGAAGAGAGCCATACTCAAGGAAGGGAGGCAAAGTTGAAGTTGTCCTAGAAACGCCATGCAAGTGGAGTCTGAGGTCAGCATGTAACTTGTGCTCTAGTCCGAACTTTAGTCACAGTTGGTCTTGTACAGCAGTTCTTGGAGACTCAGCTTTGTGTAAAGTTCGCAGCTGTAGTCAAAAACCAAACCAAACCAAACCAACAACAACAAAAACCCTAGAGTGGAAACACTGAAAATTCAGATGGGAGAAAATATACAGTTTCTGCTTTTAAGGTGTGAAATATCACCCAAAGAAACAACCAGGGTTCATCTCTGATGCACACAGTACTGTGAGCGAGTCTGATGGAGGTGATAGAGTACCGTGTGAGTGTCTGATGGAGGTGACACTGAGCTAAGGAAGTGCTTTCAGGCATTGCATAATTCTGTTCACAGAAGTGAATTTCATGAGCAAACATAACTAATGACAGGATTCACTGGATTGAATTTCTGAAAGCCATTGGTAGGCATTTAAAGATCCCTGAACCAGGGGTTTGGAGAGATGGGTATAGTGTGAACTTCTCTAACTTGAGAATTTGAGTTTGGATCCCCATCACCCAAATGAAAATCTGGGCATGGAACTTTGCTCCGGAATCCCAACCCTGGGCAACGAAGACAGGAGAATCCCAAGGACTCCCTAGCCAAGCTGGTCTCAAAGGATGAGGTGAAAGGTATTAGAAAATGATACCCAACGTTGTGGACTCCACGCATAGTGAGCATCCCCCTCATGTTCTCAGCCACAGGCTTGAGCAGAGCAATCGTTGATGATAACAGTCTGCTGCCCCAGCCACCACTGTGTTTGACTCCAGAAGGGCATGTGTATAGGGCTGTAGTGGAGCCAGGCTGTGCGGAGCATGGGCGAGCCAGGTAAGCACACCTTTGTAGCTATCAAGCGGGGAGGTGAGGAGTCAGCCTTACCCTGAGAAACAATGTTTTCCCTTTGAATCAGAATCTCCTCAAATGCAGAAAAGGAGTTGAGGGCGTTCCTCCAAAAAATCAAAAAGCTCTCCCATGACCACTTACCTCATGATGAACTCCTCAATCAGCTACTGATGTCACAGGCAAAGACCCTGGAAAGAGAAAGGGGAACAACAGACTCTCGTTTCACTTTCTTTTAGCTCTTTCTTATTTATTAGTAGCTAAGGTCAAAAAACTCACAGAGTGTAGCCCTATCAAAAAGCAAACAATACAATTCATAAAACACACTGGCTATTTTGTTAAGAACAAAATATACATGTTTGTACCAGCTTTAAAATACAAACTGATTCTGTTATGTACTGGTTTGAGTAAGAATGACCCCTTAGGTTTGTTTATTTATTTATTTTTATATTTTAATTTTATATTTATATTTTATTTTAACATATTAAATAATATACAGACACAGAGACACACAAACATATATATGTGTATATATATATATACACACATATATGTATATATATATACACATATACACACATACACATACACACACACACACATATATATGTGTGTGTGTGTGTGTGTGCTTAGGGAGTGGCATTGGTTAAAAGTATCAGGAGGTGTGGCCTTGTTAGAGAAAGTGTGCCATGGGGAGTGAGCTTTGGGGTTTCAAAAGCCCAAGTCAGGCCCACTGGCTCTCTCTTTCTGTTTCCTGAATATCCACATGTAGAAGAACCCAGAACCCAGAGCTGCTTCTTCACCACCAAGTCTGCCTATATGACATCATTCCTGCCATCGCTGGTAATGGACTAGACCTCTGAAACTATAAGCCAACCCCAGTTAAATGTTGGCCTTTATAGGCATTGCCTTGGTCATGCCATCCTTTCACAACAATGAAAACCCAACTAAGACAGAAGTTGGTACCAGGGACTGGGTTTTTGCTGTCATAGGCCTGGCTGTGCTTTTGTTTGGAGCAATGTAGATTTTGGGACTTTGGAAAGCCTTAATTGGGGCTTAATGACTGCATCATCCTAGTAAAAGCACTGAAGACAGTGGTGCTGAGGGTGATTCGAACTGTGAGGGCCTGAGAGGTTTTAAAGGAGAGGGATTTCAGTGTGTGGCCTAGTGACTGTTCTTGTGATATTTTGGTGAAGAATCTAGCTGCTTTTTGCCCTTGTCTGAAAAGTCTGTGAAGTTGGAGTTGCCTTGGAGACAACTCTGACCCCATGATGTCAGAGAAGTCAGAGCTGTGGGATACCTGCCAGGGAGGCTGCTAACAGGGAGCGGAAACAGCCCAAGAGAGAAAAATTGTGTTGTGGTCAACAAAGCTTAAAGGAGTTGGACTTCCAACTTTTAAACACTGTTGAGTCTGCAATAGACTATGGGGACCTTCAAAGCTGGACTAAATGCATGTTACATTATGTTATGGCTACAAGCCTATGGGGGTCAGGGAGTAGAATGTGGTGATTTAAGTAGGTTTGGCATCCATAGATTCATGTGTTTGAATGCATGCCCCACAGGCAATGGTACTATTTGAAGGTGTGGCCTTACTGTAATAGGCATGGTCTTGTTAGTGGCAATGTGTCACTGAGGGTGTGAGCTTTGAGGTCGCTTATGTATAAGCTCTGCCCAGTGTGGAATTTTAGTCTCCTTCTGGCTGCCTGTGGATCCAGATGTAGAAATCTCAGCTCCTCAGCACCATGTCTGCCTTCGTGCTGCCATGCTTCCCATCATGTTGATAATGGACTCAAACTCTGGAACTGTAAGTCACTCCTAACTAAAAGGTTTCCTTTCCCAGCGTTGTCTTGGTGACGTTGTCCACCCCCAGCAGTGAAACCCTAAAACAGGCCCACGTTTTACTCTGCTCTAGAGCCCACAAACTGTGGAGCCCCCTGGACTCATTTGAGATGGGAGAGCAAATATCACACAGTGACTAAAATTGTCATTGTTTTGGGGCTGGGTATCACTAAAAACTCAAAATTTGGAGAAGACCACTGGCTGAAATTAAACAAATGGATACCACACTTACCTTGAAGATCCTGCCAGTTGACTGAGATGATTAGAACTCTGTGGTTGAGAGTCAGGGTTACCTTTAGTCTCCTTAATGGGGACTCATTGCTCATCTCTGTGCCTGATCTAATATCTCCTTGGGTACCGAGCAGTGTCTTTGGGTGCGTTCTCCGCAGACCACTGGCTTTCTCCAGCCTGCAAATGAGAGATGTCATCTAAATGCTAAACCTTCCCTTGCTTTGCTGTAATCTCTTCAGCGGACACTTTCGGGGCATTTGGAAGATGCTTTGATTTATTGACTTCTTTTAGTTTCTGTAAAAGCTGCATGAAAGGAACATTTCTAGGGTGGGAGATGTTACTTGTAGGAACCTGGTCCCATGTGTCCAGGTCATAGCCATTGCCTTTGGCTCAAAGGTAAAGCCCTTTAAGCTCTTTGAGAGGAGAGCTGTGTTGTATGTCAGCAAGACATACCCCTGATGAATGATCAGTTTTAATTTTATAGCACATTTCATTTTTGCATGCTTAAGCTTTTCAACTCTATTAGTAGGATATAAGTAAAAGGATTTCGTCCTTTACTGGAAATGGGGCAATGATCCTGTGAGCTGCCTGATTACAGTAATGCAAGGAAGAGAGGGTACAAGGCCATTGCCTGCTGAAGGAGGAGGGTACAGGGACCCTTGCCTGCTGAAGGAGGAGGGTCAAGAAACCCTTGCTTGCTGAAAGAGGAGGGGCACAGGGGTCCTGGCCTGCTGAAGGGGGAGGGGCACAGGGGCCCTTGCCCGCTGAAGGAAATGAGATGCAGTATCCTCGGCTGTCAAAGGATTCTGATTTGGAGGATTTTGCTATAAACCTGGGGAAAAGAGACAAGAAAAGTACTTCATGTAGAGGGTGAGATGAATCTCGGAGAAACCAAAGATGCCTATCTCATCCTTGGGCTAGCTAAAGAAAATCTGACACTGACCATAGAGAAGCCATATTGGATCATTCCTTCTCAAAGTCTATCGACACCTGGGCTTTGTCTGTTTGCCTTGGATGGCCATGCCTTACTCAGGATCATTTAGGCCTCCCACCCCTGGGAGTAAAAGGGCCACATGAATGCCCTTCAGACCTACGAAGGAGCACTCACTGGGTACAATGTTGCTTCAGGTCAGGGAACATGTGGCTGTGTGGTCTATGCTCACAGACAGTGCCATAGCGGGAGGAAGCATACAGAGGTCAGATGACCTCTGTAGAGTGCCAGAGATACAGTGGCACAGATCTCTCAGTACTCTTGGTGAGAAATTAGGACTGCTCCCTCTCCACTGCAAAGAATGAGGACTAAGGAGCAAAGTGGAGGCTTCTAGTCCTGCCTCACAATGTTCCTGTGAACATTGCCTGCTTGTGTCTGGTATCCTGATTGTTTAACTAGTGGACACTACTGATGTTACAACTTAAGAGCAAAGAAATATAATATAGTTGTTATATTATGTCACATTAAGTGCAACCTAGAGGTGACACAGAATGGAGTCACTATGGCCTTTGGGATGTTCTCCACTCTTTCTTCATGAAATGATGTTTGTTGGTTTGTCTATTCAACAAATACTCAGTATCTATTCTAGGCCCCATCCTGCTTTAAGTCCCTGGGAGACAATGAAGAGCAGAACACAGTGTGGGCTCTCACGGAGCAATGTTCTGATAAAGCTATCATCACTGCAAGGTGCAAGAAACACCCCCTTTCCCAGCAACCTGATCCTTCAGTCCTCCTCCAGTTGGTTATATCTCCCTAAGCGCCTAATAGTTTTTGCATACAGGTTTCTCTTAATTATTTATACATACTGGTAGATGTCTGACTGTCCTTAGTGAATGGCCACTTTAAGAAGGCAGGAATATGTTGGTTCTGCCCACTGCTGTATGACAGAGCCCACCATCTTGTCCTTAGCTTGCTTGAATGCTTGCTGAGTGCCTCTAACTGCAGGCTTTCTCTAAATGTAGGAGCATTTGAAAATACTTCAGCCAAAAGGTGGCACTGTAGGGAAGTAAAAGAAGCTGCTAACTGGCCATCTGCACAGTTAGTTCCTGAGGACTCTTCCTGGTCTTAGTTACAGGCTAATGCCAGTCTAGTTGTTAACTAGGAGTACGGTATTCCTGGCCTTATATTAGCCTATGTGTTTACATATAGCTGAAATCTCTTAAGATGATTAATGAATTTAAACAGCCTCCATTCACTAGCCATATCTGACTTGTTAAAGGGGTTCAGATTAAGTTTTAAATCAATATGCCTGGAATCCAATTTACCCCAAAACATACATGCATCAACTTATAATATCTAATAGGACATGGAAACACAGGCTTTTCTTGTTTCAGTGGTTGTCTAGAAAAGGAAAACTATGAAATTATTACAGTTCACTGCTAAATGATTTTGCAAATTTCAGCACCTTCTTGTGAAACTTTCTCAGAGTTCGATAAGGCCTTCTGGACAAAATGAAATTATAACTGACAGCCTTCTTTAAAGGTTTCAGGAGCCAATTCTCAGAGTACAGCCAGGCAAGCCCAAGATAAAAATCTCCTTCTGATATAGGTTATACATAATGAATGGTGCTTTCATATTTTAGCATAGGCCACCTGGGTGCCTGTGGTGCCCAAGGCTAGTCACCACATACAGCACTGTGTCTCCTCCACAGACTCACAATCTTTTTTGCTATGTATTTATTTTACAACAAAAATAAAAGTATATAGGCTGTTATTTTTACATGAAATCTCACCTCTTTCTCTCTTTCCATCCCTATTTTGTGTGTGTGTGTGTGAGAGAGAGAGAGAGAGAGAGAGAGAGAGAGGGAGGGAGAGAGAGAGAGAGAGAGAGAGAGAGAGAGAGAGAGAGAGAGAGAGAGATGAAATGATGCTGATAAAGTACAATTCATTTGGAAGTAGTATTTGTTTTGTGGTCCACTTTACAGGTGAAATAAGGGGTCATTGCTTCAGGGCTTACTGACCAGTTGGAAAGATAATGTACCTACTTGTCAGGTGATTAATTTATGAAAGTTTTTGAGAAACAGATACAAAATAAACAATTGGCTTCAGATTTGGGGTCCATATTATATCACAAACTGCAATAAAGGTCATGATGTGAACTGTCTGCAAACCCAGTAGGAAGTTTCTTCTAAGGTCCAGATGTCAGAAAGGGTGGATTTCATTGTTGACTATTGAGCAAAGATTGTATGGGGTGACTTCCTAACAGAACAGAGCAAGATTATCTCCTACAAATCATTAGAGACTGTCTAAGTCTTTAAGTTTGAGCATGTTGAAAATAAATGGAGTTGTAAATTTTAAATTGTTAGTTTTAAAAAGTTGTGGCCTTGCAATCCTCCGTAATCTCTTGGTAGTTATGTGGAATTGGCTCTAAGCCCCACCATGTTGGTAGTTATATGACACACCCATGCATTGCAGAGTCTGAGGACCTCCAACACTTGATGTGAAAAGGCATAGAACTTGCAGGTGACCGATGCACAGTTTCTTGCCTTAATCTCCAAATTACTTCTGACAGCTAATGCAATGTAAATACTACACACGGATATTAATTGTATATTTTAAAAAATAATGACAAGCAAGAAGCTTGTACCTGTTCAGTGCAGTCACAATTTTCTTTTAAATAAATTTTAAAAATGCAACTGGTGGTTTTGAGTTATAAGTGCTTTGATCCAGTCCCCATGTTTTCTTAAGAACAAAGCCAAAATCTGTGTGGCCCTTAACAGGATTAATGTACAAAGAATACTGTTCCTTACAAAAACAATGACAATTATTATGAAACCACAGCAATGTATATGTTAAAATATTATATTGGTTCACAGTAAGGAAGGCACGTATCATCAGTGTGAGAAGGCATCCACTTTCCCTTGGCAAGGAATGCCAAATTCTCCATCGGCTGGGTGGCGCCAATGGATTTTGGCAGGATTCAGTGGGGGGAAAATGCTGGGTTGACAATCTACATTTTCCCTGTAGAGACAACACTTTATAAAGTTAGCTTGTAGATAGTAGCTGCCCTTTAAAAGACCTTTCAAAGATGCTAACAGAATACCTGAGGGGGGGGGGCATTGGAAGAGATCATTGCCTGTTGGATTGATAGAGGAAACTGACTCCAGGATGAAGATTACATTTCTCTATACATATGCTAAAACATATATACATATACTAACAAATCAACACACACATATACTACACACACACACACACACACACACACACACACACACACACACACACACACGTAGTATATTTCATGCTGCTGCCAGCACACACAGTGAAAGAAGTTCCTGACACTGCAGAGGTGGGTGTTGATGGCTAACAAGCGTCTGTATAGTGTGCACGTGTTGGAGTGAGTGAGGCTTTTGGAAGGCTTCCTGTTTGCTTGAGTGAGGCTTTTGGGAGGCTTGCCACTGAGCTCTCTTGAATATTTGCTAGTTCACGAGAAGCGGTTTGGAAAACAGCATTTGAAGTCAGAAAGGAACAGACCCTCTGCGGTCTGAAAAGCTAGGTCATTGAAGGTACTCCAGTCAACAGGAGGCCACACGGAGCAGTTTGCAGTGTGTTTGCAGTGTTGTCTGTGGGAGTGCTTCAGGTGTTAACCCTACCCTCCAGGCAGAGCAACTAAAGCCCCCTTTCATAGTGGATACCAGGGAGAAGCAGAGAGGATGAACAGGAGAGCTGACTGACCCTGTGGGTCCAGGATTCCCAAAAATAATTCTTACTGAATGACACTGTCAACCAATACAGCACCAAACCAAATTTAAAAAACACAAATGGGGCTGTAGAGATGGCTCAGCAGGTAGGAGCACTGACTACTTTTTCACAGAACCCAGGTTTGGTTCTCTGCATACACATAATAGCTTACAACCTTTCACAACACTGGTTCTAGGGGATCTGCTACCTTCTTCTAGCCTCACTGGCCACTGGGCATGCTTATGATGCATATACATACATACATACATACATACATACATGCATACATACATACATACTTACATACATGAAGGAAAATGCTTATATAGCTAACACAAAAAGATAATCCTTCCCTCCCTCCCTCCCTCCCTCCCTCCCTCCCTCCCTCCCTCCCTCCCTCCCTCCCTGCCTATCTGTCTGTCTCTCTGTCTCTGTCTCTCTCTCACACACACTGAGAGAGAGAGAGAGAGAGAGAGAGAGAGAGACTATGAATACTCTTTTCTCTTTTCTCTCTAAGCGCTGTATACATTTTTTTCTTTATACGTGTAGCATTCTATCAGGTGGGTTTTATTATTTTACTTTACTTCTAGATGAAAAAGTCAAGACCCCAGATAAGATGAAAGCGCCATTCACCAGTCAAGATCTAGACACGAACGTACTCCTTTCTCTGTGCTAAACTTGCAACCGAGGGTTAGAATAATATGCCCGGGACTGCTCTGTAAGGTTTACGTTGTCAGCACAGCAAGTCGGGGGCACAGGGGCTGAAAGCTACTGAATAAGTGAGTTCCTGAACAAGGACTCATAAGCTGATAGGCTGGGAGTCCTTGAAAAGAAGTCTGTCTAGATGGTGGACCCTACTCCTCAAGGTATAGAAGATGATTACTGGAAATAGTTTTTTACTGGTTATTGATATATATGTACCAGCCAGTCCACGTGGGAATTCATCCTCAGAGGGTAGATTTGGTTTGGTGATGATGGTGCAGAATCCCCCTTTAATGCATGTTTTTCAGGGTTCTGGTATGTAAATGAAGTTACTGAATGATTCTCTAACATGACCGTATAGCTAAGCACCTGAGGGCTTTAAAAATATATGTAGTGTGGACCCATACCAGACTAATTAAGTCAGAGTTTCAGGCAGTGTGGAGACTGCCTGTTAGGATTTTCACAAAGCTCTGCAGGCAGTTCCAACTAGAGCCAGAACAGAGTACTCCAATCCGACCTTGTCTAGACATCTGGAACTTCCTCTTCAGGGCAGATGTTGGAAGTCTAGTTAGCAGCCATCGTGGCAGAGAAAGCAAGAAGTGGACTTGGTAAGACATCTGCATGTCCTGCTATGTCTCCACGTAGGCATCTCAAAGTAGGGATTTTGAGGAAATTAGACAGTTGATGGTATGGTAAAGCCATAAAAGAAACATGGAAAATAGTCCGAGAAAACAAGATGCATGTCTTGATACAACGTTATTTAAAATTAAGGGCGATGCTTTTTTAGGACCTAAGAACAAGCTATACCACTGCACAATACAGAGAACATTTCCTGGGAGCGTAATCACTTTTCTTTCTTAAGGCTTTACTTTTGGGCTCTTGCCTGAATGAGGAGTTTCCTTAGGATGTCAGCTCATATAGATGGCCTACGTTACCAGGCGCCTTCACAAACTGTTTTTAAATTTCTCTGTATTAGGGAATTGATGAAGGCACCTGTACTCGAGGTGGAAGCTTACTGCGTCTCAGAAAAGATAGAGTCATTTATACGGTTTAAGGGGTTTAAGTGACAGGGTGTTAATCCAAGAACCAAGAATGCCCACTTTTATTGGTCCATCCCATTAATCGATCATTCCAACATTTACAGTCAGCACAAGCCCTGAGGACTACTGAGGAGGGGATGTCTAATGCTTCCTACCACGCTTGCCCATAGGCCTGACAGACCCGAGTGGTCCCCCATACATTCACACGCATGGTCACCTCCCTCCTGGTTCAGACAGCTCCCCAGCACATGCCACCAAAAAAGGCTTCATTTTTAGATAATAGAAAACCAGAGACCCAGGTCCACAGGAGTCTCCCAGTCAGATTTGACTAGGTTTTGCTTACAAAGCAATTAAAAAGGAGGCTATTGGGAGAACATTTCCATTATCATCATACAGGAATACCAATACGCAAGAAACAAAACTATAGGCACACTTGGCGGGGCCTTCTGCTGAGCTTGGGGTGCAACCGGGACGCGCCCCACGTCGGTGCAGGGCGCCTACTTCGCCAGGCACGCGTGGGCGGGCTCGGCGCTGCTAGGAGCCGCCTTCCTATTGGCCCTGGGACACGTCGGTCCGGGAGTGAGAGCTTGCAAAGTTTCATTGAAGGTGGAGGAGCTCGCGCCCTCCGGGGAGCCCGGGCTGCTTGGCTCGGGAGAGGCTGCTCCGTTGGGGACGCGGGGACCTCTGCAGGGCTCCTGGGCTTTCTTTTCTCACTAAAGTCGCGGTGGTAGCGCCGCGCGCTCCGCGTCTGGGTCTTGGTTCCGGCCCAGACTCGCACAGCTCCTCACGGGGAGGACTGGACTCGCATCCCCGCGGGCTGGCAGCGCGACCCCGCCGGGTCGGGAATGTTTCTCCGCGCCCTGCAACTGGCGCCCGGCTCTCCCTGGCCTGAAGCTTGGGGGCGCTGAGGCTGAGCGGAGCAGCAATTCAGCGATCCGCCCGGAGGCTGGGGCTCCAGGACGCGGCTTCCAGGGCGCCCGGCGGGTCTTTAGCGCACCGGGAGCGCCTCAGTCCGCGTGGACTCGGAGCCCGGGCTGCGCCGCCCAGACTCACTTACTTCGGAAGGGTTCAGCTAGAAACTCTCGGCCATCCCGGAACGCCGCCTCCAGAGCAGGCAGAGGACAGCTATCCTCCTCCATCCCCTCTCCTCACCGCCCCCATTCTTCTCCACTCCCAGAGTGTCCCTCCCTTGGCTCCTTCCCAGGCGACCCCTGGAGCCGCTGCCGCTGGATTCCGATTCCACACTTCATGGGCGGGCCACAGGGGCTCGGGCGCCTGGTTAGGTGGCTGCCTGGAGCCCCGTGAGCTGAGCGGCTCCCGCCCGTCGAGCGCGCCCTCGGGGCAGAGAGCGCCGCGCCAGCCGACGCGATGCCAGGGTGGCTACGAGCAGCCGGGCGCACGAGGCCCTAGGTAGACATGGGCCTGACATCCCAGCTCTAGGAACCCCTGAGCGTCGCCCTACTGCTCGGACTAGCAAGGTCCCACGACACGATGGCTTCGGAAGTGGTGTGCGGGCTGATCTTCAGGCTGCTGCTTCCCATCTGCCTGGCAGTAGGTGAGTGTGGTGTGCTCATGAGGGTGACTAAGGAAAGAAGATGAGTGGGCGCCTGGGAGAAGGCTTCCTCACAACGTGAAGGGGTCTTAGCTCTGCGGGATTCGGTTCTGAGGGACACTGCTGCGCAGGCTGAGTGGCAGGGGCTTCAGATGTGCGCTGTTTGTAGTGTGACAGACCTGCGCTTTAACTTGGCAATGCAGCGCTCAGGACCAGGATCTTTCTTAGTCGGTTCAGGTAACCAGAATTGAAGTGCTGTGGGGATCCGGTCAGTTGAATGGAAGTCTCCTGGACTTCCTGTAGAGGATGTGCATAAAGGATGCTAGTAGGGTTGGAAAGTGATTGTAGACAAGCGACCCTCTCTCCTATAAGACTACTTACTAACAGACTTTGAGAGGACACCACCACCCCTGCAGACTTCCCAGATGCTCAGCACATTGTGCGACCAGAAGGGACTCAGGTTATCTCTCCACCAGCTTAAACTCCAGCAATCAAATAGGGAGAAGTAAACAATGCCAACAGTAGTCAAAAGAAAAGGAGAGATGCGGGGAGATGAAACTGCCTTGATGATTCTATATTTTAACTCCACAATAGCCTCCGTTTACAATAAAAGGGGCTGGATGCTGAGGCGATAGACTAATCCGGCCCTTCTGACCACAGCCTTTTCCAGATATTTAAAGGATTAGAAAATGGAACTCACTCCTTGGGACAGACCAGTCTAAGGAAGTCCCTTGGAGAGCCTCGTCCTCTGTGGCTCCGGAAAGTTAGGAAGAGGGTATCTGTTTAAAGATCACAGCAGCTGCAGGAGTCTTCGCCCAGTGTCAAATTCAACCCTAGTCTTTAAAAATCGCAGAGCTCCAAAGCTTGGCTTTCCATCTGCTCCTGCAAGAGCTAGAAAATAGAACACAGTAGGAGGTTTTGCATTTATAAAGAGATATTTGCTTTCCCACAAAAGGAAACGTTTTGTTTGTTTGGTCTGTTTTTGAATCTTGACAGAATTTGGTGACTGGGGATTTCAAGTGTTCTATTTGCTCAGGTAATTGGACTAGAGTTCTGGGAGTTTGGGTGTCTGCAGGATTCACAACTTTAGCTAGAAGCCTCTGGGAAACTTAGGTGCCCAAAACTATCCTGGTTCTGGGAGAGGAGAACGCAGCAAGGCAATGTCCCAGGTGCTTCTGGCAGTGCTGGAGCTAGCACTGACAGGCTGCTGTCCATCTAGACTGGTGAAGTTCCAGGTTCCAGGCTGGGCCATTTGGTCAGTGGCCTTGTTCAGGAGGGAGCAGAGCTTCCTCAAAACCCAGGAGAACTTCCCCCTGCTAGTTTTGAAAGCCAATATGAAAAGCTTCTACGAGGTGCACAGCATACAGGTGGTGCCCCTGTTTCTGTCTCTTCTCTTCCACGCACCTGATGCCTTCCAATTGGATTTGATAGTTGGAAGCTAGTTAGGTCTCCAGTTCAATAGGAAGTTTTAGTTTAAGAGGCGTGGCCTTTGGGTCAGAGGCTGCTCTCTTCCCTGCTCCAAGCCTCTTTACCTCCTCCCTGCGCTTCCTCAGCTGCATCCCTCTCTTTCCTCTATTGCTCTAAGTTGTCTCATCCCTTGCCCGGGGCAGCAGTTTTGCATGGAAGAGTTAAACAGGTGGCCACCTACAGCCATCTGGATCCACCCGTGAAATGAGAGCTGGGAATGGTCCCTTGATTGCCTGCTGTCTTGTCTAGGGTTGGGGCTTCTGCAGGACCCAGCTCACTGCCCCTTCTCCCTCAAGCCATAGGAGCCGTGTAGAGTCATTTCTACTAGACTTTGGTGATGCATTCCTGAAGCCCTTTAACGGGACAAACACTCCCAGCCATCCAGAGGAACATCCTACAGTCTAGAGGCTCCTCTGGCAAAGCAAGGGCACTGCTTCAAAGCTGTAGTCCCAGCTCCATCATGCCTCCTATTTCTTCAGCAACCCCTCCCTGCAGTGTCCATATTTGCAAGCTTGAGCCAAGGGGCTGGGTCCATCTCAGGATGCGAATGGAATCTGCTCTGAGGTTGGGACTTGCTTGAGAGGAGTTGGACTTGCAGGACCACAGGAATAGAAGCCCTCACCCAATCCTGCTCCCTTGCAAGTTTCCTGAAGAGCGGAGTCTAGTCAGGGCAGGGCTGTTGGGGGACCATCTCCCATTGTTTTACTCTTTTCTCTGCACTCCCACACTTTTTGTGGGTTAAGGAGATGGGGGAGTGTGCTAATGTATTGTGGATATATGAGTATGTAAGAGTGTGTGTTGTATGCATGAACACACATGGACATGTGTCATATGAGAGTATGAGATGATATGAATTAACCTTAGTGCATGAGTGCATGTACGTGTGTCATGTGTGTGTATATATTTGGCAGTAGGTACTGTTCCCCCCAGCTTACCCTATAGTGTGTGACTTCTGTCAGCCTCCCAAAGTCTGATGTTGCAATAGGGAAGAAGAAAAGTCCCTGGAAGGAGAGAGAGGAGCTTCCGGGGAGGCTCGCTCTATGAATCTCTTGCATGTTGGCTCTCACTTAGGAAAGATGACCCAGATCCTAAGATGCACAGTGCCTTGAATCACT
This sequence comes from Mus musculus, assembly GCF_000001635.26. NCBI lineage: Eukaryota > Metazoa > Chordata > Mammalia > Rodentia > Muridae > Mus > Mus musculus. The sequence continues at coordinate 63,383,626 of NC_000084.6, read as the reverse complement.
GTATCCTTAGGTAGCTGGATAGGAATCACATTATTTTGGCTCTTGGTTCCCTTCTACAGGAAATAGAGATTTTCAAGGTTATTGAGGGATTTTTAGGTCTGCTTGCTCCCAAGGTGCCACTAAATCAAATGTTCAGATTTCCCTAATATCCTGGGCTCGGAGAGCACAATGACTGGCTTGCCATTAGAATCGATTTTGCATTTTAGCCATCTATTTTTATATCTAGGCAAGGCGGCCTTCAAAGCCTTGCCTTGATAGAAACTCACATACATTTCCTTTAAACCTCTTTCTTTTACAGGATGTTGAAAGTTTCCTACAAAAGTGCCCTACTCTCTTCAACTAATGAGCGGTGCTGAAAAATGAACTGCCTTTGTGTTCAGCCCAATGCTTAAGTGGTTTTTATTTATTTAATTTTTTATTGGCTCTCTAGAAGAAATTAGAAGGAACGTGATAAGTGATGTTGGGCCTCTTGTATGCAGGTGTTATGTTTTAACAATGAAACCAAACTATACTAGAATGTGTTTACCGTCCATAATGAACATCTATTGACAGATGTTTTCATCTCCATAGCCACTGGACATGTCAAATATCTCCAGAATGATCTATGACCTCTTGCTAGCCAGTTGATTTCTTTCATATGCATAACATAAAGGAGAATGATAAAACTCTTCTGTAATATGCAGTCTATTATCATTATAATAGTAGCTGACCATTGATGACCATATATATTTTATGTTTATTTTCCTTCAGTATGATTTCAGTTTCTAACTCATTCTTCACCCCTCCCCCTTCTGAACTCAGGCCTCATATTCTAAGTACAGAAGCACCGTGCTAGCCTCCCCACTTAAGTAGAGGTTATTCCAGGATTAGGAAAGATTAGTATGTGTCCTAGGTTGGTTTCTGCTGTGATAAACTCCATAACCAGAAGCAACTTTGGGGAGGAAAGGATTTATTTGGCTAATAGGTTAAAATTCATCTTGGAGGGAAGCCAAGACAGGAACCCAAAACAAAAACCCAGAGGCAGGAATTGAATCAGATACCATGGAGGAACCCTGCTTACTGCCTTGTGCCCTCTGGCTTACTTAGTTTCATTTCTCAGCTGTCTGGGGATGGCACAGCACAGCCTGCAGTGGGCCTGGCCTTTCTACATAGATTAGTCATTAAAAAATGCTTTACAGACAAGGCCACAACGCAGAGGCAATTCTTCTTCCCAAATGTGTTTAGGTTTGTGACAAGTTGACAAAAAACTAATATCTGGATTTAAAATAGGTGGCTCCTTTTGATATGTGTGTATCTATGGTCATTAATATTTCTTTGTGTAGCAAATTTTCGCTATTAGATATCATTTTGAAACCACATTGTGCATAGTCCAAAAAAAGCTGATTTTTATTTAATCAGTGGGAGGGCATTAGAGATGCTGAAGGGTTCATCAAAAGGATATAAAATAATTTTGATTTTGGTCATAGCCTCTCAGCCTGTTTATTATTATTAATTACCCCTAGAAGTGAAAGGTTTAGACCAGTGGTTCTTAACCCTCCTAACACTTGCGACAGTTTAATATCGTTCCTCATGTTTTGTGACCCTCAACTATAAAATTGTTTTGGTTGCTACTTCATAACCGTAATTTTGCTACTGTTATGAATCATGATGTAAGTATCTGTGTTGTCTGATGGTCTTAGGTGACCTCTCTGAAAGGGTCATTGGAAACCACCCCCACAAGGGAGTTGTGACTCACGGGTTGAGAACCACTGGCTTAGACACTTCTGGTTTAATTCTAGAAGAAAATAATTCAACCCAGAGGGTCAGGGGTGGTTGGCACGTGAGCTGTGTGGGCTGGAATTCCATGTGGGTATCTTGCTTTGTAGGAAGTGTGTTTGGTTGCAGGTTGAGACCATCACATTACCTTGGACCCCTCACCTTTCGGGTGTGGTCATGCTGCCAGATGATCATGCCCTGCCTTGTAGCTATTCCTACATGATTCTAAAGTCATGTCTGTTTCCTTCTTACGGTAAAATGGAGTCGTGAGAACTGCATCCCTAGTAAGCGTACGCCCAGTCTCCTGTGTCATGCCTAATGTGACTGTGTTACATTTATGAAGTCAATCAGGAGAGCTGGCCTGCCAGCTCAGAGCTCCCATAGGTCTGGGCCCTGGCCATTCGGAGGCCACAAGCCGGCTAGGATTCAGATTCAGAGCAAAGCAACACAGCCCTTTTGTAGAGTCAAGCCATAAGGATGAATATATCTATGACAGGCAGGGTTTTTTAACTAGCCAAGCCTTTCTCACCACTGTACTGCAGTGTTTTAGATACCAGTCTTCTTATTGAATATAATTCTCCCTGGGATTGTACGTTGATGTTTATTTTTAGCTTTGTGACAGTAGGTCTATAGTCTATTTGATGTGATTTTATTTTATTTTTTTAAGTGAGAGTCTTTCATTTTTGGTCCCTGTACTGCTCAGAGGGAACCAAGTTTGAAGTTAAGTAATGGCAATGGGTAGATTATTATAAATTTGTGCATAAATATTCAGGAGAGCTTCAGATAAATATCATGAGCATATCTAGGTATTTAAGAGTTATTAATAGGGGCTGAAGAGATAATTCTGTGGTTTTGAGCATTTGCTGATCTTTTAAGGGGACTTGAGTTTGGTTCCTAGCACTCACAACCATCTGTAGGTATGGCTCCCGGGAGACCCAGGACCTTCTTCTGGACTCCAAGAGAACATTCACTCTTTGCGTGCATGGATGTGTGCACATGTACAAACAATTTAAAATAATATAAACCTTAGGGAAAGAGTAAGTAATGACAATACAAAGATGCTGTATGTGTGATGTATTTGTAAGACTTGAAGATTAATATGGGATCAAGCAAAGACAAGATTCCATTTGGATGAAGGCTAAGCAGAAGTCTATGTTTGAAAAATTTAAGATTTGGGGTAGGGGGGAGGACAGAGAGATTGCTAAGTAGTTCAGAACCCTTCCAGAGAATCTGAGTATGATTCCTAGTACCCATGCCAGGTGGCTTACAACCACAGGAACTCAAGCTGCAAGGGATCCAAGACCCTCTACTGGCCTCACCAAGCACATAGGCACAAGTCCCCTACACACAAATAAAATAAAAATAATGAAATTTTTGAGAAAATAAATATTTGGCTATCAGCATTGCTATTTCTTTTAATTTCCAGTATCCACGTGATCACCTGACATGCCATAGCAAGCCAAAGTCAAAAAGAGGAGGAGACCCAAAACACACAGCAACCTGTGTGGAGAGCCATAGACTCGGTACTTTTAATGATCCCAGACATCCTACACTGTCCAAAGATTAAGGGACCCAGCACATTTTGCTCATCTTACTGTTCATTTTCTGTAAGGCTGAGGCCTGCCCATTCTGCGTATGCACTCTACCCCTAAGACACACCCCATTCATTTGCTATTAATAACTTTTTTTTAAAGTAGAGCAATAATGCAATTTTGTATTGTTTTCAAAAAGTTTGGAAACTGTCAGTTTAGCTTTCTGTCTTACCTGTGATAATGAACTCACTTAGTTTCTGTTTTCTGACCTTGTTTAGTTGGTCCCATGGCAGCAGAATATGTGGGATGTAAACTGATGCTCACTTCATGGCAGGTAGGAAACAGAAAGAGAGAGAGAGGGAAGGCAGTGTTCCTATATCCCTCACAAAGACATCGTCTCAGTGACCTAACTTCCTGCCACTGGGCCCCACATCCTAAAAGTCCTTCCACTCCTTCCAGCATCTCCGCAGGCTGGCGACCAAGCCTTCATTACCTAAACATTCGGGGAACATTCTACAACCAAAGTATAGTATATAACACAGTTCACTGGTTTGAGGTGGTTTCAATGTCTCTCGAATAATGCCCAATTTCTTCCCTTCCCTCTGTGGTAGGAAGGTAAGGCTTTATGGTTATTTCCTGATATTTTTCAAGTTCTGCTTTGGAAACAATCCTGCACACAAGCAGAATTCATATTATGGATGGACATGGTGGCATGTATTTGTATAAGAATTTTCAAATATGAAGTGCTATTTACAAGATATAGTTGGTGTGTGTGTGTGTGTGTGTGTGTGTGTGTGTGTGTGTGTGTGTGTATGTGTGTATGTGTGTGTGTGTGTATGTGTGTATGTGTGTGTGTGTGTGTGTGTATGTGTGTGTGTGTGTGTATGTGTGTATGTGTGTGTGTGTGTGTGTGTGTATGTGTGTGTATGTGTGTATGTGTGTGTGTGTGTATGTGTGTGTGTGTGTGTGTATGTGTGTGTGTGTGTATGTGTGTGTGTGTGTGTGTATGTGTGTGTGTGTGTGTGTGTGTGTGTGTGTGTGTATGTGTGTATGTGTGTGTGTGTGTGTGTGTGTGTATGTGTGTGTGTGTGTGTGTGTGTGTGTATGTGTGTGCGTGTGTGCGTGCGTGCGTTTCGGCTATTGTGTGACTAGTGTGATAGGACCAGTCAGCTAAGAACCTTTCTGACACTTTCCTTAACTGTTTTCTTAGAGCGTGATTGATTCCGTGACCGAAGCTGAGGTGATTGTCCCTTTCATGTTGTTTCAGACTTGAAAGTCTAAGTCCTGTGTTACCTTCAGCATGGTCAATGTCAAGCATTCTCCACTTTGGTCCTCTGAAGGTTTCTCTGCTTTGCATAAGTTCTAGATCAAGTAGCAGGCAGAGCTTCAAGCTCTCTTAGCCTCTTTCCATATTGACCAATGAGTAGAGCTGCCATTCTTCAAAGAAGAAGATTTGTAGCTTCTTTCAGGGCTCAGGTGTTTGCCTGAACCTCAGTTAGGTCTGGCAGATCATTGCTGCCTTCTGTATTTCAACATGGGTTCCCTGTGAGCACAGAAGACTCTCATTCCTGCCTTGCACTGCAGAGCCTCTTGCCTCTGGCTGGGAGCCTGAGTTCTGGTTCTGTTCTTCTCCAGTCCTCTTGTCTAAACAGGTCTCCTCGTGGAATGGGGCTTAGCAAAGGCCAGCATTATTTCTGTCACATGGGAACGAAGAAGTTTGGAGTCGATCACAATTTTTCAACATGCCCCATCTTATATCAAAGGGCCTGATGTCTGTACTTTCCTACATCACAAAGAGGGAGTACTTCCCTCTGAGCTGGATACCCTGCACTGCATCAGACACTGTGGAGTTCTAGGAGGTAGTACCTGGGCAGGACTTAGCTGCAGAAGGACAGGTGCGTTGTTTCTATTGATGGAGAATGGAGGCAAATGGGAATCAGGAGAGTCTGCCCTGCAGAGGTCTATGGCATCCACTGGTCAGGGTGCTTTTTAAGTGAATTAGACAGATATCTTCCAAATTCTGACTTGGTCTGTATTAAGTGGAAGATATCTTGTTCACGTGAGAAGCCTAGCTGGAATCATCAAAACAGAGTCAAAGGTACAGCCTGTTCCCACACATGAGCAGTTTACACACCCCAAACTAAAGGACTAGGAGTGAGCTTGCCAGGAGACAGTTACAGTTGCATTTTGCCTTTCACACCTTTGAGAAATAGGTTTGTTCATTTTGGGTGCAAATGTGTAGGCAGTGCTAAGATGACTACCCACTGCCCGTGTATCAGTGTGAGTTACTTTGTTTCTATCACTTAGATGTGCTTCAGATGAATAGGGTAAGAAAGGTCTAAAAGGTGACTATGGATAATCTATATATCAGGGACTGTTAGGAGTCAGGATATGATTGGACATTTGGGGCTTGTTAAGAAGAATCCCAACAGAGAAAGTGGCAAACCTTTGTTTGTTAGGGCTGGATCTACATTCAGGAAATCAAACACATGAATTATGATTGTACATGGTCTCTGACTTGCCAGAATTTCAAATATCTTTTGAAGGTACTCTGCACAAACTGAAGAGCTGGGTTGTACAGCCACACCTCTGGCTTTGTCAGACAAATGTGTGATCTTAATCAATTTATGGAGTGTCTCAATTCTTTGGATACTTCATCTGTAAAGTGAATGGATGAGGATAGTACTAAGGTCTTAGGGATGCTTCAGGTTTAGATGATGCTGAACGTCAAGGGCTTTGAATGGTGCTTTCATTAAATAGCTCTTAATTTTGTAGACCGAAGTGACTCACTGTCGTAAGTTAAGGAAATAAGTTGGCTGGTTGAAGAGCCACTTACCACTAGCAGTTTCACGGACAGACAATTTAGAATCCCCACCAACATGTATGACATTTACAGAGCATAAATAAAGTTTGGTGCACAGCCTGTTGAAAGTGGAGATGGCCTGTGTATCCTCCTGCCAGTCAAATTCACTGGAAGGTCTTCATGGCTTTGGTCATTGTTACCTTACATACAACATGACAACAGTGACATCACAGAACACATTAGTTTGTCCCTACAGTGTCACCTGGCATCTTGTGCATACTCATCACTCTGTTGTGTTTTTAGGCTATTCTTTTCTCCTATGTCCCTGCCAGTTCAAGGACTTGTTACCCTCCCTAGAACCCTAGGCATTAAATGTCCTAATATACAGCAGGTATTTGGGTCATCATTTTGAGATGATGCTTTCCCCACTGAAAAGATTATGTGTGATCATACCAATGTGGCTATCCAGAAAGGGTTCTAAGGCAACCACCCTTAGCCCTATATCTTTCTCTTTAATATATCAGAGATCTTAATATAGAAATTCAGTCGAGCTTCTCTTACTTAATAGTTTCCAAGTTCTTGATTATAAAATTCGCAACAGGCTGATTTATGCTCTGTAGCTGTCCTAAATGAGAACATTATCACGGTGACAGCTAATATCTGCTAACTGCTATGCAGTAGACAGAGAAGGAACAACCTACTGGATAATGTGAAGTTTGACCTGAGTAGCATCCTTGAAGTGCATATTATTTTTTAAAAATGCTTTCAGCTCTTCTGGAAGCACACATATTGATCTGTTTTCTCTTGTGGTCAAATCCTTTAGGTCAGCACTTCTGGCCACAGGTAGAGAAAAAAAATGGGGGAGGGCAGAGCTTTAACAAGCTGGTGGGAAAAAAAAAAACAAAAACCACAGTGGAAATGAGTTCCAGCTCTGTGTAAGACTGAGTTGTCTCAGCTCTTTGCTCTGCTTCTCCACGCTGCACCTGCTTGCTTCCTGCAGCTGGCTATGACATCACAGAGGGAATGTAGTCCTTGGGGAACTGTCCTACTCTGGTGGTCTAATGAGCAAGTCTGCATCATGTTAATAATGGGCCATGTGTCTTTGACCTCTCCTCCTCAAAGGCTTCATCTATAGATTAAGTTCATGATTCTTAGTTGCTATTTCTGCCTATCACTCTTGAATGCAAAGGGTGTGGCTGTAACTTACCATTTCACATCCAGCACATGAGAAGTTGGGAGTTCAGGTGGTTGTAGTTTCTTAAGGGCCATCTTACTTTAACCACTCTTAAAGAAAGGATAGGAACAGCTAGTGATTTGCTTTTTTAAATAATGTGGCTGCTTGAGCATGTTTTTTATAGACCAGTTTTAAACGAGAGACATTCTGACTTAGACTTTTAGTTTTGATATTCTGGAGTCATGTGGAGTGTGCAATCATTACCAGTGATGGCCACAAGTAAAACCAACTGCATGCTCACCTTTGGTTGTGAATCGAAAGCATAGATCTTGAAGACTAAAGAGTTTTACCACCTATAGCTCATGATTATAAAGAAAACCAGACTGTATTGTAGCAATGGCTGAAGATAAGTGAGATTACAGAAATAGACTTATCTAAGAAGCATTTGAAACATAGATTTCAAGTAAACTACTTGATTTAATCAGTGTAAAATTACAACGATGCTGTAGACCTTAGGATCTTTGCTATGTATGTCTGTCATCCCTAGAAGTATTGGGAAGGCTACACCGAATCTGCAGAAGTGTCTGTCCTGTGAACTGTCTTTCAGAGCTCCACCCTTCCATCTTCTCCCTTTCAAACTAAATTTAAATACTGGGCTCATCCGGACTCCTCTTGTTGGCCTTGATGCCCAAAGTCTATCTAGCTGCTAAGTAGTCAAACCTACATGGCCAGTGCCAATACTGCTAGTTGCGTGTCAACTGGCTCTGCCATAGCACACAGCTCTAGACACCCATCTCCAGCTGAGAGAGAGGATTAGAGAGCAGATTACAAGGATGTGGAAAGAGGGTTTGCCATACAATGGGGGTGTTATCTTGTGAATCGGCATTTTTCTGAGACCTCTAGTTCTCCAGGCTTGTTCATCAGTAACTGCAAACCGACTTAACAATAATAATCAAAGCATCACCATGGCTCTTGCATTTCTTCAGGCTCACATTGAAGTTTTTGTCAGTGGTGGCCCTGCCTAATTATGCTTCCACCCTCAACCAGCTCTTGGATGGACTTCAGTTAGAAATGCTTTGGGCTATTTTCACACATAACACAATTCCCAGCTGGGTGTGTCTCAATTCCCAGGGGGTTTAGGTAGGACGGTGGTGGGTTCAAGGCTAGCCCAAGTTAGATAGTATATCCTGTCTCAGATACATATACAAACATATAATGTATGTATGTATATGTATGTATGTATGTATGTATGTATGTATGTATACAGAGACACACACAGATACAAAAACACACAGACCACACAGACACATACACACACACACACACACACACACACACACAGACACACACACAGACACACACACACATGTACACACAGGAGCTGAGGATATATGTCAGTGGGAGAATCCTACTTGCCTACCGTTTACAAGAGACCACCAGCCTTGATAGCCTGAATTATAAGGAAATAAGCAAATCAAAACCAAACCAAACCAAAGTTTTCTTACTGCAAGCAAACTTACCAGTTTTCTACCATATTGCTTGTTTTAAAGGATGGGACCCAGTCATTAAAAGCATTGGTTAAATTGGATATCAGTCTGGTGCAGTGGCACACATGTGTAATCCTAGCCCTTGGTAGGTGGAGGCAGGGAGATTAGGAATTCGATTACGTAGAGCAGAATGGATCTTGGATGTTATTAAACAATTGCTACTCTGGGATGCTCAAGTCAATGTAGCCTTACTTAGATTTTTAGGTTAGATCGAATCCTGAAATGTGTATTTTAAATGTGCTGCTGCTTTTTGAGGGAAGACGCTGGTCAAGTAAAGCCTGGAGAGTCTATAACACGAGCCACCTTGTCACAGTGCTCAATGCATTTTAATATGCACGGAATGCAGTTTTTAAATCAAAATGTAGTTGAAGTGAGGTTTCAATAGTCCACTAGTGGTTTTGTTTCTTTTTGTCATTTTTAAAAGTCAGCCTCTGGTTTGAATCAAATTTCCCTTCCCTCTCCTGAGATCTATACGCATTTCCCAGAAGTCATCAAAACCCTACGGTAACAGGAGACTGCATGTGCCCAACGCTTGCCTTAAAATAGCAGTTGCTTTTGTTTACTTCAGATGTCAAAGGAAAGGCATGCCTGACTTTTTCTTGATTCCTGTCTCTTTCTTACTTGTGATATTACTGCTTTCTAGGTTTCTTTTCTGGATGCCACCCCCAAAAACAGTTGAATCATCTAAAAGAGCTTAATGTGAAAGTCTCTAAGAATTATTACATTCCTTATTTGTGTGCTACTAATTCAGCTGTTGGAACTTCATGTTAATCTCATTCATTGATAGAACTGGAAGAGGTGTCCTCACTTGTGTCCTGAAGAACTAAAGCATAAAGTGGGAGGGGTGGTGATTGGGAACAGCATTTTAGAATTGTGTCTGTGGGGTGTGTGGCTCAATGCTGATCCAGGATTGACTCACTACTTATCCAAGATTGTGTAGCCCAGTCCTGTTCCAGGAGTGTGTAATTAACTGATTATCCAAGAGTGTATAACCCACTACTCATCCAAGAGTGTGTAGCTCAGTACTGATCCAAGGGTGTGTAACTCAGCCCTGATCCAGGAGTGGGCAGCTATTTATCATTCCTCCCAAGAAGCAGCTATTATTATGGTCCCTGAATTATACAGAGTTTGGAAGAGTTTTTCCTTTGCATAGCCTTTCAATATCTTCCTTCATTTTTACTTGTTTTTGACAATTTCATAACCCCGTGTGATGCATGTTGGTGGTATTCAGCCCATTGCCTCTCTTCTTTGCCCGTCATTCACTCACTCTGGCTGCACCCTGCTTCCCAACAGCCCTGCTCCTGCTTCCATGCATTCTTTGCATGCTGGCCCCTGAGTTTACCCAGGATTGCTTGCATGAGTGTGGAGATAAGGTTGTTTACCTGAGTGTGGGCAAGTTAGCAGTGCTCACACCACTGAAGAAAATGACTCTCACTCCCTAAACAGAAATTAACTGCCAATAGTGGTCTCTCAGCTGCAGGTAGGGTCTTATGAACCTCACTGGTCACGCGTGATAGAATGTTGACAGGTTCTGTCTTGTTCAGGGTTTAGAGAGAAGCATTGCCGTTGTGAATCTAGGAGCACCATGTCCATGTCATGTCTAGGGGATAGCATCTCCCAGAAGCCTCTCCGTCTTCCAGCTCCTACGTTCTTTCTACCCCCTCTTCTGAGAGGTTCTCTGAACCCTCTATGGAAGTTTCAGCTGTGGCTGGGCTCTAGCTGCATTAAGGACGGAGTGCCCATCGGATGCTTATTCCCAGTGCTCTGACTAGTTATGACTTCCTGTAGCAACTACCACCCACTGCATAAAGAATCTAGCTAACTAACTAAAACTGAAAGCAGCATTAGTCAAGAGTTATAAACAAGAATATTTATAAGGAAGTCCAATAACACATTCATTTAGCAAAATAGCAGTAGTAGTAATTCCCCTTGGAAGAACCTATAATCTGCTCACGCATGGGCTTTTGACCAGGATTGTAGTATGAGGCAAGAGCTCCCATGGAGTGGGCCTCAGTAATACTATACAGGGCCCAGCTACAAGTCTACACAACTACAGCCATCTGATTTTTGGGGCAGTAATTCCAGAAATACACATAGGAGAAAAGATAACCCTGGAGCAAAAATAGTACTTTGAAAATGGAGTGTGTACATTTAGCAAAATTAAAGTAGGTCTGTGTCTCTCATTCTGAATAAAACTCAACTCCAAACCAATAACGTCAACATAGGACCAGAAACTCTGAGACTTCTGGATACAAAGAGGCGTGCTCTCAAGAATACAGGCACAAATTAGGACTTTCTGGATAGGACTCCAGTCAGAAATTGAGATCAGCAAATGGCAAATGGACCTCATGACATCTCAAAGGGTTCTGGTTAATCTAGTGAAGAGCCATTCTAGCACATTGGAGAATGTCTTCACCAACTATAAATCTGACAAAGGATTACTATCTAGAATACACAAAGAAATCAAACCACCAAGTGTCAAAAAGCAGAAATAACCCAATCCAAAATTTGTGCTATGTCTGCCTTCATATTCTCTTATTTCCTCAGGCTAGTGTGTTTGTTCTGGAATCCTCCCAATCCAGTGTGTCTACCCCCTGCTATGTCTACAACATCTCCTGAGAGTCCAGTCAGGAGCCCAATCCAGTGCCCTTCATGCTCACACAGCAATGATACAAATGACATCTCCGTGATTATTTCTTCCTTTGTTTAATTGAGGCTGAGGTTTTTTTTATATATACACTTGCAAAATAGAGGTGATAATAGTATCTATATTGTAGGGTAGCTGGAGAGATTTAAAAACAGTATAGATCTGAGGTGGCAGAAAAATTACCCAACATGTCTTTAAGGCCTTCAGTACTGCAAATATGAACGAACAAGCTAATGGATTTAACAAGCGTTTTCCTGTTTAACAGTATCCGGCATATAAAACACATTGATTAAATCCAGATACTGTGAGGTCAACATTTAACACAAACAACATTTGATGTACAAAACATGGTTTCTGGCTCTGTGATTGCTCCAGGCATTGGCTTTGTTATCTCCAAAGTTCAGACTTGAGAACTTGACTGGGTTACAAACAAACAGACACCACAAAAACTTGTTCTCTTGTTTTTAGTAAGTTCGAGATTTTGTATTTGACCAAGTTCATAACTATTGAACTACTTGCAGTGCCCAGGCCATGAGTTGGACATGTCTGTCTGTTGGAACCTTAGCCCACACTATGTCATGCTAGGAGTGGTGACTACTAATGGTGGTCACTGTGTGTGTGAGGAGTGTTGTGGGTGACAAGCATGATGACCCTGACAGTCAGACTGGCTGTGAGATGAGGGACTGCTGTTGTGTGGGAAGAAGCTCTTTGACAGGCTAGGGCACAGGAGGATGATTGTCATTGTACTGGCTCCAGGAGCTATGTCTGCTGTAATACAATGGCATGTCCCTATCAGAGAACAAGATAGAAGGAAAACCTGGCTGGACAGGGCCAGAGCATCTTTATCCCCTCTGCCACCCTCAGACATGATTCAATAGATAAAATTGTACCCCCTCACCAATAGTGTTGACACCTCTGGGAACAGCAAAACTCGAGGGCAAAAGCTTTAAACCAAAGTGGCCAGTGTTTGTGTGGAAGGTGTTAGGGTCAGTTTCTTGTGCTGCACCCCACTACCACCACCACCTTGTAGTGGGAAGGATGCAGAGAGAATGGAGTTGTCCTCATTGTCCTATGCACTGGACTTCTAAATTCAAGAATGTAAGGGCTCAGGGGCAGTCCTGTGACAGAGCCTGAGAGCATGTGTGCTTAGCATGTACCAAGTAGGCATGTCTTCCCTGCAGTTCATAGAATGCCACCCTGCCGCCCCCCATATGTGGCCAGGTAGAGCTGTGGATGATGCCACAGACCAACACAAAATCATGAATTTGCTTAAAACGTGATGTTTTGTTGTTCAAATGGTTTGTGTGACTTGGCCGATTAGCTCTTGACCATGACCTTTGAAGATGACTGTGTTGTGTTGCAATGTCAAATGGTTGGACATGCCTGCACCAGGGGCTGAGTTCCATTCCCAGCCATAAACCCAAGCATCAAAAATTAAAACAAAAGACTAGGCGGAGTTCAGAAAGAAATACCGACTGAAGTCTTTTGGGACATAGCCAGGCTTGTCACACGGCCATGGACAACTGGTCATGTACGTGTTTGTTCATCTTCCAGGAGGCTCTACCGGACTTTGTGTGTGAGAATTACACGGGAAGCCTCCGAGTCAAGGACGTGAAGAATGCCCCCTCTGCCACTCTTTGCTTATCTTGTCACACACCCCTAGACATTTATTCAGTCAAGCAGACAGAGGATATCCCCACACTTGGGGAAGATTGACAGTGCTGGAAGAGAGAATCCCAAGTTACAGTCAGAGGAGGCTACAGCATGGTTCTCTCCTGAGCTCAAGTCTCATTCTCTGGCAGAGAGCTTTTAGTTCTTGCTTTGAAGTCTCTACCTTTCTTTCCTGATGGTTCCACCATGACTTCCGAAAGTCAGATTTCTCTTCCCTGAAGCAAGGCCCATTCTTACTGAGAATGGAAAGTGTCTTGATTTCCTCAGAGTCAGTGAAGAAACAGTTCAGAGTGAATGGGCTGTGCTGGTCTGAGAAGCAATCAGACTATTTGCCTGGTAAGCGGTTGTTCAGTTGGGTATGAGACAGGGATGACTGGCTTCCTTCATCGAGCATCTTGAGATGTTCAGCGTTGTAACAATGGCACTGTGATGAGGCTCACGACTCGGGCGTAGCTTCTTGGATGTGCCCAACTGTGTTGATGGACCATATTGATGCCACAGACTAGCACAAGAATGAATTTACAGAATTCATGAAGGCTGGGATTGCTATTGTCTTGCTTCACACTCTCTCCTTCCTTCTCTGGGAGCTACATACAGACTTGGGCTCTCTCTCTCTCTCCCTCCTTCCCTTCCTCCCCCTCCCCAATCTGTATATATCTGTGAGAAATATTTACTAGTTGCTGATGCTTTGTAAAACAAGCACACTTCTCTTAAATTCACACATGAGGAAGTGGAATGAAAAACCAGGCTTTACAGGAAGAGGTGGGCCAGAATGTAGGTAGACTTCAGATATTAGGGGTTATTTTTTTATCCTTAATCCAGGATACATTTGGATATCAACATATCGCTCTGAAGTGCTAGCTTAGAGTCTTTTAAAAAGCCCCTCCTCTGGACTGTCTAATATATTCTCTCTATTTCTGCCAGAATCATCTTTTAAAGTAGAAAATCTAACTTAGCAGAGTATAGTGATTAAAACCGAGCCTTTGTGTTTGGATTCAAGGAGTTGGGTCCTTGGTGTTTTTTTGATGACTTTGCTCCCTGGAAAGACTACTTCCTGTCTCTCCAATCGCTCTTTCTGGATCTTCACTTGAGGAAAGCTCTGTCAGGATCCAGAGGGAGGGTGATGAGGGTAAATGACTCTCCACTTCTGGACACTCAAATAATAGTCTCCTGGCCGTTGTGCTCATTCCTATAGAGATTTGTGTGGCGAGGTATCCTGCTAGGTGCTTCCAGCTAGCATTGTGGGATTCTGGTCAATTGCATAGAGCATGTAGTATTTGACCTGACAGAAAAGATGATGACTTAAGAAACACAGCAGGGAATAATGGTTTAAATCTTTCTCTTCATTCCTTCTGGGGCTTTATGACTCCTGAGGAACGGGAAGCGTCATATGATCAGATCTCTGTCAGTCAGGCCTGTGTTGAATAACTGCAAATCAAGCTAAAGTACCCTCTTTTGCATCCAGCCATTCAGCAAATATGTGCTAAGTACAATATAACACATGCTTGCCTGAGCTCTGAAAAGTGTATCTTTTTCTATTCATTAAAGGAGCAAAACTATATATACACAACACACATATACATATAGATATGGTGTACAGCATGATGTCTTAGAATACATATAAACTTCCAAGTGGCTAAATTATTTAACATCACACAAGATGGAAGGCTTCTATATGGCACAGAGATTAACCATTTTTGTTCTTAAAAATGAAAAAAAAATCTTTCTTAGGTCTTCAGTCCTCATGTCTTACACTAACACATTGTGGTCTCTCCCAGTGAATCAAACTGAGTGACATTTCACTAAAATATAGAACTCTCAAAGTCTATGATCACAACTGGAACCTGAAAGTCTTTGCTTCATGGGGCAGGATGAACAGTGACTGGAGCACCCTCTCTGTTGTGTTTCTAGGAAGCATGCTATTGGCTGTGAAAGCCATGTGTGACTACTCATGTCTAGCAAGACAAATGTTCCATTTTGCCCATATGAAACCCTATGCATAACCCAAAGTACGCAGTTGTGGACATGCATTTTTTGGCTCTATTAAAAGCAGACCTACTTTAGAGAAAGTAGACAACATTTTTAAAGGCTATTTTGGTAGCCTCAGATGTAGTATAGTGCTTACTTGGAACAATATTGGATGGAGAGATAGGTGGATAAATCAACAGATGATAGGTAGGTAGGTAGGTAGGTAGATAGATAGATAGATAGATAGATAGATAGATAGATAGATAGATAGTCCAACTAACTCTCAGAGACCTGAATGAGTCCAACAGGGTGTGTTGCCCTTTATTCTGCATCCCCCACTCCCTCCACAGTCTTTCATTATGGGAGTAACTAACCCACCAGGGCCAAAATAGCCTTTAACAGTGAAAGTCCACAGGACAGTTCTTGTTAAGCACAAGGAAGCAAAGACTATTTTAAACTGGGCCCTAATGAATACCTACATTTACAATCAAAAGGTCTGTTTCTTACTGCTTTTCTCTCACGTACCCACAGAATCGTCTTTATCTTGTCAGTGGACGTCAGTGCCAGTGAGACGTAGACTTGAAGCTTCCACCTCCACCTTCCCCACTCAGTTGCACTCAGAGCTTTCCACAGACACACTGCAAGAACTATACACAGGATACAAGTGTCTCTAGGGAGGATTCAAAATTCTCACATAGATAGGCATTTGTCTTTCTGGCCCAGGGTTGAACTTTGCCTAACATTCAAGATACTATAAAGTCCTTTTACAGAAACTCAGAATTAAGCCTCATTGGAGCTTAAGAAGTGACTCAGTAGCTAAGTGGGGTTTTTTGTTGTTGGTTTTTTTTTTTTTTTTTTTTTTTTTGACTAATTCACACTTTGAGCTAAAACCTTTTGTGAAACAATGTAACAGATCAAATTTGTGTTACTAATTCATTCGGGGGAAGTTAGTTTACACCTAAGTCAATACACAGCACCTGGGAGGGGTCGCTCATACTTTTCATTCCTCAGCTTGAAGGCGTTTTTCCACCTAACATTATTTCTCTTCTGAAACACTCTGGCATAGCTGGGATTTCAGCGTGACCCAAAGGTGAGGTGTAATCGATTGCATCTTCCTGTTTTGTCTGATGCTCTGGTGTTCTTTGCCATAGTTTGTCTACATCTCAGAGACAACCCTAACACATCTTGGGAGTTTTCTCTCTGGGCATCTCCAACAGTTTCTCTAGTGCCCTGAGCACCCCCAAGGCACAGTCTAGTAGAGGTGGCACTTGTATGAGGTGGCCGTCTCAGGCTTGAGCTGCGCTTCAGATTCATTGACTCAAGTACATCTGATGACTTTACCAAGGTGAAAACAGATGTCACTTCTGGGGAATGACTTAATAAGAATGTACGGGAATGCAAGAATTGTTCTGTGTGTGCTGACAGCGTAGCCTTTTAGCCATCCAGATGGTAAGTAGACAGAAGGCTTAGTATTTTCAATGAAAGGAAGAGAAGCAAAGTTGCCAGTCTCAGGAATGTCACTGAATGGTGCCACTGTGTCCACCCTGTGGCTTTGGAGCAGCTGTGCCGGGTGCCAGTATCATTGAGGAATTCAGTGTGTTGGAAGCAGAGGGCACTGAGTTTGTAGCCTTCTGTCAGGTCTGGTGATACCTCTGGTCCAGGCTGACCAGAAAGGAGAACTTGATTGTTTTTGCAGTTGCTCTTACTCGAGTTAGGTCTTTCAAGTACACACCACATTTTTGCCCCATGAGAAGGCAAACTTCCTGTGTGTCAACTAGAAATGTTTAAACTCTTAGGTTAGGAGAATTTCAAGATGTACTGATATAGGTGTCAGGTGATATTTAGGGAAGCATGTTACTTTGAACACAGTATATGGCAGCCTCCTCTTTTTTTCCAGAGAAAGGGTTGCAGCTAATACCACGGTCTGAGCCTTCAGTTCAGGAATGCAGTGACTAACTTGCAAATGCTTTTGGCGCTGGGCAGCGGAGAGTTCCCAGAGACCACGCTGTTGATGCTTGGATATCCACCAGCTGGGTATTATGTGTGGTGTTTGTTATGTGTGAATCTCATTGTGAAACTTGTGTACTGAAGTATGATGGATCCTTTTAGGATTCATGGTCTGTGATGCCGAGCGCTCAGTTAAACCATGACGTGCACAACTTTAACTGTGGAGATTCCCTCTGACAACTCGGTATATCAACATCCAAAAAACAAAACAAAACAACAACAACAACAAAACAAAAAACCAAACCAAACCAAACCAAACCAAACCAAACCAAAACAAAACGAAAAACAAAAAACAAAAAAATCCCCAAAAAACTCAACAAACAAACAAACAAACAAACAAAAAACCCAACTTGGAAATGTCTTGTAATTTAATCAGAGAGCCTTCAACTCTGAGAATCATATTTTGTTTTTACCCAGGAAGTAATTTTTAACCCAGTGCCACTTAGAGCAGGATAAGTATATTGATGTTAAGGAACAAAGCCGTCTCACTACATAAAGCTCCATTCCCACACCTCTGCAAGCCACTTTCTCAAAGTTCCTGGGTACATTTCCTATTAGTGTCTCTGGGACTTGAAAACCCGCTGGGACCCCACATCCTTAGACATTTTCAGAATAATATACCAGATAGGGCTTGTAAGGGTAAATACTGAAGTCATTGGGTGCACTCTGAACAATGGACAATTGTTTCATTTCTTTATTGTTTCATAAAAATCTTCATGTTGTGGTGATTGTTGTAAAATTGCAGTTATTTTGCACACCCTATTTTGCCTATTTTATACATACATTTTTAGAGGGCCTTCTATGGCTTCTATTTCATCTGCTGAGATTCCCCCCTTAAAAAGATCTGAAAATCTTGTCTAAAACCGAGGGGGAAAGTGAAGTCCTTCATAGACACCCAGACTATTGTCAAGATGTTCCCAAGTATTTGCATTTTATCGTTTTGAAGAACAAAGATCCTCTTTATGGTTTATGTTGCATAACTTTTCACTTACCCTTTGTGGGGGAAACCCAAATGTGTCTAATTAAATACAGCACTTAAATATTCAGAATGCTAATGTTTTGGTGCAAATGTGTGTGTGCACGTGTCCGTGTGTGTGATGTTATGGTTATTGGGTAAGAAACAAAACTTACAGTCAAATTGAGTTTCACATAAACAATAGATACTTTTTTTTATTTTTAGTATAAAATGCTTCCTCCAGGATTTTGGATAGTTAGGATTACAGACAGTCTTCTCCATAGTCACATATCTGAGGCACAACCATGACTTTATATGTATGTCAATTTTATTCTTTGCTAATATCATACCACAGCTATATTTCTATCCTGCTATATGGTTTGCATATTTGTTATTCCAGTGGTTATATATTATTATCATGAGGTCAAATCTGACCTTATTCAACACTTATTTATTTGAATGTTTTAACTATCTCAAATATTTTCATCGAAACATTCATTTAATATTTATCTTTCTTGACTTCAAAAAGATGTACAAAGTGTAACAGGATCAGAGAGAAATCGAAACAAGTACTTCACTCTTTTGAAATGTTTCTTTAATGTTATTTTGTTGCATTTTTTTTTTTTTTTTTTTTTTTTTGGTTTTTCGAGACAAGGTTTCTCTGTGTAGCTCTGGCTGTCCTGGAACTCACTCTGTAGACCAGGCTGGCTTCGAACTCAGAAATCTGCCTGCCTCTGCCTCCCGAGTGCTGGGATTAAAGGCATGCGCCATCACCAGCATTGCATGCTATTTTAATGTTAATATTCATTTATGAAACTTGATTTTTAGCTAGTCGTCATCTAGTAAGTAAACATAGTTGTTTCAGAATTTTAAATTAGGAGCATTTAGTTTTGAATTCTATTTTGAAAACTACTCACTTAGTTGTCCATAATCAAGTATCCATCTTAAATATGTAGGTTTGAATGATTTCAGAGGTCTTATTTTTCAGAGACCTTTTGGTTAGCATTATGTCTGGTAGAGACAGAAGAGCAAAGGACAAGATTACTTGGCCATGAGTTTTTCTGTTTGTCCTGATTTATAATTAATGAGATAGCATTATAAGTATGTGATAATAAAGGGATAGCAACACTCCTGGCCATTGTACTTCATAGTCATGAACTTCTCCTCTGCTGCCATTTGTAGGATGTTAAGAGCTATGTCAGTGGAAATGCTCACCTATTCAGCAAGGCGTGGGAAGTTCTTTGAGCATCTTAGACATTGTGGAAGGCCTCTATCCTTCATTCTTCACAATGTAATGTGATTAGTTGGGGGAAATGTCCATATTCAGCCTTGACAAGTATAAACTAGCTGTGAGCATTAGCTGTCTTTTCCAACAGCTCTGGGAAGTAACATTGCCCTCACCTGCTCTGATTAGAATGGTACCAAGTGGACTTCCCCTCATATATGACGTGTGACTTCATTTTGGGTACTACGTGTCTTTTCCAGTTACTTGGAAAAGAGACCCTCCCTCCGGCCCTTTATGTTCCTTACAAGATCCTGGAGGCTTCCAGATACAGGACACAGTGGCTGCCAACACTGGCTCCACAGCTTCCACTCCAAGCTATTAGCCT
Source organism: Mus musculus (assembly GCF_000001635.26). NCBI lineage: Eukaryota > Metazoa > Chordata > Mammalia > Rodentia > Muridae > Mus > Mus musculus. Next base: position 63,363,957 of record NC_000084.6, on the reverse strand, counting down.
AGATGCTGTTTTCTTGAGGAACAGAGTACAGGTTACTCTCCTGCAAAGGTGTGCTTCTTTCCTTTTGTGAATCAGACAGTGTAAGTCCATAGTTTTTGTATGCTAACACTGGACAGGACCCCATACCAAAAGTACAAGTAAAGAGACTTGCATCCCTAGAGCTCTAAACACATAGATCTGACTCTGCCGTGACCATAGGAAGTTAGAAACACAGTGGCCCAGAGGCTGTGCCTGACAATTCCAAGCACAGAACTACTGTGTGTCCTGTGTCCTTCAGTCTACCCCAGAGCTGTGGTCACAGGATATAAGATTCAGGTTTCCTAGCAAACCAAAGCTTCTCACACTTCACAGAAGAAGGTATGGTGCCGTACCTTTTGACTCCAGAGGTTATTTCTGCTCACTCCTGTAGCCAATTAGGCAAAAACTACTTGTATGACTAAGTATGTGACTTCTTCACACCAGCAGTGGGATCCTGCCCAACATGAATTGTTATCATGGCTATCATGTCGTGTAGAGCTACAGGAATGTCAGTCCCTGAAAATGTCAGGATTGTGCAGAGGATTATTTGTACAGGTCGCATCGGAGTGTTTGGGTCTCAGTACTACTACAACATGCTCAAATGCTGGGGCTGGGCTATGTGTCGAGGTCATGGCACCTAGATTCTGGTGGTTTGGACCTCCTTGGCAAAAGTATTGATGGCTACTCTTCAAAAGTATTCCGGTCAGCCAGTGTGGTCATGTCAAGAACTGATGTCATTGATTTTGAGCTCAAAGAATCTTCCTGGTAGCCAAAACTCAAATGAACAAAAAGAAAGTGCAGCTAAGAAGCCACTGTTAACTTTTCAAGCAGTCAGATACTTGATCCTATAGCTACTCAATATCTAGAAGATCAGCTGAACTTGAAACATACGTGTAAATATGGAGAAGGAGAGAGGCCCCACTGGTTAAGAGCACTGGCTGCCGTTCAGAAATCCTGCCCTCTGTTCCCAGCACTTATAGGGGTGATCACAAGAGTCTGTGACTCAAGTTCCAGGGGAGCCAACACCCTCAACTAGATGGCACAGGTATCTACATGCAAGTGGTGCACAGGCAGACATGAAAGCAAAATACTCATACACATAAGAATACATAAATATATACACAAATGTGAACAATCTTTGGCGGTCAGTCTTCATTTTCCTACCTCTTTCCTTTCTTTAATCCTCGCTTCATAGTTTTCTTGTTCTTTGATACTGCAGATCGAACCCTGGGCTTCATTCATTCGAGGCAAATGGTTTGTTGATGAATTATATCCCCGGTCTATTGTGTCTTTTTGACATGCATCCTAGTGTATAGTCTATCTGGCTCCAACTTGGAAGGATTGTTCATGTATTCCCAAAAGTACCAGCCTACCCCTGCCATGCGTTATAGAAGCCTGGTTCTCCTTCTATATGCTATAAAATATTTTTTTTTAAAAAGGAAGAGGAAATCTACATTATTATAAGAATATTTCTCATGTCAGTGCAGGTCTTGGTAAGGAAAACAAAAGCCTCTACATATCCAGAACGTAGAGTGCTTATATGTGTGTGTGTGTGTGTGTGTGTGTAGTGAGGGTGCACCCATGCCACAGCACCCATGAAAAGGTCAGAGGACAACTGTGTGATGTGAGGTCTCTCCTTCCCCTGTGTTGGCCTCAGATCAGGTTTCCACATCAAATGCTTTTTACTTCTGGAGTCCTCTTGCCAGGCCAACTTTTTCGTTTTAATTTCTTTCATTAACAAAAGGATGTGTTTTGTTGCAGAATAAATTCAAGTGAGCTCTGCTCTTTGAAGCTTTTCCCCTGCATGCTGCTTAGGGAAGTATGGAGAGAAGACGACTGTCTTCCTGGGCGTTGGTCACCATCTACCTGCCACACAATGGTGGGGGATGGGATGTTGTTTCCTCTATCCTTGTTGTGAAAGTGATAGATTTGTCTCAATTCTAGCTCTCCACCTTACTTCCTAATAATAACTCTTCTTCCACATTTATATCTATAAAGTCATATCTAATTTCAAATTTCAGCCAGAGAAACCCAAGAAAGCAAAATACCTTGTAAGTCGAAATGTCAGCATCTTACTTTTTTTATTTTAAGTCGGCTGATCCTTGTCCACAATAGCTTGCTTCTGATATGCATTGGCTCGTGCACCCAATTCAGAATCTTAAACTTGTTCTTTCTGCTTTTCTATGGAGAAAGACTTCTTCTAGCCCAATAATCAGGCAAAGGAGCAGGACCATTCAAGTATGTGTCAACTCAGAATGACTTTACTCTTACAGAGATTTGCCAAGACTGTGTGTCTCCATGATGCTGTTAGCCAGAGAAGCCTTTTGCCCCCTTCAGTGGCCACATGGACCATAAAGCACTAGTAGAAGGAGCTACACTTGTGTTGGGCTGTGGGGATGCTTGGTTTATGAGCTGCCCTTGCTGTTGACTCTGTGCACTTAGAAAGGTATGCATGGCTCTCCTGCTCTGATGTCACCTTTCTCGAGTGCCCAGAGACAGAGGAGCCTCTGGCCCCTGTGGGATGTGCTCTGTGTCACCTACCACCTTGGTAGAGAAGATGTGGTGGGGAATGAGTTCCTTCCACAGAAAGGGACTTGTGCCTGTTTAAGGTGCAATCCATATGACTCATTCACACTTCCTTCAATGCGATGTCTGTATTCCACCGGTGGGTTTGAGTGGCAGTGTGCCAGAGTGGAAGGAGTTTGGTCCTGCTGGCCCTGGGAGCTGTTGCTGACCAGCTGTGACGTGTGAATTTATCCTCAGTGCCTACACCTGTGTTGAGAATGGGACAAGCAATGCCCACTGCATCATGGTGACTGACTAAACCTAAGTGATGGGTAGTTGGCCTTCTGAGGGCTCTTCTTCTGGAGGTCAGATATCTGACCTTTAAAATGTGCATCTCTAATGAGTCTTTCTCACCATTACTCCTTAAACACAGAGTTTGATGTAACAGCAACTGTGTTGTAGTCAGTATCAAAAGCAATCTAGTCATGAAAGTAGTGGAGGGCTATGCACAGGTGGCATGCAAAAGTACTATGTTAAAGAAGAGACCTGCACATCCTTGGTTTGCTCTCAGTGGGGTCTCCTGGAATCGATTCCCTGTAGACACCAAAGGACATACATGCAAATCTCTCAAACTGTAAAGTGAAGTGCCATTTTTTCTCTAATAGTTTTTAAGAGTTTTTTCTGATCATGCTTTTTTTATTTTCTTGTGAAATTTTGCATGTGAAATCTGGATATTGTTAGATTAGAAATATCATGTTTTTATTTGAGGCATATTTTATTTGTTTCACATTTTCCCCTGAACAAATGAATAGCTCATGAATACTATTCACTGGAATACAGATGGCATGAGAACCTTCTCTAAGTGATTCTTGGGGTAGACAGTTCCTATGGTTTAGCAAATGAACCTTCTAATTCCATCAGAGCAAATTATAATCTCTCTAGCTGTGTTGTCTGGCCGGAGCCTGAAAAGTGCCTCCTAGATCTAAGGTTCTGTAGGTTTAGATTGAATTGATAGAAAAAGTTTACGAAAGCCCACTGTTTCTTGAAGTTATTGCCAGACAGGGCTTTCAGGGCTTATAAATGAGCAGAAGACATTGACCTATGTGTGCTAGAGTCGCTTGTCAGGCGGTGGATTCAAATGTGGTAGTGTGTTATGAGAAGAGGGTTATACTAGCTGAAATGTATTTCCAAGACAGACGATCATTCTGTATTCAATTCATCAACCTGCGTCAAGAACAATGCTCCCACTTTTAAATCAGTTTAGACTAGTTCACTTGTATGATCTGTAAGCTAAAGGATTAAGTTTGATCTTCAAGGTGACTTCTAGCCCAAACACCAGTTGTCAAATGGAATGTGGGCCAATATTGGTTTGTAGGTTTGTGGATGGTAGCCGTGTTCTTTTGGTTACAGCATTCCAAACAAAACAAAACAAAA